>NC_134280.1:57456620-57760120 GCF_949628215.1 Phalacrocorax aristotelis
ACTTGCAGCTTTCTGAAAATGAGGCCTTCTAAATAATGAATAGTTTATAGGCTTTTCTTACTAGTGGTGAGTGAGTAATAGGTAAATACTGAGAGGGATCTAGGAAGCAATGGGACTGGAGCTGGGCTCCAACATACTCTGTGAACAGAAGCTTTTAAGGTATTCACAGTAACTCTCCTTGCATGACATGCTGTGCTTCAAACAGGACTAAAATCCAGACGCTGATAGATAAGCGTCACCTTCTCTTAGAAGCTGTGATTTTGCCTGGGATGCTGAAGGCAGCAGTGGTTTGCTTACCAGGTGTGTTCTTTGGTGTGCACAGACACACTGCCACGTTTTCCAGTAAGTGCATCACCCATACCACCACCATCCAAAATTTCACTTCTTTTATCCTGAGCACACACAGTAAAAACTTCTTTTTCTCTCTGGCATGCTTTATTTTTCTTATTTCCTTCCTAGCAATCCCTTAAATGTATTTAATTAGTGGGGTATTTTGAAATTCAGTTTGGACCACTCACGCAAGAAGCGTAGGAGCCATTCTGGGCTATGAACCCAAGCTGAAGCCAAAGCCCATTTAAGTCCCTCCTTACAACCCTTCTGTTCTGCTAATCACAGTAAGAGGATTAGCTTGAGGAGCACAGAACGTTGAATACTACAGCCAAAGATGTTCATATCAGACTCTGGGCTATTTTCATGCACCCTTTTGCAAATGCAAAATTATTCTGGAAGCAATGGGTGAACTGAGATCCAAGGCAATTTACTCGTGCTTGGAATATATGTGTATACCTAGCAAGAAAAGGACTTACTGCAAAATAAGAACTGGCCTTAAATCAGAGCTGAGATTTAATGTTGCAGGCTTGTCAAAAGGCAGAGCTTTTGCTGTCACTGTCCACTTGTATTTGGAAGGAGTTGTATCACACAGATGTTATTTGCTTTCTCTTATGAAAAATAATGGACAACCATATAATATTACATTGCTTTTGTGGGTGTCTGAGTTGAACCATCTGTGAAGGTGCGCTCCTCCCATTAGCTCCTGGCACAGGTGGGCTGCTTTTTGCAAGGGAGCCGAGGCTAAGCCACAGCTATTTCTGTTCATGATTTTTGGAGCCCTGAGAGTCGAGCTTTAGTCTGACTACAGGGATTATTAAATATATCATCTTAAATATGGTATCATTAAATGCAAATACACTGCCTTTTGCTTGGGAGGCTGGGAGGGGAGGCAGTGATATTTTCCTGATACTATCTCCTCTGGGCATCAGTTCTTGGCCACCACTAAGACAAAGGGAAACACTGGCCTTGCTGCATGCAGCCATTCTCATGCTCCTGGGCAAGTGAAACCCAAATCTGTCCAACAGGTATCCTCCTAGGCAGGCTGGGACTGCAGGCATCCCGAACGAACGTGTCTGTGCCTGGGCGGGCAACTGAAGCTCAAACGTGGTGACCAAACTCTGATTTGTTCACTGTAGCATCTTTACCATATGTTATGTATATTTGATTAATTCACTGGAAAATCTTTATGGACTAATAGGTTGTTTTAAAATGTAATTAGGGCAAAAAGTCTGCAGAAGCTTTTTTTCCCTCTTATTTATTACAGCAAGGCTTTTCTGTTGTCTTGACTGTGCTTTAGATTTGCTGAGGTAATCCAACGAGATGGTGAATTAAGAGTCAAAGGTAAGGACGCTGTGTGTGGGGGAGACAAGTTGTGTCTGTTCCCATCTCAGTACACAAAAATGCAGTTGCGTAGGTAAGCTCTCATTGTTGGTTAACGAGCATGGGTGCTCTGCTGTGTTTTGTCTGCTGGTGCTGTGTGAAGCGTTCCCACTGAGCCCTGGGGAGCTGTGCTGTGGGTGCAGGGTGATGCTGAGGGCTGTTCCTGCTGTGACAAACGTGCTTGTTAGAGGAAGCTATGCATTTATCTTTGACTCAGCCTGATTTTTTGGCGTTGACAATTCTCTTTGCTTTCACTTTGCCCCCATTAAACTGTGGGCTTGTTTGCATGATTTGAAATACGTGCCTAAATCCCTTTTTTGTGGATCTTATGAATCTTGTTGAAAGCAACGTTGCAAAGAATATTAGTTTGCATCTTATCAGTTACCTTCCTGGCCGGCTGTCTGGTCCAGACTCTGTCACAAAGAGCAGCTGCTAGTATTTCTATGCATTTATTATTTTTATGTACTGAGCAGTACAAAAGGGCTTGTGCTCCAGGAGTGGCATTAGGCTCTGAATGCTTTTGCAGGTCTCTGGCTTCTCTACCTCATGATTGCTCTTTTTCTACAGCTGCCACATCTGCGTTTACTTTTTTGATGGCGTCTCAGTCATGCTGCAGCTGAACACAAATTCTGAATTCTGTGTATGGTAAATGAAATAATGTATGTCAGGGTTGAAAATAGAGAGAATCAATTTTTTTACAAGGTTTCTCTTCACCACTCTTGTGTAGGTAGTTGGAAAATCAGGGTAGGTGACTTCGATAAGAATAGGCAAGGAGAGGGAGTGATAAAACAGATTGTTTAGCAGAGAACAATACTAGAGCCCTTTAATGAGCCTTTTCTGAAGCATCTAAGATTCAGGCTTTTAATATAGTACAGAAATTATGCAAAAAGTTTTCTAATGTTACTTGGATTCTGTCCACAAGTACCATCAAATTTCTCTATGCATAAGTTACAGGAGGTCTACAAATTATAACTTATGCACTATTATATCTTACACACTGTCAAATTTTTCCATGCATAAGTTACAGCAGGTCTATAAGTTATAACTTATTTTTTCGTTCGAGACAATGGAAAAAACCCATCCCTATGCAATGAACTTTTCAAATATGTTCTCAGATACCACTGACTGCGATACAGTCAGGCCGTTCTTAAATGCTTGTTAGAATAACTTAAAATTCACCTGAATGTTATGCACAAGGGTGGCCTCGCTGCCTGGCTCTGCCAGAAGCGAGAAGAGCAAAGGTACCAGGGGGAACATCTCTCAGTAGAGGTACCAATTTGTTTAAATTTGAGTTCAGCTTTGATTTAGTTACAGCCTTGTGGGCTGTGACATTTAACTGCAACTTCGTGCTCTCCATCCTGGCCCCAGATGGGCTTATAAGTGCTCTGATCTATGGTTTAAAAAAGAAAAATAAAAATCTCATAATATAAGACACAGAACATTGCTGAGGAAGCAAGATGTATTATCCAGTATGTTTTAGGGAATTTGGTTGCTGAAGTCAGCCAGCCGCTCTGCATCTTTTGCTAGCTCAGGTGTAGGAGAGATGTTCCTTATCAGACGTCAGAAGACAAGAAGTCTCTCAAATTAGATGTTGGCAGTGAAGTTCACACTTTGGTGCTCCCTGAGAGCTGCCAGTGTGCTCTGTGCTCTCTCTGCCATCTTGCCTGTCCTGTAACTGTGACCTTTACCCTTCCTTTGATGCTTTTCAGACATCCTCTGGGTATCGCAGGAGACTTTCAGGGCCACTAGATGTGCCTTTTTTTTTTTTTAGCCAAAATCATATTGTTATCTCTCATTCTGGAAAGGTGTTGGTGCAGGAAATACCCCTTTAAAAATGCAGGAGTATTAGGAAGATGGTTTGTTTTCTCCCTTCTCTTTCAAGTCCTCTCCTTTGCATTCCCTTTTCTGCTGCTTTACTGTCTTGTCTTTTCTTTACTGCAGTAACATCTCTGGTGGTGGACCATCATAAAAAACATCAGATATTATTTTTGTTGCATCTTAGCAGTGGATGAGGCTACAGAACGTGAGAGTAGATCGTCACAGTTGTTCACTTGGTTTAGCTCTTGCCTGAGCTGTTGCATGCAGGATTCAATTGCCTTCTGAATTAAATGTGCGCTGTCTTACTAGCGTATTATCTGACAGTTGGCCAGAGCAATATGAGCGGTTGTTTTGAGATATTAATCATGTTCTGAAACAGTATTACCTTACAGTGGTTGTGCAGTGAACGCAGCTTTGCAGTGCTGCAAGCCTTGCATGCACAATGGTAGGGGTGCAGCCGGGCATCTCTGTAGTACAGGAGGTTTACATCATGACTGACCTTTTTTTGGTTTGGGTTTTGGTTTGGTTTTTTTTTTAAATTAGAAATGCTTCTTGATTAGTTAGTTACAAAAGGGAATATTTTTATTCTTTTAATTAAAAATATTTTAAAATATCAAGTAAGATTCTTTTCTTTAAAAGGGCAAATAAAATTAATTTCATTTTAGAACTAAGCCCTAGTTCATAAGGATAGAGATGTCATGGTGTTGCAGTTTGTAGAGCGCCACGCTCCCTGACTTGCCTTGGCTTGGGTGAGGAGGAGGAGGAAGAGGAGGAGTGTTCCTTGAGCCAGCAGCCCAGCTCCACAGGCAGCAGTAACTGGAGATGCTCACTGAGGCCCAGGGTGCTCGGGGAGTGCCGGAGCTGCTCCAGGTGAGCACCACGAAGCACCTACCCAGCATAAGACACTGTATGGCAGAGTGCACGGGAGGGAGGATGCCTTGATGTTTCTCCAAGATACCTGGGACTGAGCACTGACAGAAATGGCAGTCTGGCATGCCTTATTTTTTAAATTTAATCTGAAAGAATACGATTTCATAGCGGTGAGTAACAGACAGCATGCTGCTGATGGGGCATGTGATGGTGCTGATGGGTTGCACAGGCTCTTCCAGGAAGGTCTGCTCCTGGTGGAAATGCCTCTTAGGTCTCAGCACCATGCTGGCCCCCCTTTTTGCTCCCTTCTTACGTTGCATGGACTGTCATCCCAGAAGAAGCTTGGTTTTTAAAATGAACTGTTTTGCAGAAAAGGGAGGGAACTATGCATACTGGGACTCTGCAATACCATTCTTTGAACTGTTCCTCTGTTCCCAGGGCACACAGTCTCTGTCAATATAGAAGAAAATGTATCAGCTGTAAGGTGTGCAGAAAATGAGCATTTCTCTTTTCTTTTTTTCTTTTTACTTTTTCCTTTTTTCTTTCCTTTTTCCTTTTTTCCTTTTTCCATCATCTTTTTCCTTTTCCCACCTTTTTTATTTTTCTTTTTTGTTTTGTTTTGTTTCTTTTTGTTTTTGTTTTTTTTTTAACCATGCCGTCTAAAATAGAGCACAAGCAGGAAGAGGCACCATCAAATACTGACTGCCAGGTGTAGCAGTGTAGATGCTGCCAGCAAAGTCATCTCCTGAGGACCAGGCTCCAGAAGCTGGAACAAGCTCAGCTCGTTCCAAATTTTTTCCTGTGCTTATGTGCAGAGCTGCAAACTGCTCTCTGTTCTCAAGCGCTGTCCTTTGCTGTGAAATCTGTCTGCATGGGAGTGCTCACTGCATCCTGAGTGCTTCTTTCAAAGAAAATACAAAGGAAAGACGTTTAGGAAATTGGGTGGGGAGAGGTGCCAATGGCATTCACCCCCTTTTCCTCTCCCCCACTCTCAAAATACCTGTTACCAAAGGGAATGGGGGACCCTCCTCCCAAATGTGCAAACAAATCCTACTTGTGTATTCAGCTGCCGTGAGCTTAGGTGGCTCCCCTGCCTCAAACCCTGCGTGTGCATTCTTTTCTTCCCCTCTATGTGCCAATATATATCATATTCAGCTGCCTTGCTAGTTGCTGCAAGGCATAATTCCTTCACGTTTTTTTATTAAATCAATTTCAAAGTTCTGTTTAACTGAATAGATACACCTAATTCCTCCTTCCTGACTTAAATTACTCATCAGAAAACATTACTCTCATGTGGAAATTAGATCTCGTCCCCTGGAGTTTGCATCATGAAAAATAGGGTCTGTGTCTTCCGCAGCCCCATGGACTAGACGACAGGCAGCCCAGCTCCTCAGCGCACATCACGGCCGTCACTGAAACTGCTCAGCACTCTTTGTAGCAAAGCCTGGAAAGTTAGGAACTACATCTACAGAGAATGGACTATCCTTCACTCTCTGGCTATTGTGAAGCTATGGACAAGCCAGTCCTGGGCAGTTTTCCTGCACATTTCCCCCTGTTTTGGGCCTGTTTTATGAGCAAGCCCCCGAGCGGCTGTTTGGTTGCCAAGAATAAGTGTTACCAAGAAGTGTTACTCCAGAGTGCTCAGTCACACAGCACTGAGCGCCTGTGGTAAAAAATAGCTTTATGTAGATTGCATGAGTTACTGAGAGGAAGTGGAATTCCCTGAGGCTCTTGTAGGAGGGGGGAAAAAAAAAGCTTTTTTGTTCAACTGTGTCATCCTCATGCAGTCATGCCAAAGCACAATAGTGTGCTGCTCCTACTTTTCAGAGGCCTCTGGATTAATTGCTTTTCTTCTGAGAACGAGATATTGAAAGATATAGTAATTGATCACATAGCAGGCTTCCCCCCTCTCTGCAGGTCAAGCCTTCATGAGCAAGAACGAAGCAGCTGCTAGCATGGGGCTGGGATTTCTTCCTGAGACCTGCCAGATACAGAAACCCTTTTTTTTTTTTTTTTTTTTTCCACTCTGTGCATTTTTTTCCCTTAATAGAAACTGTCATCTGTAATTGAGACTATCATATTGAAATGTGAGGATTGTGCAGAAGTATACGTAATTTAACCAATTCTGAGCCTGCTCATACCCCTTGCTAAATTAGATAACATTTTTAGCAGCCCTATCCAATGCTTTCTAGCCAGCAACATTTTGCTATAAAAACAAGGCAAAACTCCATCACTTCGTGTGTTTGCATATCCCTTGGCTGGTGCTAAAGGACATCAGAAACACTTTGTCAAAACTAGAGCCTGATTGTGCTAGATCCTGTGCAAGCACCTTGGCTGGGTTAGTCTAACCAGAGAAAATAAAGAGAAGTAGAGACTAACTTTTATGAGTACTGGGTGAAAGTAAATGTAGGTGGGGAACATGAATAAATTACATGAGACTGCATGTGCCTAGGAGTTGAAACTGCCTCCCAATTTCTGAATACCCAGAGTGAGGTTTCCAGCTGGGTGAATTAAACCACAAGGCAGAGGAAGGATAGTGGAACCTGGGCTTCTTCAGCCTGGGCTATGTCTGTTGTCCTCACGTGGCACACAATAACATCAACACACAATAACAACACAATCACAAACTTTGTGATTTTTAAAATGTTATTGCATAGGGTGGGGTTTGCATCCTGCGAATTGCACATGTGGGATTTGTGTAAGCTCTTCAATAGACCCATTGCTGTAGGTAACTGAATCTGATTTGGCTGACACTGATGTTGGTAAAACACCAGGCATTTCCTACACTATGTACAAAAGACCAGGAAAAAGTAGCTGAACCAACAACTTTTTGTGGACTTACTGCCACTCTGGTATTTATGACCCAGCTGGTTTTTCTTTATAAGGACCCCATAGGGTGCAAATTTTACAAAGTCCTGTTCCCTACGTCAAGGTTTCAGTATAGTTTAAATTTCAGAGAAGTGGTCTTTTAACTCTAGTTCTCCACTGGCTGCATAACTGGGGCTGGGGAAGGATAAGTGAATAGGAAATCTGGCATTTTAGAAGTGTAGGGGATTAGTAACATTTTGGCTGAATTCTGAAAAATGCCCAGTGTGTTTAGACAAGTGATTAAATTCCTTGGCCTCCTTAAAATACTGCACGTGGTGTTTCATACCTGTGTCATTCCAGATCCTCTAATCAAGAAAGTGTAAGCCTGATATTTGCACACACAGGCTAGAAAGGAGAAATATAAAAATAGCCGCAAGTCCTCAGGGAGAATTGAAGGCATAACAGTTCCTCTGACCTGTGGCATGCAGGTGGAGTGATGTGGCTGATGCTGTGCTTGGCTGCCTGTGGCTCCTGAGGCTTGTTGGTAGGACGTCATGCTATACATGAGTCTTGTACTCCACTGGGCAGCACAACACTGACTAGAAAATGATCGTATTAAAAGAAAACCACCACAGTTCCTTGTAAATAGGCATATGTTTTTTTCTGAGACACTCAAGTTACTCGATATTGGGCAGAAATCTTGCTTTTGAGCAAGAATCACTTCTTCCAAAGCAGATCGCCACAATCCCCCAGGGCATCCCCAGGTGCCAGGAGTGCCTGAGGCACACAGGAAGGAGGACAGCCCCACTGCCAGAAGAAAAGCTGCAGCCAAACCAAGCTGGCCTGAGGCTCAGAGGTGTAAAGGGGCTTGGAGAGGTACATTTTTATTATGAAATATTTATTTGTATTACGCAGTCCTTTTGCAATATTGGAAAAGGCTGGCAGAGAAAGGGAAGTCCTGAGTGTCCAGCAGAGTGTGACTCTGCAGCAAAATGTTTCACAAAACAGCCTCTCCTTCATATTAAAAATACAGAGACTTTAATACCAGAAGTTTCAATGAATTTGTGCGGTCCCTGATCAAACGAGAACATTTCAATCCAAATCCTCCATTATAGCAGAATAGGATCTATATGAAAGAACAAAATATCTGTCTTTAAACTTTTCTTTAGGTCACTTGGAAGCAGGGGCATGGGGGAATTTAGCAGAGAGCAGGATTTGTCAGAAGTTTGGGAGATCAAAATAAAACAAAAGCCTTAGCCCCAACCCCCACCCGAACACCACATACTTAAAATAGCAAAAATACACTTTAATATGTCGACCCCTGCTTTCAATTCTATGCAGTTAAGTTAGGAGGTGTCTTCTCTTTTAGTCTTTCCAGTGATCTTGGTGCTGGGGGTTAGATAGCCAAGTGCATCTAGCAGATGGGACACTTTTAGGAAAAGGAGTATAGAGTTGAATGGAATGGATATAGAAATAAGGGAGCCTGGCATAACCTGGGCAGGCGCAGCAGTATAATTCTGAAACAAGTCTGAGTATGACTCTGAAACCAAGACTGCAGGTGCTGACTGGGAGGGGTTTTGGATTGTGGAGCTGGAAAAGTTTTTCTGATCTACATTAATTTGTGGAGGAAAAAATCAAACTCTCAGCTACAATTTTCTTTTTCCTTAATCAACTTATTAGGGAGAGGAGATATGAGAACTTGCAGCATGCAGAGTGCAGGTGAGGGACCCCAAGATATGTACTCCAGCGCTCTGCCAGTATTCTAATTTGTGCTGTGGGGTTTCTTTATTGGTTGAGAGACTTGGTCAAATAGAATAAGTGGGTATTTTATTAAATTATGATTGTACTGTTTGAAATACATTGGGAAAATGAATAATTGATATCTCATAAGACTGGCTAAATTTGGAGGAAAAAAGTTTCAAATATTTTCAAGAACTTATAAAGTAGTTTAAATAATAGATGACTGCATGTTACTGTGATTCCCTCTCCTGCCCCTGGCCCCTGCCAATAATTTTAGGGTATGTATTAATTTTCCTAAAGTGCAAATATTCTAAAAGAAAATACAGTGGAAGAAGTACTTAAAATTGGGAATCAGCATGAGTGTCTTGCTGTAGGCCAACAAGAAATGGAGAGGAAATTCTCCATGAAACAACACAGTGAACTTCTTCCCACATTATTTCAGTGATATCCCCCAAAAAGATGGTGATAGTGTGAACAAACGATGCTGCGTACAAACCATCGAAGGACTGTACATAGTCATGTTATGTGAACACGTAGTTTGCTGGGATAGGATTATTTTCTTTACCATAATATTTTTCTTCCTTCATGTGGAGTAGCTGTACTCAGCTTTTTGATGTGAACAAGTGCAAAGTATCTGTTTTTGGCTTAACAAGCAGACAATCCAGTGGAAGCTTTTACCTTTTTAACTTGCAATGTTTTTGGGGTGGCCTTCCATGTCTGCCAGCTGTTTCTGCTGCACAACAGTGCTGTTCAGCACATCCCAGGTATGGTCAGAGACGGTTGCCCTGACAATTCACTGCTGATGAATCAGGCTTGTTGTCTAGGCAACTGTCTTCAGCTCTAACTGGAAAACAATGAGTTAAGACCATAGTCTTAACTGCAAGGCCTCCAAGGGTCGTCTCATCACGCTTAAGGGTCTTCTAAATATTAATCTTTACAGGCATGTGCTGTAAAGGACATAAGGGGGAATATGGCATCAATGAGAAATGGCAGATGATTTGCTGCAGTGGAGAGCTGCTGCCTCCTCTACAGTGCAGGGATGGGGGTGGGGTGGGTCTGGTGCCTGGGCATGGACTCCGAATCCCCATGAGAGGATGCAGAAGGTGGAGTGGGAATACAGAGTGTCCTCTCATGCCCTGCAGATGTCTGGCATTTCGCTAAACAATGTAAAATGCTGAACTCTTCCCTACTCTCAAAATTTCTGTGCTGGGCAGAGCAACCTCTTATAAGGTCCAGTACAGAGACTACTTGATAACTTAATGGAGGGGAGACTGTTTAGGAACAGCTGTGCCTGACTGATGGTGGTGCAGCCACCTACTCTTGAGGATTGCCAGCATGTTTCTTAAAAAGAAAACAAAAAAAAGGCTGTTTCTGGCTTTTTGATATAGACCCATACAGCACCTTACAGTGCTTTATAGCAGATCCCAGTCTCAGTCTTGGAGCCATCCTGGTATAAGGGAAGATGACAGAGACCACAAACAAATTTCCTTGTTCTTCTTGGATACACACATCTTCAAAAAGGTATCAAATAGACTAGATGCTTCTAACACAGTCGTGGCAAAGTTTCCTCATTCAGAATTACATGAAATCAGCTCTGATATGAGAACCTCACCAAACACACATTTGAGTGTGTAGCTGGGCAGCGCCTAAATAGCATGAACCAGGAGTACTGAACCTGGAAAATGTATAGGGAGTGTGTACATACATTGATTTTCGGTAATTCTGGTTGGCTTTAAGCTATATACTAATGTGCTCAATTGACAAAGTAATAATCTTAGGAATTTGTGTAAATGATGAAAAATATTACTTCCCTCTCCTGAATCTATGGCTGTGGTCAGGGTCATTTTTTGAGAGGCTGAGCTGGCTATTGAGTGGAATTTACAAGCTTTCATTATGCTTTGTCCCAGTAAGTATGAAGTATCTGTCGGTATTTATGAGAGCAGCCAAATGTCTGTCTTCTACATCTGTGTTGAAAATCTGTGCGGTCAGACAGACACTGTAGTATGAGCCTGAAAAAAGAGTAATAAAAAGTTAGAAAAAGGTAGTATTTGGGAATACAAAATAGTGAGATGGTTTTGGTTTTGTTTTGTAGTAGAGCAAAGACCATTGCTTCTGTCTAGTTTTCCTTGGAAGTCTGTATATATGAAGGTTGCAGTTGTTAAGATTACTACAAAAATTATCTGAAGCTTCTTCCCTTACAACGTTAGATTTTATATGTTGATGTATATATGATGTAAAATCTACCCACTGCTAACCACAGTAACAACTTACATGCCACAATACCGACAGATAAAGTACATTTTTTATAAACCGATAAAAACGGTCACCTGAGACCTTTGAGAGAGAACAGCTTTTTGTCGCAGTGCTTCTATGGAGCCATCAACAGTCTTGACAGTTCTAGTTTCCTGCTGAAACGGAAACATTTTGTGGGACTAGATTAATTACCACTAATAATCTTGACAGAATGCTGTCAAAACATCTTGTTTTGATTTATGTGGAATATAGAACGCAAGTCAAAATGAATCACTGGTGCCTGAAACAACTTTGAGTCTTAAATTTAATGTTCTCAATTCTCAATTAAAATGAGTTCTTAGCAAAAAATCTGGAGTTTCAAACATGGAAAAATGTTCCCAATCAATTCCAGGTCATAGTTCTATTTCCTCTTTATCTTATATTTTAATCAAATATATCTAAGACATATAAAATAAAACTTATTCTTAAAATGGTGATTATTGATGTTTTAAAAATCTCTATATGAATGTACTATTTGCTCTAGATCTTTAAATCTAGGCTTTAACCTCAAAATATATTGGGTATTTTAACTGATGCTGAGAATCGATATGTTTATCATGTTTGGGGAAAAATATGTCATCCTTTTCTTGATCACATCTACTGAAACTCTTGAAGGCCCTGCCTAGGAATGTGCTGTGCTTGACATGCTGAGAGAGACTTTCATTCTGCTTACCAGACACATCACATTCTAACCCTATCATTTTTTCTCTAGGAAAAGATGCTATGACAGAACTTCTTAAATGTGTTGCAAACTACTTTATCAGGAAAATATAACCAGTTGTGGCACAGGATCCCAGCACAGCTGTAGCTCCCTGCTCTATTGCAAAAGGAATCATGGGATCTGAAAGCAAAACAAATGCCGTCTCTTTTTTTTTTACAATGCCATGTTTATTTCATACTAAAATAGGTACAGAGAGGAGTGGTGTGACTAATATTGGAAGAGGAGGGGAAGAATGGTAAAATCTAATAATGGATGGGAATGTGTGCATGTGCTATAAAATAGCTCAAGACCTACATCCACAGTCACACTGTGTCTCGGTCTTTTCAGGCAAATACTGACTACTGCCAGATGCACAGGTGTGTCTGGGCAGCACTGGCTCGCAAACCCACCTTTTAGAAGTTTGGCTGAAGTGAAATGCTGATGAATGCTGGTTCAGGCTTACTTTGCTGTTTTAGAATTTTCCTCTCCTGTTGGACTTGTGTAATAAATATTCCCTGGCTTGAGTAGCCCTGCTCAGTGTGAAATTTCAGCACCTGGAAGTGTAATACAGGGGGCTGTTGGAATCACTTATGTTTAACATGAAAGGCTGTTTCACATTTTGCAATAGTGTATGTGCTATACAGACACGAACAAATACTGGATTTTTAGAAAGAGAAAGTGAGAAAGCAAATGCTTTGGCTCATTGAATTGAGTCAAAGTCTGTGGAAGAACATTGCTTATACCCCTGGGCTGAGGATGAGGCATTTGGTGATGACTTGCCTTAGGCTTCTGAACAAAAACTGCAGAACCACCTGGCTGTCACTTCTTTTTAACATCCATGAAAAATAAGAATTATTTATGACAGCATTTAATTGTAACTATAAACAAGATTTATTCAGCAGCTTTGCAGCCATTTGCCTTTTTTAGACTTGCTTTATGATACCTTTGTGTCTGTAAATATCCCAATCTCTTTCTGGTAGCATAGGGCTTGCATAGTGCTTCAAGACTTCCCATAAAGGCAGCTAAAGAAGCGAAGTTAGTAGCTATGCAAATATATTTAAAATCACTGTGGCTCATACAGGAGATCTGCAAGCGTGACAGAGCAGGTATTTTATCAACATGTTGCCTGATATTTCCCATGTAGGCAAATGCATCCAAACTTGCTTTCCTGCTGGCATTAAACAGATGAGGGAGCTATTCTGAACCACTTTTAGAAATGCTCTGAAATGCTACATGCTGTACTAAGGATTACTACAGCTAGTTGTCATAATCATAGAAGCCATTATTATCTACATTCAGTAATTAATTTTCCCAGTTTTGCTTAACTGCTTTACAGCTTTATTTACTTTCTACTTTTCTGTGTTGTTTTCTATAGATGTAATGAGTATTGTGGTATTCTTGGTTAGTGTCGGTTTAAATTGCTCTAGCAGAAAATGTCATATGTAAAGAAAAACATAATTTGTTGGATGTAGTAGTCTATCAACTAAGTCAAGTTACAGGGTGTGATGGAAGCAATTTTTACTGTATATAAAGTGGAAGGAGGAAACATTCTAAAATCCAGTCTACACTTCAAGACAACTATTATTTGTGTTTTCTGCACATATGAAATGCAAGACAGTGTTTCGGTGACTCTTCAGTAACAGGGACTGTAATCTGCGGTCCCTGCAAAATTAAGATGTTAACACTTCTATTAATAGGGCAGAAAATGTGGTGACAATTTTCTGTTTGAGGACTAGGGGTGACATATTGAAATATATCGAATCATTAATATCAATATTTTGAACCTCCTGATGTCTCCAAGTCTTTCCCGTAGTACTCCAGCTGAAAGCAGAAAAACTCATTTCTCTTTGGCATTGAAATAAACAGCACTTCCCAGTAAAGATAGAATGCGCTGCCAGAAAGTTTTTAGCTGGAGCATTTGCCACCCTTTCTAGCAAACTTTGGTTTCACGATGCAGTCAAGAGGTAGCTGAAGGAGCCAGTAAGTAAACAATCAGGCAGCTTAGTGCTTCCAAGTTTATGGCAGACCCATCTGTAAATCCCATTGAACTGAAGCCACACTTCTGGTGGGGAGTGAGACAGAGGGAAAGGAAGGAAGGAAAAGCTTCTGTGGGGTCAAGAAGTGGCACTCTTCTTGTCAGCTGCAGTGAATCCATATTCTGACACTTGGAAGAGTGTAAAGGGTTACTCTTTTTTGGGGGGCGATTTTATTTGGGATTCTGGGCCACTGTTCTGAATATTAAAAAAACCCTCTCTGTGTCCGAGGCAGTTAAAAGCAATATTTTGCCCAAATGTCAGCTCATGTAATTGAAGGGGGGATTTTCCCCCTTATTCTTTTCCCTTGGTATTTTAGGAAAGCCTAATATTTGGATTTAAATACTTGCTCTCAAAAGATTTGGGGGGTTTGCCAAGGTCTCTTTTCCTCTCTTAGCTGGTAAAAAAACCACAAACCCTACATATGATGAGCTTTTCTCTTTCCTTCCATTTTTAGTGTGTCCTTAAGCCTCAAACTATTTTCTAGTATGAGAACTAGGAGTCAGCAAATGAAGCTAGTGGGAGACACGATCAAAACGAGGAAAAGGAAATAGTTTTCTGCACAGCAGGCGACAGAGGTGTAGCTGCTTGCCAAAGAAAGCTGTGGATGCAAAAATGTTGTATATGGATTCAAGGAGATTTGACTCAGGAAATGCCCTGAACTTAAAATAGTTGAAGGCTGGAAGAGGACGTATCCTTTTTTTTTTTAAGGCATGTACTTGCCTTATTCATTCTCTTCTCTGGGGGTCCACATATGGCTTCTGCTGCAGACAGGGTACTGAGCTAGGCAGCACCTTGGTGTGAGCCTGCACAACTCTTCTGCTGTTCTCACTGTATTTCACACTTCACACTGTTAGTGTTTCCATGGATTTTATGGAAACAAAATAACACCCTAGAGGTAGCTGCATGTCAGCATTTGCTGATGTAATCCCTTTGAAATGAAAGGAGCTCTGTAAGTAAATATAAAGTCATGTTCTAACCTAGCACTTTTGATGAGACAGTGAAATGATTTAGAGACCAATAAATGTGAAAAACTCTCAGCAGTTTTCTTGCAGCTGTCCACACAAACAAGTGTTTTTCTCTATAGCTCATAAAATTCCCATTGAAATAATAATTGAAACTGATAAGACTTTTACCTGGAAATTTCTGTGTAGAAAACAAAAGGTGCCCGTTCTCCAGACACAAACAAAGAGCCATTGAACCTGTCAGAGCTGGGGAAGAAACACAAAAAGCATGGGCAGAGGGGGATTCTGCAGTGCTGGGTAATGTGCCTCCTTTCCAGCTCCTTGGGGATTTTTTTAAGCCCCTCCATGAGGTCCTTCACTCCCAGCTGATCCACCCATTGTCAGCAAGTAACGGTCATGAGGCGGAGGCAGAACTTGCTGTCCCAGAAGAGGAAAGCTGCCTTTCCTTCTCTGTCCCTTTGACTTGGAGCCTGGTTTCAGACCAGGAAGGCGCTCACTTTGGTTTTCAGAGTAATTCCAGAGGAATTCAATAGCCCTATATTTGGAAGGAAAGGAATTACAGCACTACTCATAACCCAGCAGGACCAAGTCTGCAAGACCATGTTCCCAGCCGTGGTTACCTCCCACTCACCCTAACAGGTGTCAAAGAAGTATTTTTGTCTTAAATCTTTTTGATTAACTGCATGTGACATATACTGATAAAATTACTTAAGGCCAGGCTACCTGTATTATTGCTTTCCTGTTTCTTGCATACAGCTAGGGATGAATGCAAGCGGACAAAAAATAGGGGTTGTTCCATCATCTTGAGGGTATATTGTGGTCAAAAAGTACCTGGGCTCCCCTTTGACCTCCAGCTGCTCTTGACCTGCGTTCTTAGTGAGATTTGATCAACTCGTGTGTTTGCCTGTCAAAGAACTGTGTAACCCACTTTTCCATTAAGCAGCATATGTGTTATGTTGCTCATTGTTGCTTCCCTGAGGGGAGGGTGGGTTGGTTGGTTGTTTTGGGGTTTTGTTTTTGTGTTTTGTTTTTTTTTTCCCCCCAGATTTATCGCTTAAAGCACTGGTCATCGAGGAGGACCAAATCCTGGTCTCTTCAAAGGAGCAGGTGGCATTTGTCACCTGTCACTATTGCTTCCTTGGCCTGGAAAAATGCACCCTCGGGAGATATTGGGCTTTCCAACATTAAGCATTAACTAAAAGGCTGAATACTGTGTATTAAAATAGAAAGCAGAATAGAGATATGTTTAAAATGGTGAACAGAAAGAGTATGAGTGCTAGGACAGAAGAAGCTTGAAAAGGAAATAATACTCGGCAGCTCTTCTGGAGACTGATGCACGGGGAACATCTCACTTAATCCATCACGGGAGAGATCTAACAACAGGGGGAAGGGTGGGAACCAAGCCCCAAAACAGCAAAAAGGTGAATTGTCTTGCTCTGTGTTTAGAAGCCAAGAGGAAATTAGTATAATGTTTCCCCAACTGTTCTGCTGGGATTGAAGTTCTTAAAAATGCTTCTTTTGCTTAGTTGGCAGGAAAATGCCAGGAAGCATCTAGTAATAACAGGTCTGCTACGGCAAACTGTTCCTAGCCTAGACTTAGATGCACTAGGTTTAACAGTGCTCTTACCTATGCTTTTGTTATTTAACTTTAATTCTTGTAGGGGCAAGAGATCTCAGCTGTGGGATTGGATTTTGTTGCCCTCCACACTGTAAGAACAGCCACACAAAAAGAGTTCTGTAACAAATCCATGCTCTAGAGAGGGGGACAGAAAAGAAGAAGTGCAAAGTTATATGAGAACAGACTGCGTACCAGCATGTTCTGATGGCTTTGTGGGAATACAAGAAAAAAATCTGCATTTACTTCCTTTGTCAGGGTCATGGCACAGCCCTTTTATCAGAGACAAGCAAATTAATGAACTGCTGAATCTTGCCTCATTTCTCCTTCGTCTCTTGTCTCTGATACAAGCAGGCAGAGAGCTAGCGCAAGGACTGTGGCTGAGGCTTGATCCAGCAATGTGAATATACTCTTCAGTGCTTGCTACAGCTACTGCAGGAGAGGTTACTTCCTACAGGTGGGCAGTGGTGTGCGTGTTGTTGCAGCATCTCTGCCAGCAATTAGCCCATATGCCTCTCAGAAATAGCAAGAAACAAAGAGCTGTGGGGCCGGTAGGATTGTGGGTCAAGAAATCCTTCCTTTAGCACACGAGGGCATTTTCCTACTTGCTGCTATGCTGACAAAATGCAAAAGGCTGATTTCTGGAAGGCCACACAGTCATGTAAAGTTGCCTGATTTTGCTTTTATGTTTCAGCACTAATTTTTCGTTGGTAAGGGTTCATTTGCTGTTTTCAAACAGTGCCTATACTTCAACTACAACAGTGTTTTGAGTAACTTGCTTGAAAAATACCATAACATTTATCAAATTAATGATATATCAGTGTTTCAATTTGGTGCATTCATTTATGGCTGGGAAGAAATTTAATACCTCCTGCGTTATTAGTTGTAATAGCCTAGTCCCTTGCCATTAAAAACAAATATCTAATTTTCAAACCGTCCTTACATGTTTCACCAGCCAGTCCTCCTTTAATGCTGTTATTGCTTTTGTTCCTAGAGACTTGATTGTTTTTTTCCTTAAGCTTGGAGGAGGGGGATTTGTTATCCAAATCTGCTTTTGAAATTCAAATGTTGGACAGACCTCATTACATCAGCAGAGAGAGCTGAGAGTTATTTTAAAGGCTACACCAAAAGTTATGCTTTTTATATTTAGTACTATAGATATGATGCATGTTCTCACAGAAGCAATATTGCACTGCCTTGATGCCATCTGATGAATCTTGATGTAAAATCTACGCTCAGTTCTCAGCCACTTCAGGGCAAATCTCTGATTCTCTTGTGTTTTAAATCCTGCCTAGGCCTGGCGGCTGAGAGCACTGCACTCAGCAGGCAGGGGAGTCTGGAAAAGCTCTTCCATCTGATGGGGAACCAGTGAAGTACGTGAATCCTCACAATCAGATGTAATAAAATGTAATGTTTCTCTAATGGCAAAGTGGGGAGATACTCAGGACTAGTGTGTCCCAAGAATACCTGCGGGCATGGACACAGTTGTGAGCAAAGAGGACTGGTTCCTGAACAGCCATCGCTGCTTCTTGTCTGAGGGTGGCATGCCTTCGTGTCTTGCAGTGTTTAGTTCAAGTTAACTACCCATATAAGCATGAGGAGTCGTATGCTTACATTCTCCTGTCAGCTCTGCAAGCTTAAATAAACGCTTAAACATGTTCAGGGTTAGAGCAATACTCTGCTGCGTTCTGTTAGTGACAAAGCAGTGTTTTTGTTACCAGTGGATTGTTGGGTACTGTCTATCACTGGTGAAATTTAACTGATTTTCTCCATACAGCAACTGGTGTGTGCTACTTCATTTGCATTAAGCATTGCAGACAGCCATAGAAATGACCCTTTTTAATTGACAAGGAGCCATTTGTTAGTCAAGTTCAATAAACCTAAGCTGGCAAAACATCTGCTCTGATTTGATAGTAATGAGAATTTTACAAGTTCAACAGTAAAGTTCTTCCAGTGCTTTTTTTCCTTGGTTATAAAACACATGCATTTAGGCATTTGCTAGTAGAGAGAAGTATGACAAGCTGAAGGGTAGCTGTTCATGCTCAAACTAGGGCATTACAACAGAGACGACAATTTCTGAAATAAATACAGCTGGTGTCACCAGGCAGGTGATTGAAATATGCTTCAGTGTAGCAAGTAAAGATGTAGGCCTGGCTCACCACAGCAATTAAGTGTGTTTCTGACCTGGTAGACCTTGAAGCATGTGATTTAGGGTGTTCCTAAATTAGGATCAAAAGACATAAAATTCCCAAATATTATTGATCTTGATTAAGCAAACAACAATTAGATTTCCAGTATGTTGCAGCTCTGATTTCAATGTTTTCTAGACAATTGGCAACATATAGCAGCTGAGTATCTGTCTCCATACCATTCTGCAGTAACACCGATGTTTATTGCAGGGTTATTCTGCAATCAAATGTTTTTAGAATTGACCATGCTTTATCGTGCTCCTTAAATTAATCACAGCTGAACTGGTCAAGGCCCATACCATTTCTTGGGAAGTAGCTGACTGATTCAGTCTTTCTTTAGATGAAAAGGAGGAAGAAAATACATGTCTACTCTGTAAGTAAACATTTATTTGAGCTTGAACTTCTCTGGGATATAACGGGACTCGTCTGTCTGAGTCATGGCATGAACACAGTCACTTTGTATCACTGATTATATAGGCCTGGTACTTAACAAGTAAAAGAGTGTTTCGAGCTAATATTGGAGATTTGATCATTTCTGCTGCATACGTTCCAGTACTTTCTATGCGTTGAAGCTACACAAAGTATAGAAAAATACTCTAGCTGTTGATTGTTGCAATGTTGGTGCTTATGAATCAGCAGTACGTTTTTGTGCTGTGTGCTCACGGGGCAAAAGGAGCACCTGTAACAAGCTCTGCAAGAGCTGAATTTGTACTTAATGGCTCTTGAAACTTGATTGGGAATGTGGATGAAATTACAAAAGGGTGGTAATGCTGCATGCAGATGCTTCAGTCTGGAGATCTGGTGTTAGAAGCCAGCATAACAAACAGCATTTTGTTTTCCAATATTGGCTGGAAGCACTGGAAAAGCAGCCCTTACCAGGAGGGTGGAAGGACGTGAATATGTCTATAGGATGTGTTAAGGAGCATGGTGCTTTGCATTCCTGAGGCAGGAGAGATTTTTCAGAAAAAGCTGGCATGTCTTGATTTTTTTGAAAAATGTACTTTTTTGATTCTTTTGTGACTTGGAAAACTCCAATTCTGAATATATGCAACACTTCAATGTGGTTTTATAATTGCTCATCAGAGAAACATCTGTCTTTTAAGATGTTTTTCTAGCTCGTGTCATTTTCTAGCTGTGGACATTATTAAGTGGCACCTTACAGAGTCTGGTGACTCTGGAAGCTTGCTTGGAGGCCCTCACAGTTAGGACTCCTGCAGGTTTCAGCCTTCTGCTACCTGCCCAACAGTGTGACTGTGGAATGATCAAGAAGAGTTTGTCCCCACTGCACCTGGTGGTGCAGAAAGAAAAACTGGAGGTTGCTGCTGCCTTGTGCAGGTTGCTAGTTGCATTGAGAGGATAGATGCAGGACAAGAGATGAAGGAGAATGTATAGCCAACTGATGAGAAAATGACGATGGGTATTTTGTATCTGTTTGAGTTTTTCTGGCGTTAGAATGACAGTGGACTACACAGAAGGACGGGGCAGGAAGGGGAATAAAGAAAACGGGGAGAAGAGGGTGCTGAAGGCAGGCAAGAAGGCTGACCTGATGGAGACTGAAACAGGTTTGGAGAGGCTAGAGTAAACAAGGACAGGTCCAGCCAAAGCTACTTTCTTACAGGTATTCTCTGATATCTTCCTGGTTATGGTTTTTTTTGTTGGTGGGGTTTTTGGTTGGTGTTTTTTTTTTTTTTTTTTTTTCCCCTGTAGAAGCTGAGTTGTCTTTGACCCTTGTCTGGTTTATGGTGTCTCATGCTCTCATGTATTCCCAGGTGCAGACCCTGTCCTGCCTCTACCCAGGTAACAGCACTTGTTCAAATTCCTATTGTAGCAACATCACTGGTTATACTTTCTGGCTGCAAAATTGTAACTGGGAATTAGGGTGCCATTTTTTTTTTTAAAAAAAAAGGTATATTGCAGTCTGTCATTTGAATACATTTAAATGTTACCTAAAATTCTCATAACAAAGTAATCCATTGCAGGATATATTCAAAACAGCCTTCAGCTCTGTATATCTTCTGTAGGTTGATTTATTATTTTCTCCTTTAATAGTCAGTCTACAGTGAAAACCTGCCCAATCCAGATAGTCATTCTTTGGCTATCTTCTTAGAAACAGACCCTTATAAACATACAATTTTTGCTGAAGTTTTCTAATGTCTTCTTTTTAAAATCCAAATACATTAATGATTTCTTCACCTATCAGAGCCAAATTTCAGCATTAGAGGTTGACTCTGTTGGAGCTTAACCCAATATTACTAGCTCAAGAAAGAAGTTTTTATTTACCTTTGCCATTTCATTTGGGCTATAAATGTAAAATAGGTTGTCATTTTTTTCAGGTTGTAAAATCTTTGCCTCTGATGAATCAAAAATACACTTTTATAATATTGTACTTGTGTCAAAGGACCTGAAATTATACACTGAGGTCAGATTTCAGTACTTAGCAAAACTTCCATTTTATATTCTGTAAACATCAGTGGTGTTTCTCTTTGAATAGAGCTGCAACTTAAATGTACTTGCAATCATTTTCTTTCTAGCCCTTTTATGGCAAATAGGGTTACTGAAATTCTTCCTTCCTTCCTCCTTTAGTCTGAAAATATTTTAATTAAAACAGATGTCTGCTCTGTTGAGATTTTTGTTATCACAAACATGTTCAGAGGTACTGATTTGATCAGGCTAAGCATTGCCAATTCCAAGTTTAATCTTACAGTCTAGTGTCCTTAATAAATATATGTAGTATTTGTGTTGCTGTTTAGGAGACTTCATTTCCGCACTGCAAGAGGAGAAAAATTTTTCAAATTCAGGCGTAGCTGGAGTGAGAATGTGAGCTTGGAGTTGTGTGGGGCACTACAAGCAGTTTTGTTACATAGCACCCTTGTTCCTGACCTATTCCCTTTTATTTTTGGTCTAGTTGCCTTACACTTTGTGTAACTAAATGCCATTTAGTTTCTGACCTGTTTCTAACGGTCTTCACCATGGTCTAAGTCACTGCAGAAGGTAAGAAGTCATACAAATAACATCTTAAGGTTCACACTCATTTTCTGCCTAAAGTATCTGTGTGAACTACTCAGTCAACAGGAAGGGGAATGCCCTACCAAACACACAGAGGGAAGCTAAATTCAGGTGCACACGCACAAAGGAAGCTAAGCATATATGTGGGAGGAAAACAAACTTCATCCCTGGTGGCAACAACAGATGAAATGTTTTTGTAGGCAAACGGGACTTAGGATGGCCGTGTACATTTTAACTACCTCTGAAGGACCTTGGGAGCTTTAATGTCTGGAAAGAAACTGAAAGGTATAATACATAAAATGTTAATGATAAAAGGGAGCAGGTGTTTTTATCTCTTGGTAATTTGTAATTAATGTTTTCAGCACTGGAGACGGTAGGGCTGTTTGTTTGTTTCTCTCTTTATAAGTTGGGGAATTTTAGAGCATGGTAAACAATGAGTTTTCCATTCCAGCAAACAAGCTGTTCTGGGTTCTCAGGCTGTAGCTTTTAGCCCATTAGATTGAATCCTGCTGGAGTGATGGATGCTGCAGTCAACATTCAGTGTTGGCAGTCTGGTGTGTCTCCATGCTTAATTAATCAGTGAAATCAGCTTGAAAGGCAGCAGTTGCCTTGACAGAAGCACTGAGAGAGGTTAGTTGTTGTGTTGGCTTTTTTATGCAATATATGTTTGGTTCCCAGGGGATGACAGTTGGCTGGAGCCTGAAGCAAAGGAGGTGGAAGAGAGTGAGCACTTAGTCAGGAGGTGTGGGAAATGCCTCACAGTAAAGAGCAAACAGGGTTTGGTTCTGTTGGCACAAGCCTACTAACCATAGGGCAATATTTCAACAGCATATAGGAGCTGGGCAAATTGAACTCTGGCCCTGCTTCTGAGCAGCTGAGCGCCTTGCCTGACTTTCCTCAGCATACAAAGTAGCTAAGAGATAGCATTGCAATTGTAAGATGACTGTTTAGAATATTCTTGGTACAGCTCCTGGGCCAGACACCAACCGGTGCTGGTGGTGAGGCTACACAGGGAATGCATTCAAATCATGCATCATTTAGAGCAGGCCACATCCCATGCCCACCTACTCCTTGGCTGTTTTTCAGGAAAGACTGGTCTGTCCCAGTCTCTGTGAGCTGAGTATCAGCTCTTACAACAAGAAGCTATGGTAACAGTTTGCTTTCACAGCAGAGCAAACATGAAACTGTGTTCTGTGCTGCATTAGAAGGAATGTACCCAAGCAGACCAGGGGAGGCATTTATCCCCACCTAATTGGCACTGGTGTGCCAGCACCCAGAATGCTGGATCCAGTAGTAAAGGAGGTGATTTCTCATCTAGCTGCCTCTGGCTGTGACTGCAGGCTCTCCATTTTTACACATTTTGCAGTGGGGATTGTTGCTTGCACTGGGCTGGAGAAGCATGAGATTGTTTTGCAGGTTATTTAAAGGGCTCTGTTTCCTGGCTAGCTGTGGTTTTGGTGTTCATTCCTCACCTGTCTCCATTTCAGGGGTTCCATAGAAACTTTCAGCTAGAACCACAGGGCTCAAGCTCAGCTGGTGCAAACTGTTGCACCTTTGTTTTGTTTAAGAAAAACAAACAAAAAACACCAGAAGAACAAACAAGCAAAAACAAAAAACCAAAACAACCCAAAACAGAACAAAAACTCCCTGAGTCCAGTCCCTGTGTGGAGTCCTTGCTGTTAGATACCACATAGCAGAAGGCACATCTGCAGTATAAACATGGCAACAGATATAACAAACACGTTAATTAAGGCCACTGTTCTAGTGACGTCTCTCCAAACGGCACTCTTGGGTAACTGACTCGTTGTTGTGGTTGTTATACTTTCTCCATAGCATCTTTTCAAATAGAGGACTTCCCTCTGCTGACATTTTTCAAGAATGGCTCTTTTGTGGATTGGCAGACATTAAATTAGAAATAGTTTTTGTCTGTGTTCTAATAGAAAGTCACCTATTACTAATAAAATCAGCTAAGGTGCCTGGAGTTTATAAGCCCACCAGGCAGGGAGAAACATCTGGGAAGCAGCAAATGGGAGGGAAGGCAGTTACAGTTCCCTAAATGAAAGGACTTCAGAGCTGTCCACATGGAGAGTGGGAGAAGCACTGGGTGACACAAATAGATGAGCGTTACTAGTCAGACACCCTCTATCCAGGAGAAATGCCTGCTACCTGTGTCTGAACATTGTTCCTTTTCTGTCACTCCTCATTGTCCTAGATGTGCGTTCTGTTCTGTTGAATATGAGACCACCATATCCAGTGTTTTGTTTGCTGCTGTGTTTTGGTTCTTGTTGTCTTGGTTTGTTTTTTTTAGCTTAATGACATCTCAAGACATTTAAACTGGGTTTCTCTTCATATGAATCTGAACTGATAGCAGTAAGAATCAAGGAGTATAAAGCTAAGGAACCAGGAAACTCAGGACTTATTCTTATTTTGGTAAAGTTCAGGTCCAAGTGAGTGACTCAGGTGATCTAATTACCTCTAGTACCATGACCAGTTTCATAGTGGCACATCTGAGAAATAGTACTGAGTGCCCATAGACTAAATGACTGCTCAGCATTGGGATGTTCTCCTCACATAGACTTTTGTCTCTTACTTTCAGTGAGCTTATGCTGGTGAGGTAAGGAGCATCCTCAGTCTTCAATGACCTCACCAGGAGTCTAGGATGCTTAGCAGCTAGCTGTTGGACTGGTCTCCAGCTATGATACAGTAACTGCATACATCAGACCATTACTACTTTGTACAGTATTCTTGGAGCAGTCAGTAAGTGACACTGCAGTTAGGCTTGAGAAGCTTTGGAGACTAAGAAATACATACATTCAAGCCCAGATCTGCCCTCATCCAAGTGAGAAAAGCAGTTGCCTTCAGCTTCATGTGTAGTTATGAGAGATGACTCAAAGGCCAATTCAGTCCACCTAAGAACTATCCCCTAATTCAGATCCCTTGAACCACTTCAAACATAGGTGGGACAAATCCAGGTTGTAGCTAATAATCCTAAACCAGCCCTTGATCCTTACCTTGCTTAATTTTCTGAATCAACCTGTTGTGTTTATTGACCCACCTTTTGTATCTTCCTGTTGCTATTACAAAAATATCAACCAAGGGCATTACTGCTCTCCCTCTGTTTTGCTCGTAGCCTGATACAATGGCAACATCACCTGAGCAAAGCTTGCCCGTGTGTTGTTGTGCACGGCTCTGAAGAGACAAGTGGGTTATGAATGAACCAACGAAGCATCTGTCTTTTGTGTTCTTTGTCTTGATCCTGCCAAGTATTTTATCAGGTCCTTAAACAAGCTAAGTATTCCTGACATGGTGCTAGTCCCAAGTGCCTTTTTCCAAAGGGTTTTTGCTACATTGCAAGCAAGCTTCAGCTGCTTGCTTTCTTTAAACAGTTCACAGTCATGTTATTAAGAGCAAGGTGCTGAAACCTTAAGCAAAAACCTATTTAGATAAGGCAAGCTCCTAAATCTCTTCAGGACTTGAAGGCAATTTCACAGATTGGTACTAGAAACACTCAAGTGAAGGCAGAGAACCAAACACCTTATATCAGAAAGCATCTGACAACACCAGGTACATGAAAGCACCTGAAAGCCTGTATAGTATAGCACACTTCTAAAACACGAAAGATGGCTTGTGGCAATGCTAGGCTTGAGCGAAGAAAAGCTGTGAAACTGTTGCAGACAACAAAAGATGATCAATAAACTTCCTTGAACGCATGCCTCGTAAGGGCAACTCAGAATGACAGCTATAAAGCCATACTGTTCTGTGTCAGGCTTGAGTAAATTTTGTTTGCTTCTAATACAAAAGGTGGCCTTCTCACACTTATAAAGGGTAACACAGGCAGTTCACAATGAATCCTCAAGACAAATGCTAACAGAAAAATGGCAAAAATATCCAGAGGAGCGGGGGACAATGACAATACCTTTAGAGGGTATTTGATAGGGTGAGACCTTGTACAGGGAACAGGGACAACCTGAAGACAGGTACCAGGTTTACAAACAGACCTTGGAGATTCCAAAATTGTAAGTTTCCAGCACTTGAGTTCTAGCTGAATCATCTCCTGGAGAAAACTAGTCTGTATCTCATATGCCCGAAACTAGCTATGTGATGCTCATTGCTCACAGTAGGTGCTGCCTGAAAGTAAGGCTTTGAACTAAAACTAGCTCCTTCATATCTCTGTTGCACAAATTTGACTTATAATCTTATGGTTCGTACGTGGATGTTACAGACTGCAACCTGTCAGTGTTGTCACCCTTTGTCAGTGCAAAGCTTTTAAGCACAAATGAAAATCTTCAATGTAAAGAAAGAACTTTTCTTCCCTGCAAAACTCTTCAGTTTATGAAAAGAAAACAAACACTTCAGAAAGCTCTCAGTAATTGGAAATAATATTACTTTCTAGTTGAAGTTCACTTTTAATGTAAGGTGCAAGACTTGATAATGGCGGTTAAGAACGTTTAACGGGGGTGAGGGGTGGTGCAGAAATTTCTGGGGGGCAGCTACACCTTAATGTACTCAAAGAAATTCCGCTTTGATGACTACAGAATAAAGGACGATGCTTCAGTAATACCAGCTGTCAGCACAGCCTCTAAAAAGGGAGAAATATCGCCATCTTGAGGTTACTTTTCTGTATGGTGACTAAGAGAAGGTAATGCGAAAAGTATTCAGCTGCAATTCATGAAGAATAAAATACCTAAGTTCTGCTTGAAAGGCTCTGACGGAACACAAAAATAGTTACTGAAATACAGAAAACTTGATTTTTTCTTTAGCTGTACCCTTTTCTTCTAAAGAAAAAAACATTGATGAATAGCATTTGTCAGGCTGTCAGAATACTATTAAAATAGTAAGTGTTCTTTTTGTTAAATGAAAGGAAAAAAGTCCAAGTGATATTTTAAACATATTTCTGAGTTTTAAGACAGCCTAACTACCACTTGTGCCTCCATACAAAAATTGTGCATTTGTTTTTACCGGTATAACTCCACAATAGAGTCAAGTCCTTAGTAATTGTTAACATGCCATTTTGTGTTTTGACTGTACAAGTTGACGCTCTTTTGAGAATTGTAACTGTGCGTAAATTCTACTATGCCAAGAGCCACATAAAAAACCCAACCAAAACAAAAAAAAATCCCCCCAAAACCCCAACAAAACCCTCCACCTTGATACAATTCTACTTTCTATCACCCGATGCTGGTCTATTATATACATATGGATTGCTTTCTGAAGGTCTGAGCAGAAGGGACATAGGAATGGGATCTGAAATGTATGCCTATTCCTAATTTTCACGGTAATTGAATTAAATGATCCAAGATCTAGGTAGACAAATTGGGGGAAAAAAATTGAATTTTAGCCCTTAAAATACTTTTAATTTCAGCGCAGTCTATGCAGGGTTGAAGTCCAACAGAATTTCACAATACTTCAAGGGCAAGCTTTGAGTGCTTGCTTCCAGACAAAACTAAGAGATCAGCTGGGACCAATTTTATAACTCTTTCATACATTCTTGACCTGAGCACTGGCTTTCTGATTAACCTTGACCCTGTCGCTGAGTGCCTGTGTTCTACCTTCTTTGCCCATAAAAGAGATGATTTGCTACCCGAAATGCACAGATGAGATGAGATCCACTGTTGATGCCAAATACTCTCAGAAAATGGCTTCACTGTGTTGATACTAATAACGGTAACTGGCAGGCTGTTCAGAACAGTTGGGGAAGGCAGGGTGTATTAGCATTGCTCTGTGCAGGTCTCTGGCTGTGCGATAAGTGCTGCCTGCACACCTTTGAAAACCACCTCTGCTGTGCTAGTGAGTGCTGCTTATGTCAGTTACGTCATGGTATCATCGTACTTCTGGAGGAATTCTGTATTTTTGCAGTTAGGGTTGTGTGCATACTTTGTACTATGTTTACAGTTTTCTTTTTTATGGGCTAAACTACAAAAATAATATCTTGGCTTCGAGACAGAGTCTGTGGGAAAGAATTTGTGGAAATACAGAAACTGTAGTGGATTTTACAATGGAACAGCTCTTCTTCCCTCTGTTCTGCATCCCTCAGACTTGAACATGTTAACTACAGCAACTTTATTTTTTAAAGGGGAATAGATTTTTCAATATCCCAGTTAGTGCTTCCATTTCTATCTTTTTAAAAAATATAGGGCAAAGATAGTGCTCAAAATAGAATCTTCAGGAGTCCTGACTTCTAAAGGTTTGGGGTTGTTTCTGATCAGAGTAGAGGTCTGACTAGTCCACTAACTTTTCTGGCAGCAGCCAGTAGAAGGTGCAAAGGGAACAGTGTGAGAAGCAGCCAAGAATATTTCACCACTCATTTTTCCACTCAGATTATCAAGTCTAATATTAAAAGAGCAATGCAGACATACTCATGTATTTATCTATATTCACATACACAAGACTGTTGCTGGGTTAAAAAAATAACTCAGCCATGCCAAGAATCAACCTCCTGGCATTTAATTCAAAGAAAAAGTTCATACTGGATGGAGACATTAGCACAAAAAGCTACTATCAGACATGCTGGTGAAGGGAAGAAAATACGCCTCCTCATTAGCGGAACAGTTAAAAGCCAAGGAGAGGAGGTAATAACCCTTTAAAATGGGATCAAGCCTAAGATGAAAAAAAGACAAACCGTCTATCTGATACCTTTCGTCTGCCGTTGTTGGTCATGTGCTAGCCCTGGCCCCTGTAATTTACTGAATGACAGGGGATCGTAAATGTGAATATCCAGATTCCAAAAGAACAGTGCTGGGCTGTGGCACTGAGTGGTTCTGGGGTGCACTGGAAATTGCCCATCATCCATGGTGGAGCTCTTGGTATTTCAAAATATATGGTGTGAGTACCTGGAAGCAGAATGGAGCTACTTCTGAGCGAGACCTATGTATTTGAGCTTGTTGCCCCAGATATGGCGAAGACTCTGTGACTTTGTCTTAGGCGATACATAGCTAAGATTAGAGCCATGCCTGTGCAGATGGGACTCAGTTTTCCCTTCTTGTTCACCCTTTTGCTCCTAGAAATCAGAGTGAAGCAGAACTGGCTCATGGGAATGAACTAACAGAAATCTCTTGTCATTTGTAAGAAAATAAACTAAATGGATCTAGCTCTTTGGTTACTCCCATGTTCTTGCTTTCTTTCCTGTCAGGGGAAATTGTGAGCCTGTAACTGTTCTTGGACTATGCCCTCTAGATGGCAAACATTGTGATAAACCGCCACTTTGGCAGGTCTGAGAATTTACACATCAGCAGTAAGGATTTTTCAAAAAACTGAGTTTAAAAATTAGTTTACTTTATCTTGTTCCAAGTCTTTTGAACGTTTCAGAGGTCACAGTTTTCAAGCTTTCCTCCATAAACCCGGCAGCAGAACGACTTTATAGGAAAGTGGATCTTCTTAACCAGAAGCCCTTCTACAAGTAAAAACATTAAGTATCCTGACAATCTGGATAAATATGTGGTTCCCCATGCTTGTGACTTTCATGAGCTTCCTCTTTAAAGGAAATGATGCACACTCCTTATGTATCAGGCCAACTCTCCTCTAGTTAAAGCTGACTCTGCTCTTAGATGTGTTTCCATGTTCTCAGTTCCCCTGGTCAGCAAGAAGACTGTGGGATCTTAGAGGACTGCACTGAGGGTCAGAGGTTTTCAGACTTCCATGCTGCCTTGGTCAAGTCCTTTAAACACGCTGGATTCAGTGGTGGAAAACGATGATGACATAATTGTGCCCTGAGCTCAACCTCCTTAATGGGTAATGAGGTTTTTCTACGCTATGGTAACAGAAGGCATTTTGGTACCTCAGCTGCTTGTGTCTTGGTCTGAGATTCCTGTCTCTTACTTCTGTTAAACCAGGTAGTTCTAAGCTCTGCCTTTGTATTTGAAAAGCCTTCTAGTGTGGAGGTGTTTTCTTCCTGATGGAAGACAGATGAAAATACAGCTTTCTTACAAAAGTGAGAAACTGGCCTCATGAAAGCATTGGCTGTGCAGACAGGAGGGGACGAAGAGAGCTGAGTGTGCCGTGCTATTGGTACTCTTTCCAAGCTACTGGTTTTGCTTTTTTTCTTTTTCTTGACAAATTATAGATCAAAGGACAGGCCTGAATGTGCGTGTTAGGAAAAAGCACTCAGATAACTTCTACTTAATTATGTTACAGCCCGTTATTGCATTAAGACATAATTGTCGATTTCATTAGAGTTAATTGTTGCAATTTTAATGACAGTATCAAAGTGAAGTATCCTAGCTGTACAGAGCAGAACATCACCTTCTATTATGTAACAGCCCATGCGTTACTACATGCCCGAGATCAAGACTTGCCTGTCTTTCTGAAAGACAGATTTGATTTTAACAACAAATGATTGGGTTTGGTGCAGCAATTATAGGGTGATACTCCAAGTCTCTTTAGGCAGGAGGTCAGAATGGCTCTCCAGGGCAAATGAGTCTGACTGTGGTAAACCTTTAGACACCTGTGGTTCTTTTTTTTTTACTGCATTTTCAAGGGAAGCCGCTTTGCTGCACTAATGTGGTATTAAGCAGTTAGGCAAGCAGCTCCCAACTCTTTTCATGCATATTGAATTGCCTTGGTTTTGTGTTCCCAGAGGATGCATAGGGACCACTTTGTTTTTGGATAGCACCTCATGTGAGCAGGAGGTAGGGTCTCTGAAGTAAGTGTCTTACACCAAAAACTGTCTCTGGCTCGTCGTGTGGAATATGCAGTGATTTGCTTCTTTGGATCAGCATGGGTTTTTGAATGGTTAAAAAACCCCCAACATAGTAGAGATGAATGCATGTGTAATCTAAGGAGGTCAGCTTATTTTCTTATATAATCTTACAATTATTTTTAGCATTGTTGACTCTCCACAAAAAACAGAATAACATAGATGCTATCTTTGTTAGAGTCTAATGTACTACTACTTAAGCTTCTTTACTGGGAGGGGGAAAAGCTGCTAAATATGATTTAGAAGGTACTTAAAACTGTATAGCAGAGCTGTTCTTAGGGAGAGTATTCAGCAGGAAAGCAACATGGTGATAAGACAGTCACTTAAGGCTAAAATTAACTCTTTTATCTCAATAAAGGCCAGGATTTGCTCTTCGAATGGCTTTTAGTGTCCCTTTCCATCTCAGCTAGGCAGAGGGGCAATAGAGAGCAACTGGAAAATCCTTTTTTGAATTGAAAGAATTAGATGTTACTGGGAAGAGGTAACTCATTTTGTGGCTGGTTGTTTGTTTGTTTTATTTCTTTTCCTTGTTGACTGCTTTGGGCACTTATTGCTAAGGTGTTTGCACTTCAGTGAGGTCCCCATAAGACTGCCAGTGGGCAAAGCTTGTGTGAGAGGGAGGGGAGAGCACTGCATGCTTGCATCCCGTAATAGAGGAGCTCATAGGCTTTAACGGGCACCAAGCCAATGAGTTCTCCTGCAACGTCATTTGTTTCTTTGGGAATTTATTCTTTTACTTCCAGGCTTTAATAGAGTACCTCTTCAAAAGGCCTGTGGGTGGCACTGAACCGGTGGGTGCTGCTATGGAGAACACCTGCACTGACACCTCCGTGAGGCAGTGGCTGCTGCTAAGGGTGGGCTCCAGGCTGTCCCAGTTGGAGTCCATAGGAGACCCTGGCTCATAGTCTGTAGCCCTGGCAGGATTCTGATGGGTAGCTGCCTCCTCAGGCAGCTGGCAGCACCCCCTCGCCGCCCAGCAGCTGTTAGCTTGTAACGAAAAGCAGCTGATCGAATATTAAGTGAACTCTGGCTTCTTTTTCTCCACTCAGCTTAGCCAAGAGGAAGAAGAAAGAACAAGCATGGTGTAGCTCATTGGCTTTGAAGGAGGGTGGGCACTAGCTGTGTAATGGTATCACACCCACACCCTAACACTTTAGGTGTGCTGTGGGCATGAGGGGTTCACATTCAAAGAAAGCAGCAACACAGTGAGTCACGCTGAGCCACCGCTGCTGCTGAGGCTGGTTCAAACAACGCAGTGAACAGATCTTGGAGAACCAAGGCTTGGATCATAAGATGCTCCCAGTTCAAAGTGTTTCCAGGCATAATTCAATCAAAGGTTAAACGACTGCCTTTGTTCAGTGCCAGCTCTGCTTGCTCTTTGAGAGTGGCATTTATGCCCATGCGGAGATGCAGTTTCCTACAGCCTTGGCTAACAGGTCTGTGTTGTAAAAGCCACACAGTTCCCAACAGCAGATGCTTAGGGAAGGGTATGAGAGCAAGGCAGCATCACTTAACCTGGGCAGCGAGGGCTTGTGTTTTGCAGTCCAGAAGTCTTAGGTTACCTGGGCTGTTAATGACTGTTCTGTTTTATTATTGCTTACAGGAGTGGATAACTGGGAGTAAAACCTTGTCACACTAGGCACAGTCTTTCCTTGAAATAACTAGTCTAAAGAGAAGAGTTGAATGTAGGGAAAGAAATAAAATATTGCGAACAAAATGCAGCTCCTGTGGGTCAGGATACCACCCGCTAACCAGTGAACCTTGCAGATCCTTCCTGCAGGGCTGGGTGCTTGCTGCATTGCTTGCTTCAAACAAAACCAAGTGCCAGAAGGAGGTTTTGTTATGTCATTCCTTTGTCAAAAGGCTGAATTAAGACAGCACAGTTTGGCAGAGGCAGGGAGGTGGCCTTTCAGATGGAGTTCTGGCTTGCAGCCAGCCAAACTCCTCATGTCTGTGTACAGCCCCAAGCTTCAGCATGGCAGAGCAGAGACGTTATGCCTTAAGCCCTGGCAGGTTATCTTAGAGGGTCAGCACTACTTACAGGGAGGCAAAATTGCCTCCTCTTGGGAAGCTAGGAAGTCTGTAAGGGCCTTCCAGATCAGGAAGCAGCAGTGGAGTAAAAAAATCACCTCTGTAATTGGCAGCAATTGTCATCATCCCAATCAGCCCCGACCTAACCAGGCATACATTTTGCAGCACCTATTTGCATTCTGCAGTTTCCTTCAGCTGAGGTGTCATTTATTGCCGAGACTGCCAGTTCTGCCAGCAGCGTGGCACCCAGGGATGCCAGAGTAAGAAAGAAAATGACATTTTGAGAAGGATGTAATTTCTTTTTCAACACTACAAAACATCCACCCATCTGTCACAAAAGCATGTCTTCTTTCCCGGCACTCCAGCATCTCTGTATCAGTCACACATGGAGAACAGCCCAGCACAAGGGAATTTCTCAAGTTAATGTTGTCAATCATACGCCAGTTTGCATTACTTACAACTGCCAGAACCACCTTCTTTTCACCCCTTACCACCAGGTTTGGGTTTTTATTTTAAGCCTATCCTAGAAAAAAAATGCTGGAGAAAACACAAGTAAGGAGATAGTACTGAAGTGTCTCTGGAAGACCAAGCTGGCTTGCAGAGAAACTTGAATGTCTGTATCTGAAAGGAAATCTGTTTTCTGAGAGCAGAATCAGAGGTGGAACACTTAAAGCCACATATAGCCCATTGTTCCCCAGATCCTCCTGCTGCTCCTTTTTGTTTGAAATTCAACCCAATACCTTTGGTCTGTATTGGAAGATGCTGATCCTTTACAGGAGAAGAGGCCGTGTGACTTGCCTGATGAGCTGTCACGCTAATAGCAAACCAAATAATCTTCATGGTGTTGATTTAAGAAATCATGTTCAGCCTAGTAATACACTAGTTGCAATTAACATCCTGGGGTCTGATCCATGTTTTTTAGTGTTGCTCTGTGCCATTTAGAAATGGAACTTTGAAAAGCATTCAGTTAACTGTTGGTGAAATACGCTCTGCAACTGTAATGAAGTGTCAGTTGTGTGGTAATTAATAGCGTGCTGCAAAGTTCTTGCTGTGTGAAAATACAGTATCAGGTGTGCCTATATTACCTGAAATACTTTCAGTTCAGATTGGCTTGAAATTTTGTTTCATTAACTGTCAGCAACTCTCAACAAATATAATAAGGAGAAAACATTGATTAGTAGCCTCAGAAACTGCAGGCATGTTTACAAGAAACTCTGATTTGGCTCTATGAAGAGCAGCTGGCTGTAAATTTTAGGCTGTTTTTTTTTTTTAATGTTTGTTTACTCATGACTGCCATATTGATCTTTTATAAACCTCAAAAGAAACCGAAGTCACAATATTACATCAAACCATGTTATAAAATTAATATTAGAGCATCATTGAATACATGGGAGTCTGAAACAGAAAAATCCAGAGAAAAGCCAATCTAATTTAATGTATAATTTACACAGTTTGTACATAAATTGGTATCTGTAAAGTTACCTGGAGGAGTTCCATTGTTATGCTATTTAAGAATAACTTTATTTAAAAAGGTATCAAGAATATATGGTGCACACACTCTTACTGTAAAGAAGACCAGGCAACTTGCTGTTTTGTCTGTGAATTATTTAATTTGCTCAGATGTTTCTACCCATGTCTTTCCTCCAACCCCTTATTGCCACCTTCAGAAATATCTCATTCTTTAAGACAAGAATTTTATTTCCTTTATCAGGCATTTATAAATGTGTCTTGGGTACCTGTGTGTCACCAATGAGTTAGAAATCAGCCGTAACAATACTGGGGAAAATTAATTCTCCCTGTGTCTCACTCAGTCACCTTGAATACCAACTTCCAGAAGTGAGATAGCGTTTGTCATTCTGAGTGCACTGCTATTTTGTTGATGAGATAAGATGAAAACTGGGATTAGTAAAGCATGCATGTGGCTTATCAGGCAGTTTGGTGGATGCATTTTAAGTTGGGAGGACTATGAAAGATGGGACAAAATCAGGAACTTTTATGCTTAAGCCTTTGCAAGCTTGAAGGTTTTTTGAAGCATCTGTATTTATCTGTAAAAAAGGCACCTGGACTTTATCTGACCACTCCTTGAAGAGACAAATCTGAAACACCACCCCTCAATGGAAAACTGATTGGCACACAGAGCACTTTTCCAGTCACTGGTGGCAAAAACGCTTTAAATTTAATAATTTTAAATGAAGCAATTTATTTCTTTGACTACAGAAGATGGAGGCCTCTGCTGTAGGCTGCTGGCCAGAAGATGTGTTCCTGGGAAGGAGTGCAGAACAGGAAAGGTAAAGTAGCAAATACTGAACAGAGAAGTCAACCTGCATGTGTTGTTCCATGTACCAGTGATTGTCTGTTGAGGGCGATGTGTTCTTACTAAGCAGGCCTATAAGGTGGCTCCAATGGCCCTACGAAATTACCTTCCCACAAGTACAATAAATTCTGCTGGCTGAAAAAATCATTGCTTTTATCTCTAAAAACCTCTTCCAGCCAGACCAGCAGGGGACACGGAGACTGGCCAGAAAATTTAGACTGGATTGCCTAGAGGTTTATTACTGGGATGATGGTCCAGCTGGACTGAAGAGATGGGCAGGCTGGGTTGGGGCTACCCAATATGCAGGGTCAGTGGGAGCGCTCTGTGGTTCATGCAGTGTTACCTCCAACTGTGTGGTCAGCTCGCAGTGTGATGAGTGTTGAACTATTTCAGCCTATAAGCCTGGTCTCTTCTTAGTTGTAACTGCAGATTTAAAACTAAGGGTGAATTGTCAGACCGAGCTGTAGCCAGATAACAATTATCAGCTGTCTGTTTCAAAGCCTGTCTCTGCCTTAAATTGTCTTCTTTGAGAAAAGAAACAAAACCAACCAAACAAAAAACACCCACCCCAAAACCCCTGATCATTTTATCTTCAGTATTGTAATCAGCACAGTAGAGCTGTGGCCAGAATGAGAAAACGGCGTACTCAGAATTTGCTACTTCTTTTGCAGTAATAGGTCTGTTAGCAAACTCAGTCACAGAATGACAGAATGGCAGGGGGTGGAAGGGACCTCTGGAGATCATCTTGCCCAACCCCGCTCCTTGAGCAGGCACACCCAGAGCAGGGGGCACAGGAACGCGTCCAGGCGGGGTTTGAATGTCTCCAGGGAAGGAGACTCCACAACCTCCCTGGAAAGACATGGAAACCTCACAGGAAAGACATTTTTTCCTCATATTGAGGTGGAACTTCCTGTGTTCCAACTTGAGCCCATTGCCCCTTGTCCTGTTGTTGGGCACTATTGCAAAGAGCCTAGTCCCATCGTCCTGACACCCACCCCTTAGATATTTATAGGTATTTATGAAATCCCCCCGTAGTCTTCTCTTGTCCAGGCTGAACAAACCCAGATCTTTCAGCCTTTCCTCATAAGGGAGATGCTCCAGTCCCCTGATCATCTTGGTAGCTCTCCGCTGGGCTTGCTCAAGCAGTTCCCTGTCCTTCTTAAACTGGGGGCCCAAAAGTGGACACAGTGAACAAACAAATCAGTACTATTTGTTTCAAGGAAAAGTGTGATGACAGCTTTTCTGCAATGGAAACTCCATTACCCATCACCTGAATATGCTACCTAAACAATACAACATCCTCCAAATGTCCTGAATCCTTTTATATGTCTTGTCTGCTTTTAGCGTCTTTGAAAATGTTTTACTTTTGACGAAATCATTAAAAAAAATTCTAGTCATCTCTGCTAGCAAAACATACTTTGTTTTAACTTGGAGAATAGGATGGGGCACTCATACTATCTTTAAAGATACAGCAAATGCTTCATGCCAGGTTACTGAGTGCACCTTTTAATGAACTGTCTGAGTGAAAAACAGAAAGAGTGATTGTTGGGGCTGATACGAGGTAAGTACCTACCTGTTGGGTGGAAAGCTGATGGCTTGGGGGCAGTGGTTAATTGTCTAGAACTGTTACAGGGGTCTAGAGTAGAAAATGCTGGCTGTTATTAAAAATAAGGAGGGAGGAAGCTGGCGCAGGGAAAGGACATGGTGAAAGGATGTAATGTTGGGTGAGTCCCATGCCCTTGTCTCTAAGCCTGCACCCCAAGGAGGAGCAGAGCCGTAGGCAGGGCAGCTGAGACACTGGACCATCTGGCCTGTTTTTGCCATTAACCCACTTTATTTTTGGTACTGGACTGGTGGTAGTGGCTCTCCTATCCAATCTTAGGCTGGATGGAGATGGACTATCGTGGCTGCTGCACTGGCAAGGTTCAGGAATTTGGTTTGGAACTTTTTTATAGCATCCTCAGAAAGGTGCTGTGCTGCATGCTGAAAGAGGGCATGTGCTAGCAGCAGGATCCCTGCAACTGGGTGCGCAAGGGCCATCCTGAAATGTTACACTAGCAAACTTTTAGACCTCAAGCCAGGACCAAAGGACAGTCCACAGAAGAATATACTGGGTTATACAGTGGTGTGTCTTGACTTCTTGGGAAGGCAAGTGGAAAAGTCAGTCTCTCATCTCATTGTCCTGCAGTGTCCAAATGGATCAAGTCATTTTGGTATTCTGAAATAGTGATGTAGGAGGAAATGGCCCTCTATTTGTGACCCAGACATGATTAATGCCTAACTATGGATAAATAGTTGTTGCAAATAAACCTGAATTATGATGTCTGGTCCCATTTATAAATCCAGCTTGCAGTTCTAGGATTTAAATAACCCTGAAGGCTGGTCACATAGACTCCATCTGAGTTCCCCTTCCAGTTGGTCTGGAAGTAAAATGCAAATCAGCTTTCGAACAAGCTGTGTGTTTTAGTTCCCTCATGTTTATCCAAAAGCACTTAAAGAATGTTTTTGAATAGAAATAAGTTTTTAGTTTGGATTTTGGAGGAAGGACGGACTTTGAGAACTTTAATTTACTCCTGCTTGAGCAGCTTGCTGGCTACGCCAAATGCTAAATTCAGAACTTAATTCAAGAATGACATCTCTCAGATAAGTACTGAAGGAATGTTTTAAAAGTCCTAATCTACCTTTCTTATTTAACAGTGAATAATCTATGATAAACAGTTAAAAGAAATTCATCTGAAGCCAGTGAGGGTACATGAGACAGAAAAGCTGTCACAGACAGAGGGTCCTTATCAGTAAAAGAGGAGCGTGTGAGAAGAGATTCAGACAGGCTAGAAAAGGGTAAGGTGTATCATGGGGATAAAGGGCTTTATGTGTTGATTTGGAAAGCAGTTTGTGAGAAGGAAGGCAGAAGCTCTCTACAGACTGTCTGGAACTGGAACAACTGTACCAGAGAGGTAAGCAAGTCACAAGGATCTAGTTGAGTATGGTTATTAAGAAATATCAGTAAAGAAGTTGATTTGGCTAATGTCAGTTCAAATGTGGTGATTAAAGTTAATGGGAAGGAAAATATGACCAGGAAAGAGAAAGGAGAATGAGGTGAAATTTATAGAGCCCTATTTCCGTTCAGGTTCAAACTGTGTTAATGAATCTGTTACCCATTTTGCATAAACTGAAAACAGTGGAATTTAATTATTCTCTCAGTTATTTAGTTCTGTTACCAGTGGCTTGAAAAGACTTTAAAAGTCAGAAAATAGATAAAACTATTTTACTCAATCTTGCCTGGATACAAAACATCTACTCCCATTCAGTTTCTGTGCATCTCTCCCAAGTTGTCTCTATTTTTTTCAAGCATATTAAAAATTGTTTTCTATAAATACTTTTCATTGATGACAGCTCTTAGGATTTTCTCAAACATGACCTCAACTAGGTAATCTCAAAGCAATCTTAAATATAAATACACCAGGTGGGAATGTTTTTATTCAAAGAAATAAGGTAAATATATTAGCTTCCTATGAAATACCATACTGCAGGTTCTTCTTTTAAATCTTCCTTTGGAAATCTCTCATTTAAATTTCTGCTCCTGCTGCCTGTATTTTGGTTTAACCTAATTATTTGATATTTAGCGTAGCAAGCAGTTGTGCTGGCACCAAGAGAATGATGCCAAGAAGGCAGAATTGAGTGGCCGAGAGGTGTGAATGTGTGACTGCTTGTGTTGAACCTCGGCGTCCAGCCTCCACCTCTGCTCCACTCCTGCCGCGTGCTGTGGGAAGCGCTGCCGCTGCACTCCCCCAGCCAGCCCAGCTCTCAGCACAGTCTAGGGCAGCTGGCATGCGTAGTGCTAAGGGAGCCTCTGAGGTCTAGCCATGTCCTGGCTGTTTTGGGCCACATCCTTTGCCCTTGCCCATCAGTCTCAGTGGCCAGAGGTGGTAAAGAAAGCAAAGCTGTCCTCTGATGGGGTCGGGCTGTCTCCACAGCATCTGAGGTTTCAGATGGCACCAAGGCCACCTGAACTTTTAGTGTACAGCTAAGGTATTTTCTCTCTTCTTACTGTATATCTAATGTACAACTTGCAGTTCTGTCAATGCCAGTTAACTAATTGCAAATTAACTTGTTTTACATAGGACAGTGGCAAATTCTGTGTCTGGACGCTCCACAGAGTTTTGCTCCAAGACAAGTTATTACATATGTGAGTAGAGACCAGCTGTAAATGCTAGGCTAGGCATACGTGCTACAGTGATGGATAACGCGATGGATAGATGATGAAAATCTAAACATGTTTAAACACCATAACTTAGGTTTAAACACTGTAGCCAATTTGAATAGGGCAATGTTAAGAGTTCCTTTAGTCCATTCTAACAATGAAGAAAATTCTGAGATTTGATTGGGCTGATTTAGAAATGTAATGTAGTTCAAAGCAGTTAGTGAAATAGGTGAATTTTTGTATGCTAGGTCGCAAACTGCCTAGGCTACCAGCACGGAAATACTGGGAGGGAAAATCCTTATCTGGCACATTCTAATCCCGTGTACTTGAAAAAATCAAGCTGTGTAGTTTCTGTAATTTTCTTCATCTAAGAATATAACAAAATGGTGCTGCATTGCAGATCAGAAAAAATGTAATTTTTGTAGTTCATTTATCCAACTTCAAGCAACATCTGACAATGTAGCCTCTAGATGTTTGGATGGTAGGACAGCAATAGGAATTTAGAGTGGAAGTTATTCTTTCTGATTTGATGGGGTTTTTTCCTATAGATTACAGAAAAAGAAATGTGAGATATGTACTAATTGGCTATTCTTAGCTTTTCTTTTTGAGTTTCATTCTGGCATGTAATGGTTTGAACAGACAAGCTATAATCCTTCTGCAGAAAATTGTAACTGTGCAGAGAATTATAGCACTTAGTTTGTCTCAAAGAATATTGAAAATTACAGATTAGTATCAAATGAATTATAACCAAAGGATGTAGACACTTATTTCCACTGTTGTAAACTGGGAAAATTATAATCCTGAAAAAAATTTAATTACTTAATCTATGGAGAAATTTTTAAAAGAAAATACATGAGGAAAACCCCAGAAGGTTTCTGATGAGACACAAATCAGAAATAGTCATGGTTATAAACCAGTAATAGCCAGTAGCACTATGTAGAAATGAAAGTAAAAATCATTTATGAAAGCCTATGTCTGGTTTTTCAAGATGCCTTATGTTGTTTTTTTTCTTTTAGTATGCTATTTCCAAAAAGATTAGAGCAGTTAAAAGCCATACTTTGGTTGAAATCCAGGTTTTTCAAAATATTGTGTGTTTATGAAAACTTTCATTACCTGTGGCCAGGGGCACTTAACTGTAAGATTGTCTAGATGAGGCTTTTGCCACTTTACCAAAAGCACATAAGAACAGTTTGGCAAAGTGATTCCTGATTTATGTATGCATGTCAGCGTTTCACAAGTACTAAAATATAGCATTTGCTTATTTGCATGATGATGCCTGAGCTGAAAGATATTAATTTAACTACCACTGGTTTATTGGCTCTTGGATCATACTTTTGAATATATTTGATAAATGTAAAATAGTTTTATCAGTCTGGTGCTTTTTTTTATTCACAGACACCAATATATGGAAATTGATATGATTGTTTCCTTTAGTATAGTATATTATTGTGTGCATGAACATTGCCTGAAATACCATGCATCTGAATTTTGCATTTGTCCTTGGCAAATGAAGAACAACATGGCTCATCTTTGTGTCCAGATCTGTGCCCTTAACTAGCAGCCCTGCTGTTCACAGTCATGACTGCAAAGGCCACTAGGGCCAGCTGTATAGATAACCTTGTCACAGACGACTCAGAAATGTAGGGTGAGGTTCTGTTGCTTGTTTGCTTGTTACAGAACCTCTGAATATTCCTGATAAGGATGTGCTTTTGCTAAAGAAAGCAGAGCCCTCTGCAGCAGTTGTGTAGTATGGAGGTCAGGCACGTAATGCAAGGGAGTTCCTGTTTGCTGCTTTTCCATTAGAAGCCTCAAGATTTGAAGTACTGTATTGATTTCATGCAGGCATCAAAAATGCTTTTGCCTATTCGACATTCAGACTGTTTTTTTTCTGCTGTGCCACCTGATGGTACTTCATCAGGCAAATGGCTGAGCTGAAAAGATGTGAAGTATGTGCAATTAAAACATGCCACAGAAGTATTTATTCATTGGGCTTAAAACCAAGATGGAGATTTAAAAAGAAGCATCACCCAAGAGCTGGAGTGTTGCAAGAGCTGGTACGCCCTTCCATCTGAGGGAAAGGACAATATCATGGTCGCCAGAATAGTCTGAATTTCAAACTCCAGAGTTCAGTTGTTCAAAGGCTTTAAAAAATGTATGATAGAACAAACTCTTCTGGGTGTTCCTTATTTAGATCTAATTAGGCTACCTTGACCTGCAAGAAAATTAGACTAAGTGTTGCTGGGAACAGAGAAAGTATTTTTATTTCAGTTTTTGTCTGGAGGGACAGTTTTTGCATGGCACCCTTCTGTAACATTGATCTGGTTGCATATATTATTTTTATCATGCATGTATCATTTTGATTTACTAATTAGATTACTGTAGCTCTAGAAGGTAACAGGGCCGCTTGGTTATTCACTTTTTATAGCTGTGGTAGAGTTTGGGAGGAGGAAACAAAACCCGTAAGCAATCCTTAAATCTGTGCAATACACTTTTTCTTTTGCTCCCCTTCCTCTTTGCAGTCTGGCAGTGATAAGTGGGGAGCACAGAAATAAATAAAACTGGTAATTTTTGAAAGCTTTTTAGCCCCTAAACCACCCATCTGGATTGCTTAATGTGGCAAAAATAGAAAACACTGAGCTTAAACTAAACTGGTTTTAAAACTGGAATCTTTGTACAGGCCAATGAAAAACATTAAAGTGCACCTAAAGGAGAAATGTTTCCTAACACATCTGTAAAAAATGATTCAAACATTAATACACTATCAACAATACTGAAGACTTTGTAAACATACATTTGTAGTGATTCGTTCCCATAATTAGTTGACCCATTTAAAAAATATGAAATCAGTAACTTTTTTTTGCGCTTGGGGTAACAAGTGAAAACATCTGGGGGTTTGTTCTGGGTGGGGTTTGGGTTTTTTCCTGTTTGTTTTTTACAAATGACAGTGAGGTAGGAGAAATGCTCCACTTTGATTCACTGTGTCTTATTCTGAGAAGGTAAGGGCATGAATTTGTCCTTAAATATATTTATTTTTCACAGCTGTCTTTCATTATTTTCAAGGGCAAGTGAAGTCTTCATTATAAATATTAAAGTCTTAAACAGATTTTCAGAGACAGAGATCAGAAACAAATGCTAGCGATTTTAAACTCGAACATTTTTCTTTGGTTGTGAGGGGGAAAACATAAATTGGTGTGGCTCTTGGGAGGGTAGATAAGCGCCTTGGAATGATGGGCCAAAACAATTGCTTCTTACAGCAGAATGAACGTGCTGGTTGCTGAGTGCGTACCTCCCTACTGCTCTTGGGACATGTCCCAGCGGGGAGATTGTCTGTGCATGGGAATGAAATACTGGCTTTGCAAAGCCGGTAAGAGTTTGACTCACGGTCAACAAATTGCTTTGAGGTCCTTTAGGAATTTTGAACTACATTTCTTCACTTGAGTTACTAGTGAGAAATGGTCACAAGGAGGTTGTGCTGGTCTGCCTGGGGATGCACCGAGTCTCCTGCTCTGTCGCCAGCAGTGCCCACAGCCCGTGAGTAGGAACGCATGCCTGCAGAGGGTGCACGCTGTACTGCTCATGTACACTGATCATGTATGCTGTACTGCTCTTCCAGCCTCAAGTGATTTGCCCCTTAGGCACTTTTCAACCACATGCAGCAGCTTTGTGACAAACAGTGGATTTTCCTGCCATTTCTCTTAACCAGTTTTTGAACGTGTGTAAGCTTTTAGCAGCCAGAGTATTGCAAGGCAAGCAATGCCACCAGTTAGCTGCTTCTAATACCAGGGAGAGAAAAAGCATCCTTCCCCACTCATCTTCTCCACAGCAATCACAGTTAGTAAACCTTCGTCCTATTCCAGCCTCAGCTCGCCTTTTTCCATGCTATGGAAGCTAGGCTGTCTGGAATTTTTCCTTATGAAACATTCTATACTTTCATAGAATTGTAGAATGGTTTGGGCTGGAAAGGACCTTTGAAGGTCATCTAGTCCAACCCCCTTCAGTGAGCAGGGATATCTTCAGCTAGAGCAGGTTGTTCAATGCCCCGTCCAACCTGACTTTGAGTATTTCCAGGATGGGGCATCTACCACCTCTGGGCAACCTGGTCCAGTGTTTCACCACACTCACTGTAAAACACTTCTTTCTTACACCTAGACTAAATCTACCCTCTTTCAGTTTAAAACCATTACCCTGATGCTATTGCTACAGGCCCTACTTAAAACGTCTCTCCCCGTCTTCCTTATAAGCACCTTTTAAGTACTGAAAGGCTGCAATAAGGTCTGCCCAGAGCCTTCTCTTCTCCAGGCTGAACAAGCTCAACTTTCTCAGCCTGTCCTCAAAGGAGACAGGCCTCTGATCATTCTTGTGGCCCTCCTCTGGACCTGCTCCAACAGGTCCATGTCTCTTCTGTGCTGAGGGCTCCAGATCTGGATGCAGCACTGCAGGTGGGGTCTCACCAGAGCAGAGGGGCAGAATCACCTCCCTCAACCTGCTGGCCATGCTTCTTTTGATGCAGCCCAGCACACAGTTGGCTTTCTGGGCTGTGAGTGAACATTGACAGCTCATGTCCACCTTTTCATCCATCAGTACCCCCAGGTCCTTCACAGCAAGGCGGCTCCCAATCCCTTCATCCCCCAGACAGTCTTGATACCAGGGGTTGCCCTGACTTAAGTGCAGGACCTTGCACTTGGCCTTGTTGATCTCAGAAGGTTCACCTGGGACCAATCCTTGAGCTTGTCCAGGTCCCTCTGAATGGCATCCTGTCCCTCAGGGGTGTCAGCGTCACCACTCAGCTTGGGGTCATCTGCAAATTTGCTGAGGGTGCACTCAGTTGCATTCTGTGATTGCTGAAGATATTAAACAGTACTGGTCCCAGTACAGACCCCTGAGGGACACCACTCATCACTGATCTCCAACCAGACACTGAACTGTTTACCACTACTCTCTGGATTCGACCATCCAGATAATTCCTCCTCCACTAAACAATCCACCCATCAAATCCATCTCTCTCCAATTTAGAGAGAGGGATGTTGTGGGTGACCATGCCAAAGGCCTTACAGAAGGCCAGACAGATGACATCAGTAGCTCTTCCCTTGTCCCCTGATGCAGTCACTCCTCCACAGAAGGCCACTAGGTTGGTCAGGCAAGACTTGCCCTTGGTGAACCCATGCTGGCTGTCTCGATTCACCTTCCTGCCCTCCATGTGCCACAGCTTGTAGCAGGATTTGCTCCATGGTCTTCCTGGGCACAGAGGTGAGGCTGACAGGTATCTTTCACTAGACCAGGTTGCTCAAAGCCCCAGCCAGCCTGACCTTGAACACTTCCAGGGATGGTGCATGCGCAGCTTTGCTGGGAAACCTGCTCCAGCGTCTCACCACCTCATGGCCAGAGGCAGTTCCCTCAGCCTGCCCTTGTGGGCCAGGTGCCCCAGCCCCTCACCATCTCAAAGGCCCTGGGCTGGGCCCACACCCCACGCATCAGTGTCTTTCCTGGGGTGGGGAGTCCGGGAGGGGACAGAGGAGTCCAGATGCAGTTGCCAACGAACCAAGCAATAGAGGAGGCAAGCATTTTCACTGATTCTTTGTTTTTTGGTGGTGTTTTTCTTTTAAATAGAGGGAGGGAATGGAGGATGGGAAAGAAGGCTCACACCACCCGTGGCAACCGACACAATAGTTCCTGATGCCAGGAGATGGAGCGGGTGAGCCCACAGGGCGGCTGGGTGCGGAGGCTGGGCCTCCCGGCTAACAGCAGGTACGGTGGCTGGGCCGGGCACTTCTGTGACACTGCTGCCATGGTGTCATGGAGGGAGGCCCTGGCATGGCATAGGGGTGCCAGGGCAGCCGTGCTGGAGGTGGATCCGCTGCCATCCGTTCTTCTTCACCTGTGGGTGGATCCATCTCCGTGGGCTCCGAACCATCTGAAGCCACCTCCTCTTCCTCTGTGGTTCCTGCAGCCACACATCTTCTCCCCTGCCATGCAAAGATGGGCATCCACATACTTTGCCCTTGGTTCTTTTGTTTCCAGTCGTCCCTGGAACCTGAGGGCCTCAAAGCTCAGCGAATTGTGGGTGAACTGCTGGGGTCCCTGTGTTTACAGGGCCTGCAAAAAATGGCAGTGAGGTGTCTTGTGACACCTGGAGGCCACTGTGAGGGGGACGCATGTGGCCAGCTATGGCTTTTCTGGGAGTTGGGGGGCCTGTGACCTGAGAGATGGCCTCATGTGAGAGAAGGATGAGAGCTGCAGGGACCGAGGGCCACTCTCCTGGGGATCGCTCCCCTGTGCCCTCCTCCTGCCCCTTGGGTACAGGGACTGCCTTCCCCCTCCCCTTGGGTGCCTGGGCTCCAGCCTCCTCCTCATCGCGTGCTTGGGTTCCTCTAGACCAGATGGCAGCAACAGTGTTCCAGGAGGGTCCAGGGTCCTCAGTGACCCCCTCACTGACCCGGCTCTCTGCAAGTGGTGCCGCATCTCCTGCCCAACAGCAGCTGAGAGGGGGCGAAGCATCCAGACATCCCACCAGCGGGACAGGGAGGTGCAGCCCTCCTGTGCAAGGTCTCCCAGCAATCCATAAAAGAATTACTGTTTGGTTTTATTTCCCTTTCAATAACTTTTCTAGTTTGTTATGTCCTTTTGGAAACGGAGGACTAAGACTGTGCACCATGTTCGAAATATGGGTGCCACGTGTATTGAATCGTGAAGGTTAAGGTGTTTGTATTTTGTGTTGCTCTTCTTTTAATTTCAAACCATCTATTGGCTCCCTCCTCCACAAAGTTTCCTTGAAACTTCGCTAACTTATAAAAGTCTAATTAGTGTAAGTTATGGAGTATTTATCAAAAATAAATTTCCACTAGGGCTGACTCTGTTCTGACGCTGAAGAGGCTGCTACATCTTAGAATCATAGAATTGTTTAGGTTGGAAAAGACCTCTAAGATCATCAACTCCAACCATTAACCCAGCAATGCCACCACTGAACTATGTCCCTAAGTACCACATCTACACATCTTATTTTGTGTTCAATGAGATTTTTATTCTATGTCAAATTGATCTAGAAGCATGGCTATGGACTTATTTATTCCTGAAAATGTTATTTAGTCCATAAAATTTGTGTTTCTATACTTGATTTACATGAAGTGACTGTTTTTAAGCCAAAACAATCAAGTATTTTTCTAATGCTAATGCAAGCAGCAGAAACTCGTAATGAGTTTTTCACAGGAAATTAAGAGACTAGGAATGAAGTTCTTGGCTCTGAGAAATACCCAGTAATATTTCCACGGATTTCAGGGAGGTACTGCCTGTGAGCTGCTGAGTAATTTCAAAATACTGAAGAGGTTTCAGAACATTGTGTGCAACTTTTGGACAAAGAAAACGGTTAATAGTTTGACTAAATACTCGGGTTTATTTTTCTTCTCCATAGGCCTCTAGTGAGCATACTGACAAAACCAAGCAATGGGTGAGTACAACAGATAACTGTTTGTCTAAGCGCAATCAAGAACTTGTCACACTGCTACCTTCCTCTCTGTAAGCTCAGTACCCGGAAGCCTAATAGCTCAGCATCATCAGACTGAGTCAAATTAACTGCAAGTAACGGGGTGATATTTATTTAGGGCAACTCTTGGCATACTGTTAATTCACATGTTCTGCTTCTTAAGGATTTGCTTGTCAGTGGAAAGCAGACTCATTAGAACACTTAGGAAAGATTTTGTATTCTTTCTTGAAACATGTTGAGAGTTTTGAATAAAAGAGTAATTATAGTTGTTATAGTTAGCAGAACAATGTGAAGTAGTTTTACTTAGAAAGATATGCAAGCACTTGTCAGCTTGCCATTCACAGGAACCTTTTAAAATGCCACAGTAGTTACCTTCTAAATGCGTAAATATTAAGTCACTGGAACACAATTAAAACAGTGATATTCAGGGAAAGACATTCTTGCTTTGGGATTTTGACCATGCAATCCATGGCAGAAAATCTACGTGTTTGTAGAAAAGTACTAAAATAATATTCTATGCAAGTAAGATTTCTTGCTTAAATTAAATTAATATTAAAAAAAAAATCCCACACCAATCACCCCCTCCAGTCTTGGCATAACATTGTCCTGTCCATAGTATTTAACAGTAACCTGTTTAAAAATGCCAGTAAAGGAGAAAATTCTAATGGTAATGTATCAATTACAGCTATTACCACAATATGTAAGAAAAGCTGTATTTTGCTCCAGTGATTTGGGGCTTCTCTATTCGCAGGAGCTTACTACCTTGCAAAGGATCTCTGAATACTGAGTCAGCACTGGGAAGCACCAGCATACTGACCCATTTTGAATGCAATGTGCTAAGTAGTTACCTTGGTTCTAAAATACTTAAATACTGGAATCACACACCTGACTTTGCTGAACGTCATTTTAACAAGTCAGATATTTGTATATGACACTATCCATCCAGTTGTTGCTGAAAACATACACTATGGGAGGCCAAATTTTTAATCCCTGTTATCTCTGTGTAAATCTGGCAAAAGTTTATTGATTTCAGTAGGCTTCCTGGTGAGATTTTTTCTTGTATAACAGGGCACAATTTGGGTTATGTTCTCATTTCCAAGACCAGTGCTCCTGCGGACTTTTGTACTGCTCCATGCTGGCTGCAATAAAGGCACCACACAGTTCAGATAACTGCATCCCGAAAGCAGAAGTGCCTCTCGACATTTGAGCTCCAGCTCATGGTTTTTTTGCTGCCTTTCTCATCTCCAACTTCTGCAGCCTGACTATAAACATTCATTAGGCTGCTGTATTATAAAAATAGACTAGTTACTAAGACATCAATAAGTCACTTAATTTAGAAACAACACATAGATTTTTTTTCACTGGTGATTTTGGGGGAGTGGATAAATTGCATACTGAAGACCCTGGTGCTGATTTGGTAGACTATCAGCTGGTGTTTTGGCTCAGTCCCTTGTGAAATTGGGTAAGTAAAAAAAGCTGCTATGCTCCTTTTTCTGTGAAACATGCTCAAGGTCTTTGACTCTTAGAGGAACTTTGCCAAAACCCACTACCTTCAGATGTACCCTTGCCAAAACCACCCTGTTTTCAGCTACGTGACATCTTACATAGTCTTCACCCCACTGAAAAAGGAAAATGTGTAGTTCAGGCACCCAGACACTTTTGAGCAGGCTGTCAAGGCATTGCTGCCAGCAAAGGTTAAATCAGCTCCATATCCAGAAGGAATACACCCCGAAAATAGCTTGCAGCTGAACTTCCTTCAGTGGATAGCACTATTATTGTAGGTAGTACAATGTTGTTTTTATCTTGAATGGTGGTGCAAACTTATCAGTACAAACTTTGTGTACAGATGTGAGAGTACTTTCTGAGGGACAGTATAGTCCATGGATCATTGCGGCTAGCTTGGGTAGGATTGCCTGCAAGCATTAGAAGTTATTTCTTAAATCCTATGAACACCAATAAATGTTGACTGCAGGAATAAGGAGGTTCTTTGTGAAAACATGTTGGAAAACTGAAGACTGTCTTCACATTAGAGAGCCTACAGCAAATTACCTGACACTCAGGCTGTTACTTAAGAGTCTGAAGCAAGGCACTATGTTTAAAAATACTAGTAATGATATTAGGGACCTAATGTTTTACACTGAAATCCAGCTTTAATGATTTAAAGTTAAACTAAAGCTTAGTTTTAGTTTGTGTCTTTTTGGTTTCTGCAGAAATGGTGGGACTGACAGGAAAAGATATGAGAGCTCATTGACCAAAAGAAATGGAAAAGTTGGCTGTGCAAGCAAGAAAAGAATATATTAAAGAACAAAGCAAGGTCAGCTTATTGCAAGGTCAGAAATGTTCTCTTTGAGGGACTTGTTTGACAATGACGTAAAGAGAAATACTTGTAAGTTATACTGAAAACTAAGTTCAGACGGTATGTACAACACAGCAATTTATTACATCAGGACTGAAACCTGTGGTGTTTTTATCTTCGGTGAGGGTTTCCTGGTTCATTGAACTTTTTTCTTTGGTTCATCAGGACAGTATCTTTCCACGTGGCAAAATTTGATTGTGTTACACAACACAGCAGGTGTGGTAGGGCATTGGGAGTAATCAACTGTACAAAAGCAAGGAAGATCTACACTTTTAAACTGCATTTTATAGTATAAGAGACAGCTATACGGGGGCAACAGTACAGCAAATGTTTCTGGCTCTGAAAAGTATGTGAGACTCCACCATTTTAATGTTTTTAAATGGAGAATGAAAGGGACAGTCCCACAGCTATGGCCTATGACTGCATTTAGGGACAAGAAGTGTATCCCCCCACTTACTATTCACTCAGTCCACCCACTGTTCACTTAGTGGTAGATTTATGCAATGACATACTCCTGATCGTAGCAATTTCTTTGGAAAATATATAATTTTTCAATTATAATAATATAATAAAATATAATAAAACTCAAGATTTAAAAAGAATATGCCTTAGTATTTAGCCCACAGGCAACCCCTTGAGGTATACCTTCAGCAGAAGCTTTCAGTAGCTGGAACCTCAGTCAGGGCAGGAATGAACCCAGAACTGAACATAAGTAAATGGGGACTGTCTGAAATATTGAGGGTGGAGTTGGGAAAACAGTATCAATGCTGAAGTCTGTAGCACTGGCATCCCTCTTCCCCCCTCCCTTTTTTTTTTTTTTTAAAAAAAAGAATTTAAAACTCAACCAAGTGTATTAATGCTTCATTTGAATTATTGCTTTAAACAAAATGTTGCACTTGATTTCTTTGTGCTAATATTATGCATGGTAATTCTTTCTTTTCTAGCCTGTGGAAAGTTGTGCTACTCCTACGGACCTGTCTGAAAGCGATGTTAGTTCTTTAGGATTGTGACAAGTAAATCTGTAAGGCCCTGAATAAGGAGGAAGAAGCCTGGTTTTGAACATGACCTTCCATGCTGTATCTTTGCCACCAAGCTCCTCTTCCACTTGGTCTGAAGTGATAATATTGTAATTTGGCCAGAATACAGCTGGTGAATTGATTACCTGTCCTAGCTGTCGATATGAGGCACAGCATCACGGGGGGCTCTCAAGCAGCTGAACTGCAGCAGCAGCAGCTTACGAAAGAGGCACAGATTCTTCCCCCTGAGCTTCTATGGGCATTCCTCTCTGTAATGCGTCTAGTATTGTTGCTGCTGTGTATTTACAAATTGCCTGAATGGGTTACATAAAGGCTGTGTTACATAAAGCACTAGGCACCACATTAATAGTGGCAGAGACCAACCTGGTCCTGAATGAACAAAATGGACAAAATAAGGATTAAAAACTTGCTCAAGGTCAGTGTCAGCCAGTGGCTGAGACAAGAGAAGAATACAGGTATCTTGATGCATGGTATGGTGCCTTTCCACTAGGTTGGGCCATCTTGTTTAGACTCTGCTCTTCCTAGAAAGGTTGGACTAGATGATCCCTGAGGTCCCTTCCAACCTGTGATTCTGTGATTCTGTGATCGCTGTTGTGTAGATAATGCAGTAAGAAAAACGAAAGGAAAAAAAGGATGACATGTCATCTGGACTGTGAGCCACCTCCTTCTCAGCATTAAATGAATAGCAAAATCCTATAACCATGCAGTGAGACAGTTGCCCATGATGTAGGTGTTTCTGTTATGGCTGGTGTTTTTCAAATGCACCATAGAAAAGGCCATGCAGAATCATCTTGAAGCTTATGTTAATTTTTAATGTCAAGTACATTTTTTGATCTGTTACAATTCAGTGTGTATTTATTGATCTTGTCATACTTTCTCAAAGATGTAAGACTTAACAGAATACTTGCTGTTGTTGTACACACAATTTTGCAATGAGGTCATGCTGCCACAACATTTCTGGATGATATTCTAGAATCTGAATATGAACATAGTCTTTCTTCCATCTCTTTAAAGAAAACAAAATTAAACAGAAGAGAATTTATAGCAGTGGTGACCATTAACCTTCACTTTCTAGGGCTATATTCCCACCAGCCTGGCACTCATCAATTTGAGCAGAAATAGGACTTCTGCTTTGCTTTTCATTGGGAGGATTTGTTTGGGATTAAGCAAGCCAGACAAAGGTGTCTAAAAATGATACTGTGGCATCTGAGTCATCTGGGGATGTCTCTCTCTTTGATCATGTGTTTTACAAAAGAGACATGTGAGGGCACATTGTAGGTGTCCCTTATAGTTCTGAGGCTCAAAAACCTGTGTCCTGAAATAGTCTATGGCTCACCTGTATCTGCAGTGCTTGCCCTTGTGACCACAGGATTTTATTATTTTAATGTCCTTCTAACACAGCTGACATCAAATCTTCTTCAGAGCTTCTCATTTGTCAAAATGCAGCTGTCTGCTTCCTCGCTGAAGTCAGCAACTGTGCCTGTTTTCCTCTTACGCTGACAGATTGCCTTTAAGTTTCCCTCTGTTTTTTGCAGACCTTCATGGATATGCTACTTGTCTTTGTTTTTCTGTGAGCCTTGTACTTTGAGATTTACATTCCAGCAATGCCAGAACAGTAAAGATCCTAAAGCTGTATTTTAGCACGGAAAAACTGTATTTTGTCTTCTGTTGCTTTTAGAAAGTTAATTTCCCTTCAACAGTGATCTTGGTGTATTCTCTCTACTCTCTGCCTTACACTGTCTTTTCCATCTTTTGACATTGAGGATTGCTGCATGATGTCCTGCTGAATGCACATAAAGTTTAAATGTAAAACTTGTGTTTGTTCACAACCTAAGCATTTGAAAGAGAGGAGTTTTAAAAATACAGTAATAACATTCCATTACGGCAGTGTAAGATGGAATAATCCTTCAGGACAAGAGCAAGGGGTAACCAGTACTGTTGGTTTAGAAGATGGAGTCATGAGAGTCAGCTTTGACTTGAGTTTCCAAGAGGCGAAGTCCAAATGTGATAACAGATGCAGATGTTAGCCTGGGAACTTGGTGAATTCTGGAAGTGTTTTGTTCTGAGAAAGATTTGAGGTAATTTTATAACATGTAGCTCTTCAGGAGAAACAAAGTACTTCTGTAATATTTTGGTTGATTGATTGATCTGGAAACAAGTCTGAGACCCTGGTTTAAAGAGGAATTTTAGATAGGGCAGGAAAGAATTCAGATCCAATTAATATTATCCTTGAATGTTCAGTAACGAACAGATGACAGGCACAGTCATTGTAGCCTTTTAGTTTTCACACCATGTAAAGTGAATATCAGAAGTGCCCACTGTCTTTCATGCTTCCTTTGTTTCCTGCATTCAGTTCAGTTCCTGCAGGCTTTTACTGAAGCTTGGAAGTGCCTCAGGCTCCTTAATACCTAGACTGTGTTAGCATGAAAAGCATATGAATGCAGTAAAGCATTTGAATAGGCTTGGATTCCAAGTTTAAAACAGGAATGCTGAATGCCAAATTTGGCAACCTTTGGGAATTTGGAGGTAAAGCCCTGAAATGAATTGCCTTTGGGGAGGTTGGCATCATCATATGGGTTTGACTAAAACCCATCAGTCTAGTGGCTGCTGGATGCCCATGTCCCGCAGAGCAGGAGCCTTGTTCACTCCTAATTAAAATTCTGGCTTTAATCTGAGTGAAGATGGGCCAGAACAGTTTACTTAGTTCCTCTCTGCCCTTTCTTAGTGACTGTGCTGTGGTCCTGTTTCATTTACTCTCACAGGGTCTGTTCAGAAGCAGAGCCACGTGGGTGACAGTCTTGGGAGCCCAGGCATGTATTTTGTTTGAAATGTTTCCAAGTGAGCAGAATTGTTTCTGGCTTCATAGTTTTACTGCAGGAGTCCCTCATCCAGTTTTCTTTTTAGGAAGAGGAGGAACAAACTGCTTGACGAACAACTGAAAGACACTTGCTTTGGTGGTGAAACTGTGCTCATCAAGAAGACCAGAGTAGGTTGAGAGACTGACCATACTTTGAACATGTTATCTTAGAGCCATGAGTAATCTCCCAAGAGGCGACATATTTACAAAAGTAGCTCTTCATCTTTTTGCCACAAGCACAGACTTGCTGAAAATAGAATCCTCAGAGAGGAACAGTGAGAGGCAATGACTGCAACTGCTCAGAGCCACCTCATGCCGTACATGAAAAGTATAAAACCAAAGCGTATGCTCAGCTGCTGGTACCAGCTGTTACATTCATTATAGTAATTGCTACCATTAGTGTGCTATTAATATTTCTCTTACAAATTTGTAGGAGAAATCAAATGAAAATGCAAAGTCTGCTCCATCTGCAACCATTTAGGTTCTTTGTGGGTCAAGTCACACAAGCAACAATTTCTAGCAATGCTGTTGTCCTCTAAGGAAACGGTTCTTAGGAAAAGCTTTGTTTCTCTAAGTTACTGGTGAAATTTCCATTTTGTGCTGGAGGAGAAAGACAGCATGTAAATTTGGGAGGGCATAGGTACAGTTGCTACTATAGGATCTGCTTGCCTCTTGCAGCAGAAGTCTAACACCTTGCAAGAAGCAGCAGGAATCTTTGTGGGCCTGTTCAGCCTTTGGCGTAGCTTTGTACAACTTGGAGACCCTGGAGCTGACAGCAAATGCAGCTTTTCACCAAATGGGCCACACATGACCAGGTCTGAATCGGGAGCTTAGCCTCCAGATTGGAGGCAGCATACTAAACCACCCTCAGATGCTGGCATTGGTGTGAACCTGAGGTAATGTCGTTCTGCTAATTGTGAGGTCTTCCTGTATCAGCTCTTCATCACCAACATTTTCGTAGAACAGCTTTATTGTGGGCCAGGATTTGGCCCTATGATGTGGGTTTTTTTCTTCCCTGTCCCCTATTTTTCTCCATTTCTTTGGGGAAGTTCTCACCTATGAAAGTGCTGTTGAGTCAGCATCTTTCAGCTCAACAGTGTTCACAACAGAGCACTGTTCACAACAAGTAGCGTGAAAAAATGTTTTATTTCAATCTTCTTTTTTACATAAAGAATTAGAATGGAGAAGGTTGCAGATCTAAATGATACTTACTCATCTGAATGATGAATACTGTAGCTGAGAAAAGACTAGTTAATTTATCTAGTTCATCTCACAGTAAAATGAAAAGTACTGGAAAAAGTTGCTATATGGATGGTTTGCAGTCTGATCCACTTTCAACTGTTATAGAAAAAATGATTAATCAAAAGTATTATTGGTGGTAAAAGTTAATTATCCAGTGATCAGTAAATGACTCAAGACCATATAGTACTGTTGTCTGCAACAGAATTAATATGGTAATGCTGCATGTACATGGCTATAACGAGTACTATTTCACGGTGCCCTGTTGTCCTGGTTTCAGCTGGGATAGAGTTAATTTTCTGCTTTCTCCCCCATCCCACCAGGGATGGAGTGAGCGAGGGGTTGTGTGGTGTTTGGTTGCTGACTGGGGCTAAATCACGACACCTGTGCACACAGTCACTGCTATATACTGAATGCTTTCACTGAAATCAGCTGGACTTCTTATATGTCTGCTCAACATTACTGCTTGCTTTTGCAGCATTTTGAGACTCTTGTGAGATGCAGCCTAAGGTCTCAGCACCTGTGATTTCTTAAGCCTGTACATTTACAGGGAAATACTTCCACCACTCCCTGTTGTAGAGAAAATGTGAAAACAAGAATCCTAAAGCTAAAATCCGAGAGGCAGCTCAAAACAGTCTCAATTTATTTGGGAACAGTATGACTTTTTTAAAAGCCAGTTCTGCAACACTGGAGAAGTGTGGCATGGTTTCTGGATGCATGGGATCCTCAGTGCATGTGCCATTTTCACAAGGCCTCCCAAGCTACTCTGAAAAAGCTAACCACTTCTGCATGATAGTCCATCCAGCCATCTGTGGGCCCAAAGTCTTGAAAAGGCTGTGGCTAAGCACAGCAGTGAGATGGGATGTGCCTCTGCCTCAAGAAGCTGGAGGGCAGGCTAAATATTCCCTTGCTTCCCGCACATGCCTTCATATAAATGCATGGAAAGGTGCAGGTCTAGCCCAAAGGACAGTTTCACCACATGCCCTCCATGTCTGACTTCACGGAGAGCGGTGGGAGGAGAGAAATTTGCTGTGTCTGAGGGGATATGCTGCAGTTCTACTTCAAAGCATTAAGAAGTAGTCATCGTATTTTTTTTTTACTTTCTAAAATGGTTGGTGCCTACTTAAACTGCAGCTCCTTGCAAAAGCAGGTGCTGCATGTCTTCTTGCACTGATAGGTGTCCATCCTTTATTTAGCAGTACTGCAGGCAGAGCTACTGTCTTGCTGAAGCGTGTGAAAGCACCATTCTTGCACCCTCTGCACACCCTTCTCCTAGCTGCCTGGAGGGCAAAGGATAGGAAAGCTGGTTCTGGGAGTTACCTTCTTCATTATTCTGGATTTTCCCTTCAACCTCATCTAGTTTCAGCTTGTTCATGCTCCAGGCTCAGTGAGAGGGAACTTGTTTGCCCATCAGATTACCTGACTCTCACACAAATTTCATGCATCTCAAGAAGTGGAGGAAGGCTGTACTCTCAAAGTGAACTCTAGCCCAGGACTAGCGAAGAACTGACTATAAAGTTTGTCCCAGCCAAAAAGCCATCACTTCAAGGAGAGGCAAAATATAAACTTTGATGGATTTGGAATGAAAGAGCAGTGTATTCCAGAAGTGTCATGTATAGCACTGATTGAAGCAGCAAGGTTTGAGGGAGACCCTGGTTAAGTTTTAGCAGCTCATCATTAATACTGCATCTGTCATGTTTTATGATGATTTATGTAGTATTACAGAAATAAAGGACCAAGCTCTCAGCTTACATAAATCTTCATTGCTCAATCCAACTCAGTGAAGTTCTGCTTGTTCCTTTGGAAATCTGGAGTTTGATTTGCGGTTTTTATCGTTATATACAGTATTTTCTCTGCTTGCACGGGGTTTGCAGTATATATTTCAAGTAACATAAATCCATCTGAATGCAGAGTTTTCTCTGCAGATTAATCACATGAAGCTGATCTCTCAAAAGGACATGTACCTGACCTTGCGTTGCTAATGCAATTAAAAACACCAAAGGTCTTGCTATCGTATTAGCGCTTAGCATTGCAGCTCTCCCAGCAAAAATGTAATTTGCTGTTTATGCTGCCACAGCAAATTCAATTCTATTAATTCCCAAGTTGCATCCCTTGCATGTGAGAATACCCATCAATTTGTCTTTACGAGTTCTGTTTCCTACAAATATCTATGCGCAGTGCCTTATGGTCTGAAAGACATTGAACCAATCTGCTCATTTGCAAAATGATATTTGATGTGATCTCTGTTTCACATCAGTCATTATCTTTTCATCCAACTTCTTCCTCCAGTTCATTGAGCTAGAATTTGATTTTCAGGGCTCTGCTTCTGAAACATGAGGGGACAGAGACACACCCAGAGAGCCTCCACCTGGTCTCCCTGTGGGGCAGGAGCCTGCCTTGGCAGAGGGCCAGGGCAGCAACCTACCTTCCTGGATGTGTCTGGAGAAAAAAAGGGCTATGGGCTGCTATGCTGGCCAGGCTATGAAAACTGAAATTTAGGATATCGTTTTGACTGGGAGTAAAAGGGGGAAAAATTCAGTAACGCTCACAAATTTGGCCTGAAGGAGAGACCTGGACATGTACTGGTGTGACCTGCCAGCCATTCTTTCAAATAGACCACGCAGGCCTTAAATCCAAAGCCCGTGTGGTGGCAATCTTAGACAAAGCAATTTAAAAGCTTTGGGCTTGAAATCTGATTTAAATTTAAATCATAATTGATTTTTTTCTCATTTTGATTTTTATGACCAGATGGACTATAGCTAGCAGTTGCCCTTGAGGAGTCTTTAAATATGTAGTTCTGTGAACTGTTTCCCTGAAGATTGATACAGCTGCTATTTCTTCAGCTATCTCTGAATCATCCTCAATTACTATATGTCTTTATAAAATAATTATAGGTTTTATCCAGGAACTGAGCCTGGCTCTGTATTTTTCATAAAACACTTAAGCAGGGTTGGTTAGCAAAAGAGATGATTTTACCCAACCAAGTTTTCAATTATTTAGCTTTGAACTTCTACTCTCTTATTGAATGTTTTGCTACCATGCAGCAGCGATATTCCCTTGGAACTAAAATGGAAAAGATTTTGGCTGGTCTATCCATCTCTTTACACTTACTAATTTGTCTGCCAGAGTGAATCACACACAGAACGAACTTATGAGAGTTATTAGTTCAGATGAAGATAGTCAGACTTAAAGCAATAAATAAATTATGATCTTGCCCTGAAACACCTCTGCTTATGCAGAAGTCTTTCCCTGCACATGTATAATGGGGAAATACTTTGTAGAGAAAAAACAGTTCTAAATGCAAGATGAGAATGGACTGAAGGAAAATATGTGGCATTAGCTCCGGATGACAGGCTGATGGAGGTTGGATGGTATTGCCATGCGATGATGCAAATACAATTTACAAGAGTTCATTTAGTCCTTGCTCCTCTGTACCCCCAGATACATCTTTAACGATGTCTTGGCCAACGACATATGTTGCAACAAGAAGGGCAGTAGGTGAAACCACTGAGCCAGCTAACTGTCCAGGCAAGACAGCTCCTCACACATTAAGGCTGGCAGGTCTCTTCCTTCAGGCATCACTTGGGGTAGGAAAAATTTTGTAAAGGAAGGCTTTTGTTCCCCCTGCACTGTCCATTTTTGCTACTGTTAGGGACACCTTTTACACTTGGCAGAGATCAGGCTAAAGTACCAATCTTTCTTCTGGAGAAATGTGAGGAATTGGGGAGCCATATAGCTTCAATGTGCCTTTATATAATGGCATAGAAAGGGATTGTTCTTCTTTTAAGATGAGTTAGCAAAGGTATAGCCTATCAGAAGTGTTGTCAGTGAAACAGATTTTCAGCTCTGTAGAAGTTATATCTCCATCTTAGTTTTCTGTATTATTTTGATGCACGAAACCTGTAGTTTTTATGCACTGCTATGGAGGATTGCATGCATCAATCTTTTACCTGGAGAAATTTCAGCATGTATGTCCATGAAATGAAGTATGGAAGGAGTCTAAACCTTAGCTTGTCTTCAGTCCAGCGTGCTCAGTGGTTGCTGCTGGAATTTTGCAAGGCTTCTTAATAGAAGTTGCTACTTCCAACTGGATGTGTTCCGGAATAACCTCTGAACTCTGGTGTTTCCAGTGCTGGTAAACTACACAACAGTCAGTAGTCTGGCTGTTCTCTGGGGATATGATTAAAACCACTGCATTCCCTTTGATTTAATGAAGTAAGTTTCATTCGTCCACCTCAGAGTGCAGAGTCTGTTGTAAGCTTATGTAACTGACTCTGATTTAGGGCATAAAACTTTGGATTAGACCTCTGTGCTCAGTTTTCTTAAACTTTTCTGCTGAAGATGCTTATTATGAGGCAGTGAGAGAAATTCCTCATGCCCACGAGGATTGGCTGGTTAAGTGAGAAATGTTCCTGTAGTGGGGAACAGTATGTTTAGTACCTCAAGACTGAGTGCTCAGTAGGCACTTCAATGACTTGACCTTCATAAAAATCCTACAGATTTTAACTTACTTAAATGATGACGGCTTACAAATTCAGCTTAGTGTAAAACCAATTTAGACTTTTTTTTCCATGTTTGCTTTTTGTTTTTTTGGCAGAGCTCCTCTTCCAGATAATGGCACTGCTAGGGCAGACAAATACATCTGGGGGCTGTCCTGCATCACACTTTGACTGTCTTGTGTGTTTACACTGTAAACATCGCATAAGGAAAGAAAGACCTAAGGGTGAAGTGACTTGCTCAAAATCAGGTAATCAGGCCCTGGACTGAGAATCTCATTCAGCTGAAATTCAATCTTATGTGCTCTTGCTAAACTGCAGTTTCCTAGTTTGCTGCCTCTTTTGATGCTTTGCTTTGATGCCTGGAGTTCTCTCATTCTTCAGCGCTACAGGTGTTCATAACACTACCTTTGTTCATGAATATTTTCTTTTAAATAAAAGGATGATAGATTGCTTCAGGGATGCAGCTGATCACAAGATAGGAAACATAACCTGAGCATCTCTGGAAATAAATTTGTGATGCTTAAGAACTGACATTTTTCAAGATAAATATGTTTAATCAATTCTGCTCTTGAGATTGCAATTGGGACAGAGGCGCATCTCCCTTTGTACCTGCTTAGAATTCATTTCATGTCAGTGGGGCATGAAAATAATTTATATGCAGTGACATAAATTTGATTTAAGTCTCCATTTTATGTTTGGTCAATGTGTGCCTGTGCCATGTAAGTGGGCAGGACTACTCATACTACTTGATTTTTTTTACAACTGCTATACTGAAGGAGGAAAGTAGACTTATCTCAGGGTAGGGTCAATATGCACAGAGGCACCCTCTGTTTTACTGCCACCCTAAAGTCTCTCCGGTGGACAGCAAAGTTTTGTTAAGCAGGATGTCAATATGAAAACCTAAAAATTTTCCCTTTTTTTTTTCATTTACAGTTAAGTCAAAGGTTTCATTTTAAAGGAAATTATATTCACTGATTCTTCCAAATATTTGAATTAATGAACAATTTTCTCTAAATATCCAGAGTTAGACTTAATTGCAAATTATGAAATATTGTATCAAGGGAAGTTGGCACTTATTGACATTAGGAGACCATGGTACAATACATCTTGAGGCTGGCTAGTATAATTGTGTTTTCCTCCTCTCAGAATCCCTACCTTGATCATATTCCACCAATAGACTTATGGAAATGTCTATTTATTGCCAATGATTTCCTTCCAGAACATAATTTGCATCTGAGCCACAGACTGCCCCACAATATCTCATCTCAATGTAATAATACATTTAGATCTCTTGAAATGTCTGCACACAAAGTGCGTAGTAAAGGGAAAACCAAGAACTCTTCAACCAGTATTTGACAGGGTAAAGCAGCGGGGAAACACATAACCTCCAAGAACAGTGCCCTGTGAGGTTGGGTACTTTCAGAAGAAGTTAGCATCACAATGTATTTTTCTACAGACCGATTTGTTTTTAAAAGACGATGTGAAGTCAAATCTGCCATTCAGAAGAATAGGCAGTATGTTTCAAGTGTTGCTCACTTACTGTATGGCTGGCATGTTTTGTGCAACAGAATTCATTGCCGTCAAGCGGTAAGAAGTTGGCAAATAGAAAAAAAAGTATTGATACCTATCATCTGCTTCTGTACCACTTCAGGTGCTGCATACCTTTGCATATTTCATCTGTGACTCATTTCTAATTGAGAGACTTACTCCAATATCCTATTACAATATGTGGTAATTTTGGAGCCTTTTCACTGTTTTAGGGTGGTTTGGTTTTTTTTTCTTCCCCAGCTTGCTGATATGTGGACCTTTTGTGTGCAGTTTCTCTGACTGTTTTTAGTCTATTAACTCCAATTCTGTCTTCTAGACCTGAGTCTCCTGTTCTCTGGGTTTATTTTTCATATATTTTTCTCCCTCTTGTTCTCTTTTTTTCCACATCAATTTGCCTATTACCCTTTAGTGAACTTTTTCAATGTCTTCTGGACTGGCTGTGTTTTTTCTGTTTCTCCTTGACTTAATTTCCTTCACTGAGTCTTGGTTTTGCTTTGACATTTCTGTATAAAGGAAGGGTCTTATTGTTAACTGGGTCTGCTTGACAGTTAACTTGGAAAACATGCCGAGAGGCACAGAAGGGAATTTCTCTAGGTCTTTGAGTCAGTGTGTCTCAACCCGTCTCTCTCATACTACAGCACAATACAGCACTGGCTGTAAGCGTGCTGCTACGTTACCATCTTCCTAATGTAAGGGAAGGCAGGGTAGACAAGGATCAATACATAGCAAATGTCATAATGAGGAAACTGCTCAGCAGTTCCTGAGGAAAAGTCAGTGCTTTTTGCAGAGTGGATTCTCAAGGGTGTTGCTACGGTTAGGACTTCATGAGAGGGAGCAGAGTCACAGAGCAGATACACCAGCAAAAAGTCTGTGCCAAATATCCAGCATGCACAATTGCTTCATTATGCTGCCAGAGGTACAACATGTAGGTATATTATACTTGTATAGAACATATCTAAACATACTAGTATTCTCTGGGAAAAGGGCCATTGGTGGTTTTGGAACAGACTTTTAGTAAATGTAGAAAATCTGGGTGTTTTTTTTAATCTCCACTCCCATTTTGTAATACCCTCTTTCCCCCAGCCCTTTTTTTCCCTGTCTCAGGTTTCCTTCTTGCTTATCTTCCAGTCAAAGTGTGCTGAGCCTCAGAGATTAACTGTGCTGTCCAGGGGCAGGTGGGGCAATACTGCAGAGACAGTGAAAATCCTTTCCTGAAGACCTGAACCTTGATCTTTCCTGAAGTATCTTAATAGATTCTTTAAATTCAAGAAAAGGAGACAGAGCTGTGAAAGGAAGAAATGTAAACTGAGACACTGCCACATTGTAGGAATGGGAATGATGGATGGGTGGTACCAGCAGCAAGGCAGTAACAGACTCTGACGTCCTGAGTTGTCTCATGCCCGTTACTTTTTTCCCCTCCCCAGACCTCTCACTAAATCCAGGCCTGTGACTAAGCTTCCACAAAAATACTTAGGTTTTGCGTGTTGTGGGTTTTTTGTTGTTGTTGTTGTTGTTTTTTTTTAAGTGAATGCATCATATTGTTTACCAATTCAGATCATCTGCCTGGTTTCACATTCTCCATAGCATGTACTGTATCTGCACATTCACTGAAGGAATGTTGTGTTTATCTCACAGTCTCCTTTTGATTTAGTCTTAAATAATGCATTTTGTGTGAATCTGCAGTTATCCCTGCTCTCAGTTTGTCTTTATAACTTGCTACTCCTGAAGGGGGCAGGTTGAAGTATATGGTTACAATCATGATATTACCAATGTTATGATCCAGACCTGAATAACTGTGTTTGGCACATGAGTGAACCAGGCATGTGAACCCAGCTGACCATGCAACTGGAGGAGAGCGGGGAAAATGTTATATCAATGCAAGTAGGGTGCAGTAAGATCTGGCTTAGGAGCATGGAACTGTCATTGATAAGGAGGTGTGAAGAAATCCCAAGGAGTCAAAGTAGCAATTCCTGAGTTGGATATTAGAGAGAACATCATCCAGATGCATCTATCCACAATAATTTAGGAGAAAGTAGATATTTTCTGAAAAGGGTCTCAGAGGCCAAAAAAAGAAGATTGGTTTATGCAAAAGAAAAGAAAGAAAAAGAAGATAGATTTCATAGAGTCATCTCCCTGTATGAAAATCTGCATAGGCTCAGAGAATTTTGTATCCACGTAATTTTTATACAGTGTTTACTACAGAGATGTAAACTATTTGATTTATTTCCCAATGCTCTTAATTCTTATCCTAAAATTGCATAAGAAATGTTGCTTTACCTTATCTTCTGCCATGCAAGAAAAGTCTCTTTGAAGAATTTAATTTTTTTAAAGTGGTAGTTTTATTTTAATACATCCTTCGTGTTTTCTTTACAGTGCTCTTTGAAGGTATATGTTTTGCTTAGTAATTAACTGGTGCTTAAATACTTATCATTTTACATCTAGAAGGGAAATTTTAAAAGCTTATGTTCCTATCTGGCTACCAGAAAATATGTTTTGCAAACAATAGTTCCTCCAACTTTTTTTACAGAAAAATAACAAAACTGCTTTGATTTGTACTTGCTGAGGGGACTCTGCTCAAACCACTGATGAAGTTAATGAGGAAAATGTGCTCATGGTCGGCCAGATGAAGCTGATTCAGTTCTTACAGAAGAACTGTTAATAATTCAGCACTGGGGTCTCCCCCCATGAATGAAAACTGCTGTGCTGAGGGCTGCAGCGTACCAGGGTCTGGCCTTTTGCAGGTGCCCTCCCCTCTGAAGTGGTGAGACCTTGCCTGCTTTGTGACTGACCCTTCAGGTGTTGCCTTTCAGAGGGGCTGGCAAACAAGCAGTCAGATAGGACCATCTGGAGTGCCTGGGGGGTCCTCTGCAAGTGGGTGCAGGAGGGGCCTGCCAAGGGTGGGTGTGAAGTGCTGATGGGAAGGTGTGCTGGAGCTGGAGCTGGGCTGCACAGGGACCACATGATGAGCCCATGGAGGTCCCCAGGCTGTAGGAAGGGAATGCCGAGGTGCCCACATTGGGAGCTACCTTTTCACCCATCAAAAAGAAACTGCCCTGGCATTCCTCAGTGAAAGAGTGGGAGCTGCCCAGCAAGCATCCCTTAAACACTGACAGCCAAATCACTGAGAACCTGGGAAACAGTGAACTAAAACATTTTATAAGAATAGGCTAAAACAACAAAAAAGTCCCTTTAAGCTGGACCAGGTTATTGAACAGAATGTCTCACATTTAGCTTCTGTTGAATTATTTGGCCACAGCTTCAGCCGTCTATTGAGGTAAAATAAAAAATGGTGTGGTGAAATCGATAACATTAATACCTCTTGCAAACAGAAATTTGCAGCCAGCTGTTTAAGTTAATTTAGTGTATCTGTATATTAGAAATTATTATCAGTCTCATTAGACTGTAATTCAGGGAAACACTGAGCAAGGAATGCACTCTCATCCTGTCCTTGTACTGGCAAATATGGAGGACTCAAAGCACCTGGCACATAATACCCAGAACATAGTTTGTACACACTGTAGATGGATGTTTCAGTGAAGATCAACTGATCATTTCCTAGCTTATCCAGAGACTTTCTGTATAGCTGTAGGCAAACTACACAATCTAGCTCTTGCCTCAGTTTATCACCTCTAATATGAATGCGGCATTTTATTGCATTATAAAGATGATGTAAAGCAGTCATATTATGAATAGTGTTGTATATTGGCCAGAAGTGCAGATGATTGCAGTAAGTCAAGCTAATAAGTTGCATAAATTCTGAAGGAATATTAGGTGTTTCCATTGCAAACTCAAATATATTTAACCCACTGTATTGGAAAGAGAGCAGCAAAACAATAATTTAAATAGTTATTCCTGCTCCTTTTGCAAAGTTTTACTAGCTAGAACATTTTAAAGCAAGCAAATGAAAATAATAACTTGATACTATTTAATCTTAAATATCATCTGAAGACTTTGAAGACGGTAGAGTGTTTTCTAGTTATAAAAATGCTCAGCTCTTCTAAAGGTTGTTTCCTATTTTTCTAGCTGCCTTGACTCCAAACAAAACCATTCAAATCTTTTTTCCTTTTACAGTGAACAAAACCTCATCTTAATTTGATTGCAACTCTCTGCTGAAGTGTAATGCAACATTAATTCCTTCCGAACCTGTGGCTCATTTTTTTTTCTAAATAAACTGACTTCTTTAAGTAATCATGTTTGATGGAAGAAGAAATCTAGAGGGTATAAAATGAAAAGGTTATCATGATGTTCCAAATAAAGACCTATGGCAAAGCATTTCTGGTTCTACTTACAAGTTCTGCTGGGAGTATTTCAATTTTCTGGCTCATTGTCAGGTGAAGTTAATGGCTTTTAAGGGCAAGTAAGTCACGTCTGAGTTTGAAACATCCGTGGGTTGGAAACGTCCCTGATATTAGACAGGACTTTATTTGTTTTTCTGTTTAGCTCCCAACAGCTAAGCATAAACATTTAAAACTATATCCTCAACTGGGGTAGACAGTTTTAGATCTATAATTTCAATGGAACTTTTTTGATTTACATTAACTGGAGGTAATGCCTGTGCATGCTTTACCATGCTGCAAAGGAATGACTATTTAATATGAAGGAACAGTTTGGGGTTTATCCTTTTAGCAGGCTAAGACATGCTACTGTTTGCTAGGGCTTAGGAGAATTTCAGCATGGCTCTCCAAGTTTGAGTTGGAAGAGCCTGGTTTTGTCCTGAAAGGACACCTCAGGGTCCTCTGGACTCGCCATGAGGACAAAGGGAGATGCAATATGTTCTCCTCTTGCTCACCGAGTGCAAAATGATGCATCTCAGCTCAGAGGAACAAAATGAATAACAGGCGCAAACTGAAATACAGGAAATTCAACTTAGACATAAGACAACACCTTTTGACTATAAGGCTAGTCAAACAGCAGCACAGCTGCTCAGAGAAGTTGCAGAGTCTCCATTCTTGGAGATAATCAAAACTTGTCTGAACACAGTTCTGAGGAACCTGCTGTAGTTGTCGTGGGTCTAGGCAGTGGGGTTGGACAAGATGATCTCCAGAGATGCCTTCCATTGCCATCCATCCTGTGATTCTATGAAGAAAAAAAAAGTCAAAACTTGAAACTACCCTTGATTTTTAGAAGGGAAAAACAAACAAAAAATGGCTTATAATTTTCATAGGCAGTAAACCAGCATTTGGTTTGCTATGAATTTAGACCTGTCTTATAGGAGAGACACATGTACTTTGGGCAGGGGAGTCTTTTTGAAAATATGTCTTTTTGATTTGCTATTCTAACTGTCTTGAGTGACATGTAAATAGTGTGAATGGTTCAGAAAAGTTCAAAAAGCATCAGTACAAGAGATGAGAGCAAAATTACTGTGTAAAATTTGGTTTAATAATAATCTTCAAAGGGAAAAGAAACCTTCAAAAGCAAAACCTATGTGAAATAGTATGCTGAAATGGAATAGGATTATCCAATTTTGTATTTAAGCACTATCATAGGAAAATTCATCCCTCATGAACAATCATTTTGGATATCAGGATGTATGAATAATGTTAAAGGGCAGTAAAAAAGGGAGTCTGGAAGGAATATATAGCAGAATCCACTCCTGGCAGTCCCACTGGATTTAGATGAGTGTTCAATGCAACAGCAATTCCAAAGATGACAGGAGCTCTAATTATGATTATACTAGTTTCTTGCTCAAGTTTCAGTGACTTTATATACAGCAGTCATGTAGGTTAGCCTGTCTCTGTGCAAGAGACTGCTTTCACCTTAGTAACAGGGTTTCTTACCTACAGTGGAGAATCAGAGCGCTGGATATATCCAGTGCAAGATTTTGAGAGATGCAGTTACAGGATCTGATATCAGACTGAACTAAAAACTTATTTAGCAGGTGTTGAAAGCAGGCCACCAGTGGCAAACACCAGTGGTGTGCAAGGTTTGATTTCTAGTGCTGGCAAAATGACATTAACAACTTTTTCTCCTCAAAAGTTAACATTTTCTCATACTTACTTATTTTACAGGAATACGTAGATGTAGGTGTCAGCTTGATATTAACTGTAAAAAGCCTGGTATTAGACAGGATATTAGTGGGGCTAGGCAAGTTCAAACTGAAGTGACTAAAGTGAAAAATCACTCTGGGTGGCAAGGGAACTCTATTCTGTTATTGCAGAATAGATTTTATTTCAGTGTGTTACCAATCAGTATTTATGCTTCACAGCCTCACAATAAAGAAAGAGAAATGTACTTACTGGAATGAGAATAGATGAAATACAGTAAGGAAAAGTGAGCTTTCATAGATAGATGGAGAGGATCAGCCATGCAAAGGCTGCAATAAATCTTTCATATACCAATTTGTCTCCTTCACAGTTTCATCTCCAAATTGTTCACCTTTACCACAAAATTTTCTTGTTGTAGTTGAAATTGGGTTATCAAAAATAATGCCTCTTTTTCTTACTAGGGAAACAAGATTTAACCTAGGCTTCTTTCTGTTTAAGGCACAAGGACAGGGAACATGGCATGAGCCTCATCCAAAGCCCACAAAAATGAGCAGAATTATCCCTATCATGTCTTTGGTATTACTGACGTGTTTATGGCTAAAATTACCATCCAGGGCTTTGATTTTATTCACTTTTTGTGAGCATTTTCTTCTTTTTGATTTGTGAAAGTTTTAACACCCTTACTATCATCCCTGGAGTTTATTCTGAATTTGTTTCAACACATTCCAGAACTCACTGCTTGGGAAGAAATCCACTGAACTTGCTGAATTTCAGCTCATTATACAAAACCTCAGCTTTTACATCTGGTACTGGTTAGTTGCACAGTTTGATTTTCAAACAAACAAACAAACAAACAAAATATCCTAGATACACTCACAACTGATCTGAGCTTTATACATAAAAGTTCATGAACTTTGTCAGGAACTCTAGGTTTGTAATGAATAATGAATGCAGATAAGTTTTATTTGGCATGGCTTTACTTCAAATATGAGAGGTTGATTCTACATATATTGGAATGGAAAAATTTAAACATGACCACTGCTGTTAGTTATGCCAGCATAAACACATCCCTATTCCTTGTCATTTGGAGCTTAAACTTAGAAATGTCCAAGCCAATAAAGGAAAGCCCAGTATCCTTGCATGTTTGTGCCAAATCTGTCCTGTTTGTGCTATTATAAGATTTAAAATGCTGGATAGAAGTGTTTTCTGCACTATGCTTGAGCTGATCCAGAGACAAGAAACTGTCATCTTTTGCCCTTTTAAAAGACCTAAAAAGTAAAGATCAAATTAATCTTTTGGATGTCTTATGAATGGGTTAGGAACTGTGAGTTAGGACATGTGTTACACCACAGTGTAATACCAGGATGGGTCCTCAAATAAGAAAATCTGTAGTGTTCATCACTATACTTTTCCTTTTTCTAAAACCAACATTCTTTCACATCAACCAGAAAGGCAAATGAGACAGGAATTTAATTCAATACATATCCTGAGTCTACTACAGCACCTATGAGGTGTAGGAAACCACCTAAGCCACACAACGTACAGACCTTTCTATCTGTGGCACACAAACTCTGAACAGTGCCATGCTCACTAGCGCAGGAGCAACAGTAGCTCTAGAAAGAGGAACAATAGGAATACAGATAGATAAAAATCTCTATAAAAGATACTTTCTGCACTTTTTCAAATCAGTGTATACATTTACTACTTGATACTTTTTTAATGGGCTAAATGTTAAAAACTTAATTCCCCCCATCATGGCAAAAATAAGACTTTTTAAAGTTATTAACCTGTACATTTAGGAAAGATCTTATATCCGTTTCTTATTTTACTGCTTGCTTAGGTTCTCCCAACTCCCTTTCAACAGACGACTCCTGCTTTGATGTCTTGGTTCCTACCCAGATCGCCAGAAGGCTTCCAATTGCAAATGCAGGTGTTTTCAACTGTTAGATATAGTTGTATTGTATTATTCATCCTCTCAATCAAAAAATGTATTAGGAGGACACTTACTTTACATAGAGGACAAAGTAGGAATAATTGGAAAGGTAGCACACTGTACACAGAGGAAGACAGCACTCAGTGAGACACGTTTGGCAGCGGAGGAGCTAGCTTTGCTTCTATGTTGCTGCTTTCCATCTCTTTCAGGTATCAGCCCCTGAACCTTTAAAGCACTGTTTTTCTAACATACTACCTTACCCATCAGGTAGATATCTGAAACTAATTAAGCATGCCTTTTGAGAAGTGCAATTCCCTTTACAGATAGCACCTAGAAATCATCACTGCATGTAAGGGTTATTTGTTACATGCTGGTATTTTTTTCCTAGTTTTTGTTGTAGTAGTACTTGGGGAAACTGGCATCTGCAAAAGCCAGGTCTTCTCTGAGCTGCTGAAAATTATTAGAAATGTCAGTGAACAGATCTGCACCTCAAGGGCAATCTTGAGTCTTGTTACACAGCAAAATGAACACCTTGGTCATCCTCCTGGCAAGAATTTCTCTTTAACTCTTGCCCTGTCATTCAGAATTAGCTCTGTGTGCCATGTAGACAAAGCAGAGTGACAGCCATAGGAGACTGGTGAGTTGGGACCTTGCTCAGAGTTAGACATGTGCAGTAACCCTGCCCTTAACGCTGCCAGCTGTGGAGGGCTGGTATTCACCTTTCTGCTCATCTCACCTGTTTCAGAAATGGGGGCAGAGCATTGCTAGGGAGAAAGAACTGAAGCCAGAAAGTGAGGCATTATACAAGCAAGTGACCTAAGACAGTAAAGGGATGAGGGAGAACACCGGTGCGGGAGGATGAGGACTAGGTTGGGGCATTAGTAAACCCTACAAAAGCAGATAAAACATCAAGGAAATGTTTTTCCCCTCGCCCTATACCATTTTCCTGATCTTTCTTCTCCTCTGTGTCAGCCCTCCCTAGATGGACATTATGCTCTACACACCCCCATCTTCCAGGACACCCTGAGAGTCTCCCATTTTGAACACCTAGTAACCCCCAATGCTTTGTATTTGTTAATGCAAACATCATCTTGGGCTGTTTAAATGTCAGTAAAGCACTTCCATATTTCATACCACTAAAGGTTCAGAGGCATCTTTTTGATGTGTGTGCATTAGCTCACCTATCAGACTTTACACTTACAGCTTTTTGAAAATAGATATTCTGATCATCAGTCTTGAGAGCTTTTGACTCTGAAGACATGAAACTCTTCTAGTTTTCATCTTTCCTTTCTTCTTTTCTATAGAAGCCTCAGTAAATAGGCATGCTTAAAAAGCATGCAGCTTAGTACTGGGAGATGGGATCTCCCTCCTGCAGCTGCCTCCTCACACTAATGACACTGCCAGGTGGTGGTGAAGCCAATTGGTTTACAGTTCCAGTTTGTGCCCAACTGGAATGGAGGTCCGTCAAGTTCAGTGCCTGATGCTGGTCAAGGAAGCAGCAAATTATCTTATCCACATGAATGTGAGATAATTCTTCCTTAAAGATAGATCTCATTTCGACTTCTTGAAAATCTTTTAAGTTCCAGTTTCTGGCTTTAAAGCAAAATAGCGTCTCAAGTGTTCATGACAGTAAACAATATGGTAACATTTCTCTTATCTGTTAAGCTTGCCATCTTCTGTTGACTCTTGCTTTCTTCCTGGCCCCAGCCATATTCTTTGGTAGTGAACTCTGATTTGCCATATTATAATACTGTTTCCTTGTCCTCCATGCTATAAAACCAGGAGAATGAAAGGTCTTTTTCTGCTGTTCTGCCCTACTATATCTAGACACTTACTTTTAAACCCTGTCCATTTTTTCAGGTGAAATTTTTTCACTCTCTGCTCAGGTACACACCTTTCCACAGTCTTAATCATCCACCCTTCCTTCCATTTCTGCAATACTTTGCAATGGGATAATCTGTACCGTACCCTTCTTCCATGAGTTCACACCATCAAGACCACCAACACTGCAACTTGGAGATGGCTTAGCAGCTCAGAGCTTTATGTCTTTGTCACTTAGGTGTCCCTCTCTGTCTCAGCCTTTCCATGGTACAGTGGGTGCCACACTTAACTCTTTGATGGTTTATTCCACAACGCCTGTTCTGTGCAAAAAGGTGACTTCAGCTAACTCCTAAGAGTCTTTTCTTTAAACCTTTATTCCATACCCTGTACAGTTGTTACCTACATCAAAACTTCTGAAATACTGAAGGCCAGATTGCCAGTATTCAAAGCAAATTTTTCATCAACCCCATCTTTCACCGATTCCTTCTTTCAGATCATGTTTTCTCCACTAAGTCAGGAACTGTTTCTGTAAGCATATAGTCTCACACAGACTAAGGGAAGGAGGAGGGATTTACATGGTCAACTGTGTAAACGGGTGTAACTTCTGCTGCGGCTGTACAGCTGGAGCAGAACTGAAACAGAGCTGGTTTTTCTGGGATGAGTGGATGGTGGCATTCTGCTACACTGGTGAAGCTGGGCTCTTCAGGGAGCCGTGACTTTGCTCTGCTCCAAGCCAGCTTTAGCCTTCCGCCATGGTTTCCCTGGGAGAGCTGCTGGTGCTCGCAGCCGCTCCAGGCCTGGCAGAGGGGGCTGCAGCCACCGTGTCCCAGCTGCTCCGTGTCACCACAAGGCGCCAGATCGGTGTCGGTGAATAGAAAACATGAATTTTCCCTTAAAGGCCGCATTAAGGTTTTACCGACAGCCTCTAGGCCGTGGCTCCTCGGCCATTTTGGGTCGAGTTGCTGAAATTTATGTATTTTGCCCGCAGGGCTGGAATGAGACAAGCCTAAGTGCAGGCTGAGCTCTCCTCGCGCCTCTCCCCCGCCTCAGCCGGCTGCCAGGGCTGCCCGGCCGTTACCCACCTCGGGGCCCGATCGCCACCCGCCGTGAGGGCGGCCGTTACGCACCTCAGGGCCCGGCCGTTGCCCTCCGCGGGGGCGGCGCGAGGCACGCCGAACCGTGCCCGGCCCCCGCCGGCCGCGGCGCCGCGCACATGCCCAGTGGCGGCGCGACTGACGGGGCAGGGGCGGGCCCGCCACGGAGGGCGGCTCGGCCCGGCACGCCTCGCCCGGGCGATGCCTCAGCGCGGCAGCAGCGGCGGCAGCGGGGGGGCGGGCGGGTAGCGGCAGCGGGGACGCGGTGCTGCTGCCCTGCCTTTCCCTGCCCGCCGCTGGCCCTTCCTCCGCCCCCTCCCGCGCCCCCCTCCCCCGCGCCGGTGCCCGATTCAGCCGCCGCTCCGGGTAGGGAGGAAGGGCTGGGAGCCGCCTCCCGCTGCCCCCGGCCGCCCCCCTCCCCATGCAGCCCGGCCCGCCACTGGGAGCCCTCCCCGGGGGGATGTTTCTGCGGCCGCTGCCGGGATAACCGGCGCGACGTCCGCCCCCGCCCCGGACGGAGGATGCTGCCCGCGCTGTGGCGGGTTCCGACTCGGGCAGAAGCGGCCGCGTCCCCCTCCTCGGCTCTGGGCAGCGTCGCCGGGGAGAGATGACTTCAAGGCACCAGGCGGACTGGATCCCTTATAGGTAGGGGCGGGGGTGCCCGGCGGCGGTGCGGGCGCGGAGGGCGGCCGGAGGGACGGGGGCTGCACCTGGGCTGGAGCCGCTGTCCCGCGGCGGGCTCGGGGAGTCGCCGCCGCCGGAACCCCTGTCTCGGCGGCGGGGCCGCGGCGGCCGGAGCCTGCCCGGGGCGCGGCAGGGAGGCGGCAGGTCCCGTGCCTGCGGGCTGGTGGGCGCTCTCGGAGCGGGGCCCCGGTCCCGCCTCCCAACTTCGGTCCAGTCCCGCTCCGCGAAGTTCAGGGGCTGGACCCTGGCGACAGCTGTCAGGCCCGCAGCGGGCGGGGAGGGGGCGCGGCTGGGAGAGCCGCGCTCACTCCGGAGCGGGGGAGCTTTCCGCCCTGCCTCCGCCACAGCCCCGCGGCGGGCCGGGCGGCAGCGGGCAGAGCGCTGCGCCGTCGGTGGCGGCCGTCGTCCCTCGGTCGTGGGGACCGCGGCCCCGCCGGGCGCTGGCGGGGCGCTTACTGCCCCTGCCGCGGGGCGGCGGGCGGGCACGGAGCGGAGCGGCCGGTGGTGCCGCCATGGCGAGGAGCGGGATCGCCATGGCAGCGCCCGGCGGGCGGCTGCCATTGGCTCCGCCGTTGCCATAAGCTACGGGAGCCGCCGCGCGGCCGCTGCTGCCCGAGAGCCCCCTGCGCCAGTGGGCGGCGGGACCCGGCCCCGGCCCCGGGAGGCGCGGAGACCCGCGGGGCCCCGCTCAGCCCCGCGGAGCCCGCCCCCCCCCCGGACGGCGCCGCTCCGCCCTCCTCCGCCTTGCTGTGCTGGGGTCGGCGCGGCGGAGCCCTTCCCGTGCCTGCCGCGAGCGCCCGGTTTTGGAGCGGGAGCGTTTGCTGCTGGAATAAGAGAATAGTTTGTTCCTGACTTGCCGGTACGAGGGGAGCGCGAGCCAGAGGGGGCTTAGCTCCGGCGGGATGGGCTGTGCTCGCCACGGCAGGAAAGCCATTGCTGAATCTGCTGTAGGGAGTGACGTTAACGTTACGGGTTATTTTCAGTTTTCATCGAAGTCTCCTGTTCAGTCTGAATTACTGCAGAAGGAAATCACGGGTGTTTTAAAAAGGTGTTCTGGACAAGACAGCAAAGCATGTTTGTTTCATTCATTTGGTTGTAAATAAATCAAGGTAGACAGAGTAATGTAAACTCTTTTTTTAGAGAATAATGAAATTAAAAATGTTTACAGAGTGCATTTTAAAACAAAGACAGCTGTTTAATCAGGTCACTTGTAGTTTGTCCCATTCTAAATAACAATATTTGTAGCAACTGTATGCCACAATGAGTGCAACAAAAATAAGTATTATTCTGTAATACAGATTAAAAACAAAACGATGGTTGCACAAGTGGAAGTCTGCTGGTTTAATCCATGTGTGTAATAGTTCTAATCAATAGAAGAATCAGAAGGAGAGAAAACTGGTTGTGATGAATCTGACAATATCGCTATACTCTCTCCAATAGCTCTTTCAGACCATGTGTTTTTAAAAGACATAGGGAATAAGTCAATAAGTCTTCAAAAATGACTAGCTGATGCATTCTGATGCAATGTGATGCCATATAGAGAAGGCACAAATACTAGAAGAAGAGCTGTTCATGGCTCTTCCCAGCAGCAGAGTAGCTGGTTGTCCGTTCTCTCACTGTCTGCCTCTGCAGAGGCCAGTGCCAGAAGTTTGGTAAGGGGTTTTGTAGTGGTGGCCTTGAAGAAGGAAGTTAAACGTCTCTTTCTGCTCAGTGCAGTTCAGAGAAGCAAAGGGGGACAAAGTGGTAGATCCTCAGAGAAACACAGATCTGATGACACTCATGTCTTTTCTAGTATAACGTTATTCTCCAATGTTAACTATACGTTTATCGTCAGAAACTGTGAGGACTGCCCCAAATGAAAAGGCAAGCAAACCATGCTTATGCTCTGACGTGTCTTTGTTTAGGCTTCTAACATAGAGTTCTCAAGAAGTTGACTTATTTTTCAGCCTGCAGAGCTAACTCCTGAGTTGCAAATCTCATTGAACTTACTCGTTTAATCCATCCTCCAGGATCCCCTAAGCGTACTTACCCCAGAAACAATAGTTTCTGAATACATATGTGACTGAGATTACATATGAAAACACTTTATTAGTAAATTAGGTCAAAGTACCATTTTGTAGGAGTGAAATACACGGAAGAGGAAGAGGCCTGATGTGCACCCTGTGGTAGGGTCATTCATCTTCTCTCTGGGAGCAAAATGCCCCACACTTATCTGCTCTGTTGCTTCAGATTCCTGTTTACTGTAGTGAGTTCAACGGTTGCTGACTCTCAAAGCCTGGAGGCCTGTTCCCCACCTTCTTCATGGCCTGGGTGGCATGTGACAGTCAACAATGCCACCGCTGTGAGTGTGGGGGTCGGAGCACAGGTTGTTGAGCATGCTGAGGTCTGTAAAGATGTATGGGACATAGCCTGAGCAGCACCCATGTACAGTGTGCTCAAAAATGCTGCAAGCCCTTCTCTGAGCTTGGCGAAGCTGTTTCAACTTTGGCACGGACTTCAAAATGGTAGCATGTCTCCTAAACCTGCATTGTTCTCCTAGCAATCAAACGTATTTGCAGCTAGGTACCTGAATTAATTCAAGCAGAAAAGTGGTTTTTTTCTTTAGTAAAATGTCATACTTTCCTTTACAAGTGAAATGAGCCAGAGGGAATCTGTTCTGCGTGTGTCGTGTACAACACATTAAGCAATCCACCTGCATGTCCAAAACTCACAAAACAGATTATGCTTCCACTTTTAAGATGCTGAGAACACTTTAGGTGAGTTAACAAAAAATAGTAGGCAATACTTTCAGTGTCAGTGCTAGCTTGTTCATGCTGAGCTGGATAAAAGATGCGTACTATTTGTGAGTATGCCATTTCGGCATCTTGCCCTTAATGTCTTGTCGTCTTCTCTTGTGTATTATGCCTTTGAAACACTAATAGTCATAGGATTAAGAGATCTGAGTTTGCTAATGTTATAAAATACAATGGAGAGATTATTTTCTAAAGTAAATATTTTCATGAAACTATTTTGTAGATAGAAATTCAAGTATACTGTTAAGCACTTACTCATATGAAGCTACATACCAGGTACAACAAGATAGGAATTATTTTTTAAACTGAATGCATTTTTAACAATGCTTCTGTCCTTTATTATAAAGGATCAAAATAGTTTAGACTCAAGGAATAAAAAATGAGTTGCAGTTCATGTAGCTGCTCCCAGCCCCAAAGGTGGCTCCTGATGGCAGTTAAGAGTAAGATGTAGCTTCTTTAGGAATTATGGTCTCAAGCACAGTAGTGTTTTCCTTTGGTATCCTTTAGCAGTTTCCAGTAGAAAATACAAAGCAGAAGTATCTGGGAATCATTACAGATTCATAGGAGTTCAGGGTTTTTTTGTTCAAAAATATGTTTCAGTTTCATATCTCTTTCCTGAACTCATTTCTTATTTATAGAATTTCTGAAATTAATGTATTCCTTTTTTTTTGTATTGGTGTGTCTTGAATAAGTAAGCACATTCCTTGTACTACGTAACTATAGTTAAATGAAACTGTTGCTAGCTAAGATAAAAGTATCAATGTACTTGTCACAGTAAGGTCTCAGTCCATATTATTATAGTTTGTTCTTAGATTTTTCACTTTTTTAACAATAAATCTTAATACTATAACTTAAGAAGCAGCATTTACAAAGCCATCTAACCTATTTAACGAGAAATATATAAAGATTGTCAGCTGAAGAGTGCAGTCCACATAGGAATAAATTTGCCCCAAGTCCCTAGAGTTCTCTGCAAAGGGTCTGTGCAATTCTACTGAGGCTTGGTGTGTGCGGATAAACCTGCCGCAGCCCAAGGGGAGCCCATGAACTCTGCCACGGGGGTCTGGCGCTCTGTGCGGAGGGCGCTGTCTAAAGCAGAATACACAGTGTGCATTTAGAGTGGCATAATACGTCTTGATATGTACATGATGATGGCAATAATATACATTACTTTATTTGTTGCACTTTTTATTATGCTCAATTTTTTGTAGTTTTTATGAATTTGCTCTGAAGTTTTAAGGTTGTGCTTAGATATTGCAGCTATAAGGAGTCACTAGTTATTTATTTGCAAAGTGAAGGATTACAGTTGGATGAAAATTGTGGAGCACAGCTGTGTTGTAAATTCATGAATCATGGCAATTAGAGCAGCTAAGAAGATTTCTGAAAGTGTGATGTGTAAACAAGTCCTGGAACAAGAAGAGGCTTGAAGACCAAGGGTGTCCCACACATTTGTCTATGCATTTATTTGAGGTATTGGGATAATATATACCTTTAAGCCTCAACATTCTAAAGGCAGCAGCGCAGGTAGAGTACTTGCCGTGCTGCAAGGTGCAGTTTGTGACTGAGAGCATCGCAATGCAGGCAAGCTCGCTCTCAGCTGCCTGCTGTGGGGAATGGCATTGATAATTTATGAGCGCGCCGCTTTTTCTAAAGAAAAGGGTACAAAGAGCATATATCTCCTTTGCTCTAAATTAGGCTGTCTTGTATCAGGTTATTGCAATGTATAAAATTGGTCTAGTCATGTGCTTTTAAAACGTTTAAGTTAGAGGTCTCCCTTAGTTGGGGTCTGTGCTCCTATACAGGATGTTACTGCTGTAGTGCATAGAGACTCCAGCAGAGATCAAAGTCCTGTTCTTCCCAGCATCAGTGTTAGGGAGCTGTACAAGCACATCATCAGAGGCAATTACTACCCTGAAGCTGATAGCCTAAATCAACCAGGCAGAAAAGAGAGGCAAGGAAAATAAAGCATCACTTCAGTTTTACCAGCGAGGGAAATAGAGACCTGTGGAAGTTGCGGGGGAATGGCTTAAATGGAAATGGGACAAGGCTCAAGGGAGATCAGCAGCAGAGCTGAGAGTGAAACCTAGTTGTCCTGTGCTTTGCAGTGTGCCAAAGGTGGATTTAAGTAAGGGACTGAAGGCGCTTTGCCTCTTCTTGCAGTGGAGCGCTTTTGGCCGTATGACAGATAAGCAGCTGCACCACCGCATAGTATTGTGACGCCGACCACCTTTGCAGTATCAACATCCAGACTGACACTAAAACTCATTTCTTGATAGGCCAGTGGTTTTCTGCTAGCGACGATCATTTGCAGGTTTCTGGCAGTGACAGCCATTTACAAGCTAGCTGTGCCAGATTTGGATAACAGCCGGGAAGTGGATATGAAATGTTATGTCTTCTCTTGCAGTTCCCTGAGTCAGATGGTTTTGACTTTTAGACCTGAGGGTTTTTGGACTTAAAGCAGCATCCATTTAGACAGGCAAGCAGCAGTTTTTCTGGAAGGTGGTACTTTTTATTAGTAATTAAAAATTGCCATTCTAGAGAGCTAGATTATTTTCACACTTCCTCCTTGTTCCTCTTCCCCTCATACTAATGACTTATTTTCTAATTCATGCTTTTCTGTTCTTTATGAACAGATTTCTTTTTGCCATTTGTCCCTACTTCTTACTCTTGTTGCCTCTTTTTGCTTTTGTCTCTCTTCCCCACTTTGAGATTATTCATGAAAATAGGATTCTGTCTTGCCAGCTATTAGGTACCCTTCTCTGTAAATATTTGCTCTTTAGTTTGTATTTTATTGTTTGTAACTTTTGAATAAATCCATCCCAACTTCTCATTGTATTACTTAAGTAGTTCGTACCGTTTGCAGTTTTTTTTAAACTGATTTTTTTTTCAGATTATCGAGAACTAATTTCAGAATTTGCACTAGATTATTCAAATATTATTGCTTTAAGCTTGGGTGTTAAAATCAGTTTTTATTTTATATCTCACTTACTGCTGAAGCTTTTGTTACTGCAGTGTATGAAGGCTAGTAACTGGGATTAGGAGGTGCCCTTCTCGGTGGTAGTCTGTGTCATGCAAAGGGGTGCTGGTGGTGAACTGAAGAACTGTTCTTTTGCAGTTTTGCAATCTCTTTTATCATGATTTAGTGGCAGGATGATACCAGCAAGTTCTGAGGACTCTCAGCTGAGAATATAGCACCTCTCTGGGCTCTGTTTTTGTTTGTATAATGTCAATACTATGCAGGTATACAACAAGACAGTCATCAGTCTGAAGAATTGTCAGTTTAGGAGATAGGTACAAAAGGGCACAAAATATAAGCAAAAAGATCAGGGTGATTGGTGTCATACTTCTTGTTACTTTCATTTTTGTTACAGACGTATATGATCATCAGCTTCTTTTGGCTATCTTGTTCTTAAGAAAATAGGAAGGAAGGGGATAGTGACTTAAGTAGATAAGGCAGTGTGCTCCCAGAGAAGGCTGTGTAGAGCATGCGAAGGTAACTATGGGAGAAGGTGGAAAGATTGGAGTAACTATTTTGGAACAGAATGAATACATGTGATAAAAGATGAAACCTTTTTTTTTTTTTTCTGACATGGCTGTCTTATACCAGCTTGTTTTATTTATTACTTGATAGCAACGTAGCTTTTTTTTTGCTTTGGATGTGTTCAGTAACCGTGGATGTATTGCAGATTGGCTACTGTGTAGCTTTGTGACATTTAGGAAGGTCCTCAAATGTTCTGTTTGCTCTGTAATTAAATTATTTACTAGATGTATTTGCATTTGTTTCTTTTACATTAATAAGAAGCTAAAATATAGTTTTACTTTCCCTTTCAGTGATTACAGCAGAAGTAGCTTTCATATTTTTGGGTTGCTAATACATTGGGAGATTACAGATTTATCTATTATTTATCCTTAAAGGGAAAAAGTGACCCAGTTTAAAGTACTTCCTTTGGGGAAATGCAGTAGGGCCTTATACAGCAGAGGATAGTAACTGCTTCTGCCAGTACAAGAGCTTTGCAGATTTTGGATGCCGATTGTGTGCAGTCAGACTACTGTCCTTATACCAGGAGGCAGGGATGCTGCAGTCTTAACACCACCCCCTGCCTTACATGTAGTTGTGTGGTTGCTCGCAGGAAGCGGTCGCAAAGAGGTACCACAAGAACCTTTATACTGACTTAAAAAGGAACTGGATTTCTTGCATGACCTTCTCTGAGCTCAGGTTCTAGCTGAGCAAATAATGGCAAGCGGTCTATAATACATTAATATGAATGTGTGAGCAACATACTTATCTTGCTCTCTGACAATACAAGTAACCAAGTCATTCTTTCATGAAGTTGAGTTTTAGCTTGAGTTCTCAGATGTTTACCAAAATTAAGTCTTGAATTACAGATTTCAGTGGTTCCTGTTGAGATGCATGTTAACACAAGTCTGTGAAAATCATAGTTTGTAATTAATAGAACTCATTTGACACAGGTAATGAAACCACAGCATGACGTTTTTAATGGTAATTTTAATTGTAATCACAGTTCTAACTAGCTGCAGGTGAGAAATTACAAGATGAAGAAATTCCTTGATTAACTTCAAATTATGACTAAGTTGGAAATTGTATCTGCAAGTGAAATACAGATATGTCAGTATTTGATCCATGTTTAGGTAAGGGATCAAAACAGGTCTGTCTTTTGAATTTGGTATCAGTTTGAAAACAAAATGGGTAAAGGCTAGGTATTTCCATTAATGGTACCTGTGCCACAGCAAGAAGCCTAAGGAAAATTGGTTTCTGTTTTTTCCAGAGCAGGTTGTTGCTAACCGATACTTCTACAGCAGTATTTTCCCTTGTCTGCAGTAACAAAACAAAACAACAACAAAAAACCATACAAAAAAAAACCAAACCCAAAACCACCCCACAACCCAAACATTGCATCATGTTGCAATTCTCTCTTCTGAAAATTTCAGGAAATAACTGGGTGTATTGTAGAAATTAAAGAATAGTTAACTTGTCTGGACAGTGACTTAGACTGTTTAGGTCAGGTTGAGTGGCAACTGAAAGACTAAGATAGTTACTGTACCTTGGAAAGCATCCCACTATTTTTGGCAGATATAAATCCCAAAACTCAAGCCAGAAGTGTGAATTTCCATTAAATAATCTTCTGCAGACCTAGGGATTGCACGAAGTCTTATATGCCTACCTAAAACTTTATGTTAGTTATATGGGTAAATAATTCATCTTTTGGGACGCTGCATCTTTAGAGCAATGTTAAATAACATTAAAGGTGTCTCTACACACCAGTTAGTCAGACCTTGATAACTGATTTTTCTAGGTTCCTGAATTTTAAATCAATTCACTGGCTGTTGCTGCAGATTTAAAAAGTAAGTAGAAGGTTTTAGAGGAAGTTTTTGTGCTTGCCCTAGAATAACACTAGCTTTGGTTTACTGCCTGTCCTTAAGGCAGAACTCAGGTACCTCTGCATATTTTTAAATCTATGCAATGATGGAAACACAGAGAACCCTGTAGCTCTGCTTGCTGTTGAATTGGTTAAATTCTTTCCTTCTTTATTTGATCTCTGTGGTACGTCCATGCTGCATACTGCAGTGCAGTAGAGAGACACTTGGGTGAGCTGTATATGAGCTAACATAGATATTGAAAGCTGTACAACATCTAAAATGCAGAAGTGATTTACTCTTTTGAGGAGCAGTGCATTTCAGTCTGTGAGGAGCTAGGGACTACCATAGTTAAATTGTTTCCAGTATATGTGTCAGCTTGTTTACAGATAGCTGGGTATATATCGCAGCATGGTACACAAGGTAGGTGTAACTTTTAATTTAAAATTCATTATCTGATCTAAACTAAGAATGTTAATTTTTGGCTGTTAAGAGCATTAGCCACCTGTAAGCAACTAAATCTAGGCTCTGGCTTTTCAGAATACTAGGATAATTCTTCTTGGATATGCCAGATATATTAATTATAGAATACTATATTGATACCCAGAGAAACTGGGCCATCATACCACTGCAAAAAGATCGTGACATGATCGTGAAAGTTTGAGGCATCCTGGAAGATGCCTTTTAAATGTTAGCTATTTCAAATAGTCAAATAGTGTAGTATTCTGACAGTATTGACACTGCTTGAAAAACTGTTAATAACTTCCTTAGGGCTTGAATATCACTCACAGATTTTAAAGATCAAGAAAAAACAGCACGGGAGAAATTTAAATGAATTGCGAGGTTCCTTCCCTCCTTCCCTCCTTCCCTCCTTCCCTCCTTCCCTCCTTCCCTCCTTCCCTCCTTCCCTCCTTCCCTCCTTCCCTCCTTCCCTCCTTCCCTCCTTCCCTCCTTCCCTCCTTCCCTCCTGATACTCAGGCACTTTCTGTTACTTTTTTATTTAACGCTATATGCTTGAGGCTTTTTGCAAGATAGAGGTTGTTCTGAGTAGTATTAGAAGGAAAAAAAGTCTTCCAATCTTGTGCACCCTGTGTCAGAATGATTTCCAGATTATGCTATTGGAAAAAAAAGTGAAATTATGTTTGCATAGCCTGGAAGGAGGGATATCCATGTTCAAGTATTCCAGCGCTGTTCTGTGTGTTTCATTCCTTAGGAAGGTATTTCTAATACCTCATGCAAATGCCTGGATTTTCAGGTTATTTGATGGTGTGGGCTGGGCCTGTCCCCCTCACCCCCCAAAATTTTCTCCTGAAACTCTGGAGGTCATTGAGTTTACAAGAGTTGGATTTGATAAATTGGCATTTTCTTACAAGGGCTTCTGGCAAAAGAATCCAGTGAGCTCTAGACTTGGAAGGAAAGATTTTAGGGCTTGGAAAATTAATTTTACTTATAAAATCAATTTTACTTACAATAAATTATAATTTCTGAAAGCCATCATTTCATTGAAGTGGTACCAAAGAGTATAAGCCATAACAAAGAATGAAGAAGATAGTAAGGCAACTAGGAGTTCATTAGAAATGACTATCCAGTGGCTGGACTGCCCGTTCATTGATTGTTGCATTCCATTAAAATATAAAGATTTTGAAACAGAAGATTTAAGAATACATGCAGAATATCTGTATTTTAGTACTAGGTTGGTATAGGCCTTTCAAAGGATGGAATGTAATACTACACAGGGAGCCTTGAAGAGTCTATGGCTGGATTTTCAAGAGTGCTCAGGGTCTCTCTGATCCTCTGCTCACGTTATTTCCTAACCGTAAGTCTCTTTGAAAATATGAAGTTTCAATTGAAAGTACTTAAATGTGGTGGAGAGAGAATGGAAGAGAATGGCTATTGTGCTGCCTAGTCAAAATGACAAACAGCATATAACATGTTGCAGTTTTCATGTGTTCTTTGTCAAGAACACCTCATTCCATCTGAAAAAGCTTATTCTGAAGAAAAATGCAAGATACGTCAGAGGCATAGAAGTTTTCACTGCATTGCACAATGAATTGTAAATATACCCAACTGACAGTGTGAGGAGTCCTCAGAGTAAGTCTGTGTGCACTGGGATGAAAATTCAGCCCAAAGGGTTTTAGTTTACAGCCAATTCTGCAATATTGCATTTACTATGGACTTGGATTAACAATGCGAAATACAACTGAATATTGCAATAAATAGTAAATAGAAAGATGGTGTTCTGTATGGTTTTGCTTTTCACTTTGCACTTGATGACTTGCTGCTAAATTTTCATCAAAATGGCTACGATATTGTTTCTATTTTTTATTTTCACTCCATTTGAATAGGTCTATGACTAACAATTATTAAGTCACTATTAATAATTCCCCAAGTTATTTACTCTGTGAAATGAAAGATATTTGTTTTCTTTTTACATCACAAAATGCCTACCTCTGTATTCTAATGATACTCAGTACTCAAGGAAACTCATTCAGCTTGTCTCTCTGGTTCTTTCCCTTTATCGTGTGAGTCCTCTGTATCTGGAAATTTGATCTGAGTGCTCTGTCCAGTGTGCTGTCAAATGGCTGCTATTGGTTTTGGGGAGAATAGCGCGTGTGCTGCTAGGAGAGTGCCTGGACATAACATGGGTTGAGTTAAATTTGTCAGGAAGTCAATGGCAGTATTTGCTTATTTTCTTCCACCTCTTCTTAAATTAAATCTTTTAATAATCATGAAGCAGATAAATATTTGAGCAGGATATCAGGTCCGTACTCCCATCCAGGAACTGCCATAAAAAGTCTTTCTAAAGTAGATTTCGGATTCAAGCAGAGGTCCTTCTGTCAGCAAGTGGGAGCAAGGGAGGGTAGATGTGCTCCCTGGGGAGCAGCATGGTTTGCAAGCACATGTAGTGTCACCGCTCTGCTCACTGCTGTGGTCACCATTGTGAGGCTGGCAGCCCAGAGAAGCATGCTGTGTGCTCCCAGTTCGCTGCATGTAAAGATAAGAGCAGTGCAACACTACCCCAGAACGATCAACAGTTCTGAAGGGTCACATAGAGGAAGCTGTTGATGTCTTGTGTTTCTAGCTTGCTTGTGCCAGCCAGCTTTCTCTCCATAATTCTTGGGTTGAAATCCTCCTCATCCGGTTCCAGTTTTGGCTAGGTCCTGAAAGAGCAAGAAAATGGAGCCCTCTGAATCTGGCAGAGTGAAACTGAATGACATGCAGTGGATGATCCTGCAGGCTGAAATGACTCACCTTGTGATCTTGTATCCTACAATAAACATGAACTCACAGGCTGTGCGTTGCACATTTTTCATAGCTCTAATATTGCAAATAAGTGGTCACATGCTACATCAATTAGACATTTTGTGCGGTGGGCAGTAAGAGTTCCATAAAGAAACCAGAAGATACAGTCCTATGTATTTATCTGAGAGGAGTACAAAAACATCTGCTGGTGTATGAATGTTGATTAGACCCAAAGGGGGATCTTATTTTCACTCTCTTTTTTAATGGTCCAATAGCTAAAATGATACTTTCTGCCAAATGCATTTGGAGATAGCTTCCTGTAGTGCCAGAAGTGGTTTAATTACATCTGATATGGTTAAAAGTGGTCTCCAGCTTTGTCTGATACAGATTACTCTCTCTCAGAGAACACGTGCTTACTTATTATTCCTACTGTTGTCTGCTTTTCCTGGCACGCACCCGGTGATTTTTGGTGTGGCTGTGGCTCGAGAGCCTTAGTGTGGCAGGTCCCTCAGTGGTCTGGATGCACCTTGGTGTGGTGCTGTAGTGCGCTGCTTGTCTAGTGTCACATCCTCACGTGCTGTGCTTTGCGTGGAGCTCTGGGAGCTGCTGTGAAGGCAGAGGCATATTACCCCTGTGTACAGAGTGGGACACTGCACATACAGCAGTGTGGCTTTTCAGAATAAAAACTCAGTAGAGAGATCAGGGAAGGAATTATATTTGCTTTACCTTCCACTCTTCTTGCCTCTAAAACAGATTATCTTTTTCATTTCTTTTGTATTTCTGTTTGGCTCTTTATAAGAAGTCTGAATTAAGATAGTAAGAACTATGCATATGCAGACAAGAAATATGTACCCAGTAAAGTTTCTTCACAGTGTGTTGGGGATGGAAGGGATCTTCTGCATATACCTGTAAGAAGCGGTCCTAGCATCAATTTAGCTTTTGAAGCCAGAATTCCTACAGCTGTCATTCATAATGTTTCCCTATGTGGATTTTCATTACTCAATATTCTCAATATTATTACTCGCAGTATCAATTACTCTCAATATTATTAGCTGAGCCTGAAACCTTCCTTTCCACAGAGAGGTTGTTTAAGCTCTTTACATCTTCCCTGCCACCACCTTCGTCATGAAATCTGTTGGACTTGAAAAGATTTACCCCTCTTTAATTTTAATTGAAATTAATCAACTGAAGAAAAAAAAAAAGACATTATGAATGCATAAATCATTTTTCCTTAAGAAACCAGGCAAAACCCCTTCATTATACACATACTGAATTTCAGTGAAGGAATTTGAAGTTTGAGTGCTCTGGTCAAATTTCATTACAGAATACCTGAGGAAATGAGAACTTGTCCTGAGACTTCCAGAGATACACTTGTTCACTGCTTTCTATCTTGTACTTTTAAGCAAAATGTAGCATTAACATACATGTTTCACGTGAGACAGAGAACTTAAATACTTCTCTGACAGAGCGCTAAATGTTTTGAATTTAATTTTATTTGCATGGTATGAATTGCTTCCTGTTCTAGAAAATCAGCAACCAGTCTGATAATCACATATTTCTATTCATATTTTACTCACATTTTAATTGAAAATATTTCCTAGGAGGGAACTAGCAGGCTTGGAAGCGTGTCCACTGACAAGGGTGTATGTGGCGCTTCAGTCTCCAGTGGAGATTGCTTTTGCTGTAACTGTGGCTAACAGGCATTCTAGCAGGTGAAATGGAATAATTAAAACGGCAACTTCAGCCACATATTAAAAAAATATGAAAAGGATGGTGAAAAGCCCTTTCCTGTAATAGTTTGCGGTTGATGCCACAGCACCTGAACAGCTTTTTGTTCAATAAAAACCCTTTACATCTTATCTTCCAGGCTTTGCTTTACAAGTTAAACACAAGCTTAAGACAGCCTCCTGGCAAATAGGTTTGTATGTTTTATCAGCATTTTTTGTGGGTACAAAAAGCACAGTAAACTTTTCTGTACTGTTTGTCAACATAGTCTTTCTTTAGCAGTTAATATGATCTACTTCAGCTGTCATCTGTTTAGTTACACAAAACCAAAGATGGTTTATCTCTAGACTTTTTAAATGACACACTGGAGCAAGTTAGATTATGCTTATTTTCTTTGCTGAAAAATGGAAAGCCCAAAATCCAAGACCTGTAGTATCTTGAATTACCTCAGGACCTGTTTATGTCATGCTTAAACAAATCTGCTACAAAGAGTGTGGCTCTCATCAGTGATCTCTCTCTAAAGCTGTGCTGGTTTTGAAATTACAAATGGAGGTGGTTTTATACAGACTTTTAAATTTTATTTTATTATTAGAACATTTGTGATGGAGAAATAATTTGCACTTTTTCTGAATACACAGAAAGTGACATTTACAAAAACCTAGGTTCTGGTTATTCTATCTTGAAGCTGTTTTTGTCATGTTGTAAACACATTGGAAGCCGTGCTTCTCACAATATAATTGAGTATTGAAGATTCATTTAAGCTCCACAGGTTGAATCCACAAGTTGAGATTCAGTGTAAGACTATCATCTCTCCTTTAAAAAACAAAGAAGGGAATAAAAATCCCCCCAAAACCCAAACCCAGTCATACCCGATCTTATGTATGTCTGAATTATGTAAGCAGATTTTTCCTGTGTCATTTCCGGCCAAAAAACTTCTCTGTCTTTCTATGGGTTAATAATACGCCTGAATCTTAGAGAAAAGAGAAGAAAAAGACAAGGGAAACAATTTTTGTCTTCATTGGTAGATGAACTGCAGTGTTCTCAGTATCTGTATTTAGCATGAAAATGGCCATTAGAATTGCAGATTTAGAATCCGATTATAATTATACAGGATTGCAAGAGAACTGTAATTTCTACCAATATCTTGAAATATATCATTTGACCGTAAATTTTCAGGACATTCTTTGCAGGGATTAATGGCATAACCTTAACGAGAATTACACTGCTTAATTCCTTGGATATCATGCTGGTATTGTATCCTTTATCTATCTTGAGAGGCCAAATTATACTGAAAATCTGTAGTAGTACATGACTGGCAAAGAATGATTGTGGTTTTTTATGATAGCTCTTCTTTGTTTTATAAAACATGGTACCCTATTTGCTTAGCAATTGTCATGTGGTGAAAGAGAAAAATAATGCTTAACTCAGGTAAGAACAGTTTAAAAAACAGTAGATTGGATAAATGCTGAAATCTTTTTGATCTAGTGCCTTTGGATATGTTGTTACAGTTACAGATGACAGCTGCTTACCAATTTAAGAAAAAAAAAAAACCTAAAGTTGTCACACTTTTAAAAATCTAATTCTCTTATGCATGCTTTATTTTAAAGAAAAGGTTACTCTTGCGTGTAAAATGTTTGTGCAAATCCTAGGCGTTTTCAAAACAATCAGAAAAAGCATCTTGTTCTTTTTGTCTTTTTTTCCCCTCTTTTTCTTGGTTACTGTTTGATAGAACTGGTGAATATTTGACAAGCAGTTTAGGAAACAAAGGTAAAAATTAATGATTTGTTATCAGACTTTTCTTTTGGTGGGCACCATTTCACATGCTATAAGCTTTTATTTTGCAAATACTTAGCCATTTGAGTGGGCTCAGATGGCCATATTTATGTCCAGCAATAACAAGTTTTATTAGCCTGTTCAGGATCAGAACCCTAAAAATCAGGTGCTATGCATGTATCAGACCCTATTTTCAATCTTACTCAAATACAGTGAAAACGGTGTTCTGGAGACTGAAATGCCTTGTGTGTTGGACCAATGGAGGCTCTCAAACAGCACCACACAGGCTGTTCATGTGAAGATGTTTTCAAGCCTAGAACAGTAATTTGGAAAAGATAGTTGCAGTTAGAAATATGAATTAGTTGGGTCATTATATTTAGCTCTTAATTTTCCAGTAGTTTGATAACTGTGTCAACTATAAGCTTTATACAGCAGAGGAGATTTTCAGCTGGAAATCCAAAGCTTTTTAGAGACACAATTCCCAGTTCTCTGAAAGTCCGAGTCTGCATGCTGCCTGACTCCTCTGCCACAGCCTTTCCCTCAACTCTCATTGCTTGCTGGCAGCGCACGTTCTTGCATGTGTCATACGTGTTGTAGAGCAAAATTTTATGTCTTGAGTGGAAGGATTGCTGTATCAATTAACAGCCCAATGCTGAAAGAATCCAATATTTGAGTTATACCAGTAAATTATGACAGTTTTCCAAACTGTATTGAAAAAACCCACAAACTAGTAGTTTTCCAGACCTCCTCTCCCAGTATTTTTTTTATATATACATATATCTATATATATATAGTTAAATATGAGGAAATAATATCTTGTCCGGTGATCTGTTGAGAGGTCAAGCTGGTTAAAGCCGATAATGTATTACTTTTATCAAGTCATCCCACTTCTTAGTAATTAAATGCCTTTTTTTTTGTATTTTTCCATTTATATATCACTGCAGCAAGGCATTTCACATAGGTCTTTGTAGCTCCACACAATATATTATAAAGTGTTGAGAGAGCAATCCAGAGTAATTTTTAGACTAAATGGTAACCTTTTGAGGGAACCAGCTGAAGGCAACCTGATAATCAGTTAGAGGTCACATTGCAGGGGCATTTTGGGTTTCTTATTTGCTGAAATATTAATGGCATATACTATATCTGAAACAACACTGGGGAAAATCCTGAGGTGTATCCCTCTGTATTTCATATGTTCTACCTTGTGTAGTTTCCCATAATTTTCTATCTGTGATGTACATGTGCTTTCTGGTACTGCCCTTGTGAACTAAGTGTTTTTTGAGTGTGCTGCATTTGCCATGAGATTTTGGTTGAAGATTTCATTAAAGACTTCCTGGCTTAACATGTTAGCTTGAGAGTTGATATGAACGTAAAACTACATACCAGGTGGATTCCTGTGTGCTTACAATTCATATCAAGACAGATAATTCTAGCTGCTGGAGTCTTTCTTGCATCAAAACAGACACTGGAACCCTGGAAACTAAAGCCTTGTGTGAGGAAGCATCAGGAATGCAGTCAAAAGATCATAGGGTAGATTTCCATTAACTGTTGAAGTGTTCTGAGTAGACAGGGATTGTTTTGGATTGTATTTTTGTGACAGAATTTTGATGATAGAGGTAGCAGACTTAAATAGCTGAAATCTTCCTGTTGTGTGGCATAAGAAGAGCCATCTTTTTTGTACTTCCCAATATCATTTCCTCTAGTACACTTACTTAGGTGAAAGGTACCTCATGGTTGTCAGATGTAAAAAAAAATGATCACAGAGTAGTCAAGAAGTATAGGTGGGACTCTGATCCTTAATGAAGATGGAAATAAAAATATTCTAATAACAAATATTTGACCTGTTTTAAATTTGACTAGCTTATTTGAAATATATAGAGCTGATATGCTAAACTAGGTATATAAATTCAAATTGGTGAGCATAGTTAATACTTACGAAAATCAAAGATGATTAAAATTTATGCAATGTACATATCTTGGTATGCAACAAAGAGGTATGTTGCATAACAATGTTGAGACTGTTACTTGAAGTAAGACTTTCACGTAATTGTAAATGTAGGGTAAATGTAAAAGGACTTCATTTTTCTCAGTTTGAACCACAAAAATGCATACCAGCATGTTTGCGGTTAAATTAAGTATGGTCAGAATACAGAAATATGGGTTTAATGGGACAAGCTAGTTTCTTTCCTAAATTGTGCCAAAAAGTAATACTTGTTCCTTTTCCTAATGTGTTCTGTGATATGAGATTCTCCAGAGTATTATTCCTTGTTATGCATTTCCCGCCTCCTGTTCATTTTCTATCTACAATAATTTTTACTCTAGGAGGTTGGAAACTGACACAGGCTGAAATTTGCATGTGGTGGTTCAGCTTCCTTGGCTGGGATTACACGCAGCTGTAGAGAAAAATCACTTAATGTACAAAAAGAAAAAAAAGCTGCAGTGCCTTATAATAATGCATACTTTTCTCCTCCGCACACAGAGAAAATTTATAATGGAGAAAATTTTACCATCTGTGTGCTAGAGGCGTTGCACTTTGCCTCGCAGTAGTCTGACTTCTGTTGCCTCCTTTCCAATGCTGCCTTCTTCCAACACAGCACCTGGACGTAATAGTATCTTTGAAAGGGAGTAACTTGCCAGGGAGAAAAGTGAAAGGTGTATCATAGAATCATAGAACAGTATGGGTTGGAAGGGACCTTTAGAGGTCACCTAGTCCAACCCCTCCACAGTGAGCAGGGACATCTTCAACTAGAACAGGTCGCCCAGAGCCCCGTCCAACCTGGCCTTGAATGTTTCCAGGGATGGGGCACCTACCACCTCTCTGGGCAACCTGGTCCAGTGTTTCACCACCCCCCTTGTCAAACATTTCTTCCTTACGTCTAGTCTGAATCCACGCTCTTTCAGTTTAAAAGCATTACCCTCTGTCCTATCGCTACAGGCCCTATTACAAAGTCTGCCCCCTTTTTTCCTCTAGTCCCCCTTTAAGTACTGAAAAGCCGCAATAAGGTGTCCCTGGAGCCTTCTCTTCTCCAGGCCGAACAAGCCCAACTCTCTCAGCCTGTCCTCATAGGAAAGGTGTTCCATCCCTCTGATCATTTTTGTGGCCCTCCTCTGGACCCGATCCAACAGGTCCCATGTCTCTTCTGTGCTGAGGGCTCCAGATCTGGATGCAGCACTGCAGGTGGGGTCTCACCAGAGCAGAGCAGAGGGGCAGAATCACCTCCCTCAACCTGCTGGCCATGCTTCTTTTGATGCAGCCCAGCACACGATTGGCTTTCTGGGCTGCGAGTGGACATTGACAGCTCATGTCCAGCTTTTCTCAGTCCCTTCATCCCCAAGACTGTGTTGATACCAGGAGTTGCCCTGACTTAAGTGCAAGACCTTGCACTTGGCCTTGTTGATCTCAGAAGGTTCACCCGGGACCAATCCTTGAGCTTGTCCAGGTCCCTCTGAATGGCATCCTGTCCCTCAGGGGTGTCAGCGTCACCACTCAGCTTGGGGTCACCTGCAAATTTGCTGAGGGTGCACTCGATCCCACTGTCTATGTCGTTGATGAAGATATTAAACAGTACTGGTCCCAGTACAGACCCCTGAGGGACACCACTCATCACTGGTCTCCATCTGGATGCTGAGACGTTGAGCACTACTCTCTGGATGCGACCATCCAGATAATTCCTCCTCCACTAAACAATCCACCCATCAAATCCATATCCCTCCAATTTAGAGAGAGGGATGTTGTGGGTGACCATGCCAAAGGCCTTACAGAAGGCCAGACAGATGACATCAGTAGCTCTTCCCTTGTCCCCTGATGCAGTCACTCCACCACAGAAGGCCACTAGGTTGGTCAGGCAAGACTTGCCCTTGGTGAACCCATGCTGGCTGTCTCGAATCACCTTCCTGCCCTCCATGTGCCACAGCTTGTAGGAGGATTTGCTCCATGGTCTTCCTGGGCACAGAGGTGAGGCTGACAGGTATCTTTCACTAGACCAGGTTGCTCAAAGCCCCAGCCAGCCTGACCTTGAACACTTCCAGGGATGGTGCATGCGCAGCTTTGCTGGGAAACCTGCTCCAGCGTCTCACCACCTCATGGCCAGAGGCAGTTCCCTCAGCCTGCCCTTGTGGGCCAGGTGCCCCAGCCCCTCACCATCTCAAAGGCCCTGGGCTGGGCCCACACCCCACGCATCAGTGTCTTTCCTGGGGTGGGGAGTCCGGGAGGGGACAGAGGAGTCCAGATGCAGTTGCCAACGAACCAAGCAATAGAGGAGGCAAGCATTTTCACTGATTCTTTGTTTTTTGGTGGTGTTTTTCTTTTAAATAGAGGGAGGGAATGGAGGATGGGAAAGAAGGCTCACACCACCCGTGGCAACCGACACAATAGTTCCTGACGCCAGGAGATGGAGCGGGTGAGCCCACAGGGCGGCTGGGTGCGGAGGCTGGGCCTCCCGGCTAACAGCAGGTACGGTGGCTGGGCCGGGCACTTCTGTGACACTGCTGCCATGGTGTCATGGAGGGAGGCCCTGGCATGGCATAGGGGTGCCAGGGCAGCCGTGCTGGAGGTGGATCCACTGCCATCGGTTCTTCTTCGCCTGTGGGTGGATCCATCTCCGTGTGCTCCACACCATCACCCGCGTGGTACTTGTGGCTGGCAGTGCCCCCATCTGAAGCCACGTCCTCTTCTGTGCTTTCTGCAGCCATGCGTCTTCTCCCCCGCCACACAAAGATGTGCAACCACGTGCTTTGCCCTTGGTTCTTTTGTTTCCAGGCATCCTTGGAACCTGAGGTCCTCAAAGCTCAGCGAATTGTGGGTGAACTGCTGGGGTCCCTGTGTTTACAGGGCCTGCAACAAATGGCAGTGAGGTGTCTTGTGACACCAGGAGGCCACTGTGATGGGGATGCATGTGGCCAGCTATGGCTGTTCTGGGAATTTGGGGAAATTCCATGTGGGCTGGGGAAAGTCTCATCCTGGAAAAGTTTTATTGAGCAAATTTCCTTTGGGAGTTTCTTTGTTCCTTGGCCACCTACCTCCTACCCTGAGCAGGTTCTGCAATATATGACCTTTCTCTTGTGCTTCTCACGCAGTACTCTAGCTATTGGGGCCTTCTATGTATCTTATTTTGGCAATCAGGCAGGTGGACAGGCTTAGGATTAGAGATCCCGGGGCTGCCAGGGGGTCAATTCTGTAGGTGTTTTAGCTGTTCGGTAGAAAATTTGAATCCTTTTGTTTTTTTCTGATTTAGATCAGATGTGAATTTCAGGATGTCAGATTTCAAAATCTGGAGCTGACCAATGTAATTGGATGATTTTTCTCTGACCAGCCCTGCTCTGCCCTCTGCAGGAGCCTGTTGTGGTGGTCCACCGCAGCTTTGTGGGGTAGAGCCCTCTCCAGTTCTCCAAGGAGCAGAATTCTTGAGTGGAGGCCGAGAACATAGGATTGGCTCACAGATTTCATTGCTGAGATGACACGGCTTTTGTGTATGAATATCAGTCCTTAAGTGGTTTCCTACATACTGAATAATGTACCCTAAAGGAATCATTCGCCGTTCAGTGCCATCCAGGTAGCCACCATGTTTGCCTTCACTGTAAACTCCCAGAAGAATGACTGACGTAGGCTATTAGTGGGACCAGCTTTCATAGGACAGCCATTAATAATCTCGTTATGAGTAAAGCTCCCATGTTGGTTATCTGTGACTGCTTCTCAGTAGCTGTTTGCTTGACAGCTGCAGAAAACTCTCTGACCATGTTGTAAAGTTTTCCTGCTGCTTCCTAAGTCCTGAGAGTGGTTTCCACTTCCCCACCTTTGGTGGCACACAGAAGCGAAGGAAAGATATTGGCTTAGTTCTGAAATGGAGAATAATGCTCTTCAGGTTGTTTACTTACAAGATCATCTTTTCAGAGGGAACTGATAAGTTAGAAAAGATGAAATATGTAAGTTCTTTTGAAATTACCTTTGAATGCCGTAGGCATTAGCATGTTTAAGAAAGGAATGAATACCTCTGTCTCATTTAAAAAAAGGGGTGGGGGTGGGGGGAATCACTATCCCAACCTTATTACTATGCTTTTCTAAGATTAGATTGGATTAATACATGGAAGATGCCATCAGAAAAAGTGTCTCTTTTGTGCAGGCACTGTATATGCACATGTGAAAACAATTCTCTGTCTCTAGGAGTTTATAATTAAAAATCCCAACCTGAAAAGGTTTGTACACATTCATCTTTTTATGCCATGTGATATTAGTGGGACCATTTTCATGAGACTGAATTAACATTGTTTGGGGTCGGGGTCCAAGTATGCCGATCAGACTGTATAGAATACATCTGCATAAAGTGCTGTTGAAATAATGACTTAGTTTTCATTATTGGGTACAAAATCTAGGCCAAATGTTGTTTATTGCTTTTGCCAGCCATCAACATCTCACCAGTCTTAAATCCATATCAGGTACTCAGGCACCAGGATCTGACAAACTCATTTTTCCACTGAAAAAGTTGTCCAGGATTGTCAGAATTTGCTACTTCTACAGAATGAAATTACAGAGATTGAACTCAAATCAAAATGAAAAATCTGCTTTCTTCAGTTCCAGCAAAAGAGTACTAGATTGGATTATAAAGATAGTATGTGTGTCTGGGAAAAAGTGACAAAATATTTTGTCTCAGGGTTAGTATTTATCATGAAATGACATGTCTTCTCTTAGAAACTGTATTCCACAGAAACTGTAAAACAACCTGTAAGAAGGAAAGACGAGCGTGGCTGTTTCATTTCACTAACAGCTATCAGAGTTGTAATTCTTGCTGTATTTTTCTTCAGTTTTGATTGTTAAAGCAGCTAAGGAAGACTAGGTAGTCTTGCATTTGCATTTTCAATGAACTGATAGCTTAATTTTACTATTCCTTTAAAATCCAATAAATACAAATGTATCTTTTTCCTGTCCTAAACACATAGGTAGGCAGTGGGGGCTGTTAATAAGTTGCTACTTTAGTGAATTACCTCGGATATCATCTCTTTCAGCAGCAGCGTATTTGATCTACATATTTGTGCCTGTGTTTACACGCCTACTGCAGGGAGAAGCCTCACTGAACACCTGCAGCATTGACCCTATCAGTGGGATTAGTGTTTTTTCTGTCAAATGCTTCATAATTACACTATGATTTTAGAGGCCAGCATTGTTTTTAGGTTAGTTACTGTACCTGTACTGCTTAATTTTTGTGTCACAAAGGTGTTTCCAAGAGGAGTTAAGTCCTGTTTGTTAATCTCATTTTACAGGTGTCTTGGACAGTTATAGTGTTTGATTTAAAACAGGTCCAGTATGCTGCCAACTGGGCAAAACCGTGTTTCATAGAACAGGTATAAGAGAGGGAGGGAAGGGAACCAGCAGTCATCTTATGCAGGTTTTCTCATGATCGCAGTGGTTCACAGTCTTTTCCATATCACAACTGCAGAGACCTGTTATAGGTGACATCTTTTACCAGTGCAGCAGTAGTAGAATGGGACCATTGTCATGGTCCCCTGAGGTCCAGGCAGAGAACTCTTGTTCTGCAGCGTATGTGTAAGTGCAGTCTCCTTATCCAGACAAAACTTTTCCCTAGTTTCTGCTCATATAATTTATTGTTTGTTGTGGTCGGACGCTTTGTACATTAATGGGTTGGTTTTGTTTGTGTGTATATTTTACTGTTTTAATGATTAATGTTTTAATGTTTTAATTAATATTTTACTGTTTTAATGATTTTAATGATTTTAATGATTAAAATGGAATTTTGGTACTGAAAGAGAAATCAGGCCGACTGATAGGGCTGGATCTTTTCTGTGGCTGGCAGTGATGCATTTCCAATAAACGCACTTCCTTAAAGGATCCAGATGACAAATGGCGTGACATCTGCATTGCAGGTAGTGTATCTCCAGGTCAGGGTTTTTTTCCTTCCCAATTTGCTCCTATTCAGGCACTTCTCATAATCTACTTCAAATACAATTTTAGCGTAGCTCACATAATACCCAACGGCTACCGTGTGTTTGTGCTCCATCATTCATGTTTATTAAATTCACCTTTGTCTTTTGGGACATAGATTTTCTTTCTAACGTTGTGTTCAGAGTTTGTGGGTATTGAGGAAGGGCAAGAAAGAGCCCAGCCATCCACTCTTCCCTTAGGTGTTGTTTTCATTATCTGCAATTTACTGCTGTGTGCTATCTTATTCACCTCTGTGTAATTGCAGAGAATGAATCTGTACAAATATTAGTTCAACTGATCTTTCCAGGGCAATAGTGGCAGCCTTGTACTTTGGGTTATTTAAAACATGCAATGTGCTTTAGGGAATAGTTTTGCTTTTCCGCTCATTAGATCTTTTCCTGACTTCTTACCATCCTCATTGAAAGCTGTCAGCCTTAGACATTTCAGATTCTAAACTGTAGTTTCTTTTTCCCAGTGACTTCAGTTTTGTTCTTGGAAGGTGAATAGCAGTTTTCTGATTGAACTTAGAGCTGGATCTCATTAATACAAAGCATAACTACAGTATCTGTAGAGCTCCTGTTGTTCCCTTCGGCACTGAGAGTCTGTTGGGCCATTTGTTTTTGGTCAGTGCTTGGTTGTATATATCCTGTAAAGCACACATCTTCCAAAATATTATTATCTGACTCTGATCTTTTTTTAAAACTTATTCTGAATGAAACATTTAGAAGACTTAACTTCTACAGTTTATGTTAGTTTCATATACCCCTGAGGTCGTAACAATGGAGATCTATTTTGATGAACTGTGCTAATTAAAACAGAGCAAAAATACAATTGTGTGGTCATGCTGAGGATTTGGCTGGAGTTTAGCTTAACACTTATCTATGTGGAATTAAGAAAAAATAAATGAATGTGTGTTCCTGTTGTTACGCTTTCTTTCAGTTAATCTGCTTGTATAATCTGCCATGTAGCTCAGTTGGGACATTGATGTTTTAGTTCTGTGTGACATCCAAAAGGAGGACACTCTTCACAAAATCTGGAAGGGCCTTGTGGAGGCTGGAAGGGACTTCTGTAGTTCTCCAGTCCAATGTCCTGCTCACTGCATGGTCAGCTGTGAGGTCAGACCAGGTTGCTGAGGGCCTTATTCATTTGGGTCTTGAAAATGCCAAAGATGGAGACTACACAACCTTTCTGGACTGCCTGGTATTAGGTCTTTCCAAAGCCGTCCCTTTTCCAGGCTGAACAAGACCACCCACCTCAACCTCTCCTCACAGGGGAAGTGCTCCTGCCCCCAGACCTCCTTGGTTACCCTCCTTTGGGCTTGCTCCAGTTGATCAACATCTTTCTTGTATGAGGGGGGCTCAAAACTGGATGCGGTTTATCTATACAGGGTCTCCCAAGTGCAGAGAAAAGGAAGGATGTTAATCACTTCCCTTGGTCTACCAAGCTCCTGTCAGTACAGCCCAGGGTGCTGTTGGCTGCCTTTGCTGCCAGGGCACATTTCTGGCTCATGTCCAGCTCACTGTCCATCAAGAACCCAGGTCCTGTTTGGCCAAACAGTCCCTGCCTGTGTTGTTGCAGGGGAGTCTTCCTTCCCAGGTACAGGGCTTTGCATTTGTTCTTGTTAAATTCCGTAAGCCTCCTGTTGACCCATTCCTCCAGCCTGTCAGGGTCCCTGAGGAAGGCAGCCCTGCGCTGAGTATATTGACCGGTATCCCAACTTGTCATCCTTGCAAATGTGATAAGGGTGCACTCAGTTGTCTCGTCCAGGTCGCTGATAAAGATCTTATCTCTTGTCCAGGTGCAAATACTTATCATCTAACTGAAGAGGGATGGAAGAGAAAAACATTAACAAATGATGTTTTGCATTGACTTACTGGAAAAATACAGAGTGCTAAAAAGATTTTTGTTGTTCTTTTGAAATCCCCTAAACAGAGCTGTTAGACAGACATAATGAGTGTCATAGAACTTAATGTACAATGGACATTTAGATAAACCTTTCTGAAGAAAATAGGACCAACAGTTCAGGAAGGTCTTGTTCATTTACTTATTTTAAGCTAGTTTCCCAGCCAGGATTTGAAAAGAAAAGCATTTGGTTCTGTAATTGTTTGTGCAACTACAAATTCAGTCTCTGCGTTCAGCCACCTGCACTGCAGGCATTATTTTTAGTGCCATTTGGATCATTAGCACAGTGTATGATCCTCTGTATCTTCTTGTGTTTTGTGGCTGACTTGGTGCTGATAATTCTGATACAAATATCTGTGTTCATATTCCTGCCTTTTTTTCCCCAATCATTTTGCTTTATCTCTTTTAGGCTTTCTGAGGGTCTTTAGAAGAGCTGCACAGGCAGGGGAAGCAATGCTGTATTCTTGGACAGCTTTTATTTACTGTGTGAGATTCACACTGAACAATTTTATTCCTCTGAAGCTTCACATGAAGAAATGCAGTCTTCATTTCTGCAGCAGCTTTGGTGTCTGTATTTTACTGGTCAGTTCAGTGGTAACTGATAAATGTACCAGTAATGGTAGGCTGTTGCCCTCTCTGCTGTATGAGTATGACATGGGAGAAATCCAAGAGCTTCTGCTGTCGCTGCTGTTGGCAGTGGAAGGGCAAACTTAAGATTGAATGTCCTTGGGCTGCTCCTCAATGAAGATCATGGCCAGACTTTTGCTTGGTTAGGTGGCCCAGGAAAGGAGTCGCTCATTTTACTGTAAAGATAGTAGCTGCAGGTTTTACTCTAGATCAGATGACTGAGCAGCTGCTTTGGGGTCAGAAAGCCTTGATGATTCCTAGCTTGAGGGGAGCCCTCACAGTCTTTCACACTGATTTGTTTCATTTAAAAGTCTTTGATTAGTATGTGTGTCTGATACAGTACAATTCTCCCAAGAGGCTTCTGGTGAACTCAGCATATGGCATACATGGGGGAGCTGACCTTATTTTATGTGGGGACTTGCAGGTGTTAGGACTTCATAGAGATTGCTGGCTTCACTGGTTAGGAATTTACTGAATTTCATGTCTTTGAAGAACCTAACCGTGTTCCATTCCCTCTGGAGCATGACTTCAGCCTGCAGGTCCCTGACCCTGTTAATGGGCTTTTACAGTAGCATTTCATCAGTGCTGCTGGAAAGCTTGCTCTTAAAGGCTTATCAGTAACATTGTCCAAAGCAGTTGGGTTTTATGGAGCTACATAGACTTTATGGAAGTATAGAGATTATAAAGAAAGTGTAATTGGGTGAATATGGCAGATGGTATCCAATAAGCCCAGTGCTATCTCTTTGCAGGAATTTTATTTCATATGTTTTTAGAGACTTTGTAATGGTCAAATGGCACATTGTACCCATTCTTGTCCTTTTGAGTCAGCCTTGTTCTAAAAGATCCTGTAACCTGCTTCTCTTAACACAGCAACATACCAGCTTTCTTCACAGCAAGAGTGCATGGAAAAGATCTTGGTGATCTTGAAGATTAGTCTGGTATCGTGCATATTTTTTTCTTTCTGTCTGGTTTGATCATCAATTGTTTTTTGAATTCCAGTTGACAATGTGACAGAAGAAACTCAAGGTGAAAGTGTCTCTGCTAAGTTTCCCTTGCTGCTGGTTTACTGTTGTAAATGGGAGTAATATTTTCTTATCCAATTCCTCATCTTTTTATGATGAGAATTGTTTGTTTCAGGAATTTTCCCTATGTATGTTCATTTTGCTTGTGCAAATGTCCCTGATTTCACGTAGAGTTTTTGGGTGCTGCTGTTAGTAGTATATTAGCACGAGGCAACAGAAAGAGAAAACACAAGGGTGATGCTTTTAAACAGTGTATGATAGTTTAGTGGTGGTATATGTCTTTGCCTGTTTGACCAGGACTTCTCATTGCAGTTAGTGCTGGACTGCAGAGGTGTGATAGATGTGATTTTGGACCTTTGTCCTGGTAAAAAAGGTATTGTCATGGAAAATGTTCCTTTATGAAGCAGTGTCAGGAAGGAAGGAAGAAAAACATTGGCTCATTTGTTAGGCAGAAACAATAAAGCTGCTTTACTGTGTCAGACTTTTTCTTTTAAAAAAATAAATAAAATCAGTGACTACATGCATCTTGCACATTCTAACTGAAAACACTTCTTAGTTATTTTTTCTTGCAAAGGCTTACTGAAATGTGAGCAGTTTGCATGTTCAAAGAGTAAAGATGAAGTATTTGCTGTGAAATGTGCTGTTATTTGAATTAAGGCTTTTCCAGTTTTTCTTAAATTGAAATCAGTCCATGTGGAATTATGGTAAAACATAGCAAGATGTTGATTTACAGAAGCTCCTGCCTTCATCTCAGAAGTAAATTGTGGAGCTTCATGTAATCATGAAGCTTCCTCCTTAAAACCTGATTGGTCTTGGGTTTCTCTTTAAATGAATTTTTAAGGAATACAGATTATGAAGACCTTAGAATACTAAAATTCTTGTATTTTTGTCTTCATAATGACAGGAATATATAGCAGTGTAGAAAGCTGTGTAAATTGAATTTAATGTTGAAACTGCTTCTGTAAATAGATTTTGTGTCTAAAAAGGTGGTATGAAAAGTAATACTTTGACAAAAAGGTTCATTTAATGTAGTTCCCTTTAGAAAATAGAGGTGGGGATATTTGAATCAAATGCCATGTTTAAAATATGAAAATATGCTATCTAAATTTAATACTTAAGTCTCTGTGAGCCTTGGTCCAGGCTGCTAATATGAATCTTTAAGATAGATAGCTATAGGCTTGACTTCTTAAGCACAACACTAGTAAGCTCTAATGGGTGGGTTGCTTGAGTTATGTATAGATGCATGGGTCTTCCCTGGAGGAAATATATACAAGCTCTGATTTGTTAACTGAATTTGGACTAGGCTATTACTGCAAACCTGAAGTGCTGTTTATAATATTATATATAGTGTAAAATTGGTTTTTGTTTTAAATGGGGTCAAAGCCATAGCCAAGATGCCGGGTGGACACGTGATACTTGATCAAACAGGAGTAAAAATGAATCTTGCTGGATCTTCAGCATGGTTCAGCATGCTCAGCAGATTGCTAATATGTATGCATTCTATTCAATAATTCAATTTTCATGAATTATAAAGTTATATTTCTGTAATAAGACTGAAGAGTTTCATGCTGCTGCTGGGATTTTCTACCATCACATCAAACGTGTAGGCAAAGTTGTTCTAACAGCCTTGCTCTCTATGAGGTTATTTTCTGTAGTGGTCCTGCCATGTTACATCCATAGTTCTTCCACTCTACTGGGCCTTTAGTCTCTGACCATCCCAGTTTTTGGACCACTGAGCAACAAAACCATGGCCACTTCTGAAACTGGGCAGGATAGGCTGGGTCCTCACCATGTGCCTAACTCTGCCAGGAAAGAGCAATTGATTTTTATTCTTTTCAAAGACCAGGAAGGCAGAAGGCTGTGCTTCTGCTCCTAGACTTTTGTGTTTTCCAAAGAAAGAATACAGTAGGTTCTCTGGATTTCAGCTCTCAGACCCTGGAGCACCTGTCAAAGTGCATGGACTGCCAGATACTGTGGCAAGATCATCTGCTAAATCTTTCTGCAAGGCTTCACTGAAGTGTGAGACAGGGTCAGTGGTGGTTACACGCTTGCATCTTGGAGTCCGCTGCAGGTATTTTTAAAGGCAGCAAGAGTGAGGGCCTGAAGGAATTGCTATGGAAGCAAAGCTTATTATTTGTATGTATTTGTTTATTAATGTATGAATTTGTTTGTTTATTAAAAACCTGATGTCCCTTAATGGCAGATCTCGGGAGTAACCCAGTCTCAGGAGAATTCTTCCACTGAAAATCAGGGAATGTGAAAAATTTTCCTGCTAATCAGCAAGTCCAAGGTCCACTAGTCCTGTAGAAAATATTAACAAAGCAGTCTTGAACTAGAGTGCTCTGCTATTCTAGCAGAAGAACATATATGCTAAAGTGGATACTGTTTTTATTTGTACTTGTGTAACAATTATTTAGGCATCAAGGACAGAACTGTAGCTTTTCAGTGATACTGGCATTGAGTAACTGTTAAAATAGACAGAGTTGGTGGTAATGAGATTACTTTTAAAGCCTTTTTTACACTGTGGAGGATTCAAGAGTGGTGTGTCTGTCTGGTGGGAGTAAGCCATTCTAGTCCAAGTCCAGTAATCTGGAGGGGATGAGAATTGTTGAAATAACTGTATTCTACTGAACCTTGGTATCATTGAAGAAAGCTGGAGTTCAATTTTGGTTGTTAAATGTTATGGCTTAAATAATGCAAGGCTTGTAGTTAATGTATATTTACAAAAGGATTGTGGAAAACAACCCAGAACTTTATAAAATATGAAGTGAGAGAATGAAGGACCTGGAAGTTCCAGATGAGCTTGTCAGCTGTTTTTCAAGGCATGCTGCTTTTGGTGTCAGCTTTGATTGCCTATATTCAGAGGCTTTAAAAACATCTTGCAGTAGAAAGGGCAATATGGAGAGGTATTTTAGTGTTACAGCATTGACAGTTTTTGGATCAAGGTTAACTTTTTTTTTTTTGGCAGTCCTTTGGTGTGTCTGGTAGTTGCTTTGCATTTGTAGAATGCTGAACCAATGAAAATCACAACCTTCCTCTGACTGGTGTTTGCTACAGTGTTACTTAAACTGCTGTGTTTAAGGTTGGGCATAAAGCAACCCGAGGGAGCTGTGGTTTTTCCACCTGAACCTGAATTTAGCTTCTTGTGGCTTCCCAGGGAGTCACAGGTAAGGTTTAGAACCCAACTGAGGGCATTTCCCTGCTCTCTTGTTCTGTGCAGTGTGTTACGCCAGGATACAGTGTGATGGGAAAGCAGAGGGAGCTAGAGTCATCCAGAACGCTTAGATACCTTGTCTGTGATACGGAATTTAGAATTATAGCCAATCCAGCCTAATCCTGAAAACCATTATATTCACAAAAAGATAATTACTGAACTGGTGGCTTATGAGGATGTCTGAGATGTGTATATATAGCTCATTTAACATATCTGAGGTAGTCAGCCTAGTCTGATTTATAAAGCAGAAGATGAGAAGAGATCACATTTTTCTCCTTAGCTCTGCAAATATCTGGTGGAGTGGAGCAATATCGGCTCTTAACCTCTCTGGGTATTACAGCTGTATAAGCGTTGGTGCCTCTGCAATTCTTATGGTCTGTATTAGCATCATTACACACTTTTGGCTTTTTTCAAGCAATGTCTTAAATGAGGAGGATTTGTTCAGGCCATTAAGCCTGAAACTATACTTGGGCATCTTTTACTCAATTGTTTGGCCAAAGATATCCATTTGGGTGGCTTGACTTTCTAGCAGTGCTGCTAATATGTATTGCAGCACCCTTGGAAAGCACTCTTGGAAAAAAACCCTGATACTGTATACCATGGAGGAATGTGTATCTTCTTTTTATAACTTGTTTCTGTAATTTATCAAACGAAGAATACTTGGTGTAAAGCAGAACGTATTTTGTGACTGTGAAGGGTTTTTTCTTTATTTTTTTTTGTGGACTATGAGTAATGCATTACCTCTAGAAGAGACTCTGTAATTTCATACCTGAGGTACTTGTACAGCATAGTTTCATCCTGTGGAACATCAGCCTTTTGTAATATATAACCTGAGTATAAATTGTAAAAGGCTGATACTACCAATAATGCCTAATTATAGGTCTTTAATAATGCTAGTGTTGGAAAGGTGGCATTCTGCATGCCTTTATTAGCTGTCCTATCTAATTCTACTATGTTACTGTCTCCTAAAGAACATATACTAATACATGGGAAGTCACATTTTTAATGAAATTTCCATTGCTATACAATTTGGTTGTATGTAGGTCAGAATCCAGATTCGTTTGTCCTGGATTTTTTTTTACTTTTTGATTGTTAAGAGTGATTATAAAAAGGGCTAATCTTTTATAAAAATGTGTTGTAAGAGAAAATTAATTCCACTTGTAAGGGGCTATTTTTTTTGTTCCATAGAACTGTTTTCCTTGTAGATTATATATTACAGTTTAAAAGATTTAATTATCTATGTTCAATGTTTAACCATAATGCTCTTAAAATAGAGTCCTTTGTTCTCCAGAAAAATAAAGTGTAGTCAGTAGTTTGATAAAATACTTCACAAAAGTAATTTAGTGATTTCAGTGCCATTAGTTTTTAACATCTAATTAATGAAAATGATTGAATGTACAGGAGCCAATCTCCCAACTAGCAACAATTAGCAGAGGGAAATATGGCAGTGCACAATACCGTTTGTCTTGCCAGTCTCTAGAAGTTGAAGAGCATGGCAATCAATGTGACTTTTCAGATATTCATGAATAAATTCTGGTTTTCAGTGTGCAAAAGATTAGACAGTTAATTTTCCTAACATAATTTTAAATACCGCTGAGTTGCTAAGCACCTCTCTTACACTCCTCACTTTTTGTATGCTTTATATGCAAATTTTCCACCAAACCGCATTGCTGTATACATTGACATTTTGCATTAGAAGGCAGTGGAGAAGAAAAGAAGCTATGGACTGTAGATTTCTTGTTTCTTTGTGAACTGGCTGAATATATGTTCTTATTGAAGTTGATGTTAACAAGAAGTTTTCAGTTTTTCATGGACTGCATTTAAATTCTCCTGAGCCAACTTTTGCAGGTTAGGGCAGGCAAACTTCCATGGAACATAGTGGGAGTTTTACATGGATAACTCCTGCAAGAGTTTGCTCCAGTGATTGCTGTTAGGTGTTGTTTTGAGTGATAAATTTGTTCCAATTACGTACTCTTTGTCTTTGCAGTGTTCTGGATGATGAGGGGAGCAGCCTGCGTCAGCAGAAGCTCGACAGGCAGGTAAGATTTTGCAGGGGGACCTACTTGCTCTCTGAAGTCTAGGTCTAGGAGTAAAAAAATCACTGACACATGTATCTGGTAATTGATGAAAAATTGCATCCTCTAATTAGGAAATGCAAAAGAGAGGTCTGTGGATGTTACAGCATTCTTAGAAGTCTAACCTCCATTAAAATTTTTCTTATGGCTTGACAGCCTTGGACGTATTTTAAGCTGACTTACAGTGTATTTGTTATCCCTTTGATGGACCAGAAAGGACAAGGTTCTGGCAGACAAGCCAGCCAATAGAGATTTACCACAAAGTTTTTACATATTTTCCTTTCACTCCCTGGATTTAGCCCTTGTGGCTGTAAACTAGTGGCACTATGTGCTGTGTTGCCTAATTTGCTACTGTATTCCTACGTGACTGGTGCAAGGAAGTGATTCAGAATCTCTCTCATGAAATCTCAGGGAATTTTGCCATCAAGTTTTAATAGGGTTTGAGGTTTCCACTCTTCATTTGATTTTTCTGTGGTCCACTTTTCATGAAACTTTGTCATGTTTATAGTTAAGCCTTGTGGTTTACTTTTATGTTTTTCTATACATTTCTTTTCCCATTGTTTTATCGGCTTGCATATCTACCAGCATCTCATTTTCAAATTCAAATACTTTATGCCATACTCCTGTACTAGATTCTGATCGTTCTGAAGTCATGTTGAGGTGCTCCACACAACTTATGGAGCTGAAGGAGTCTCCATTCTTGTTCTTCAGTTTTAGTCCATCTGCTTTCTAAAAGCAAAAAAATCACTGTACAGGAGCAGGGAAATGGTAAGGTAATGGATAAGTAAAATTTACAGTTGAGTTCTCTGAGGTTGTGGAAGAGGGCTCAAAGAGAGAGGTGCCTATGGTGCCATTGGATGCTGAAGGTTTTCGTTTTCAGCAGGTCTAGCTGAGAAATTCAAGTGTTTAATTAAAGTTCATCTTGTATAGTTGTTAAATTAGGCTCATGTCCAGCATTATCACTTGATTCTAGTTTGCAGATTACCTGCTTTTAATTTATAGAAACTTAAACTGGCATCTCTGCCTCATGCCCTTGCATACCCTCCCATTGCTTCACAGCCAGTACTCTCACACTGTTGTTTTCCCAAGGGTTATTTCCAAGCAAGCTCTGACAGCTGGTAGACTGCTCAGAAAGATCTATTTTAATTATTTGCTGTTTCCAGCAGAAGGTGTTTTAGCAGTTGGTTGGTTGTGGTTTTTTGGAAAGATTTCCTATAACCCGATATCCCAATATCCCACTTGCCAACTGCTGCCACTGGAAAACTGGAGAAAGTGTAAAGATATCCATTGTTTTTCATCATAGATTGTGACTGTTTGGAGTCCAGTAACAGATACTTTTCTTTGTATTTTCCTCAGCGAGCATTGCTAGAACAGAAGCAGAAAAAAAAGCGCCAGGAGCCATTAATGGTTCAGTCCAATGTGGACAGTCGCACAAGAACACGCAGAATGAAACATTCGGAAGAACAAGCACCATTGGTTGAATCATATCTTAACAGCAACAGCAGCACCATATATCATGGTATATTAATATGATCTATTGCATGTATACTTACTGCAAGTCATATTATGATGCTCTCCATGTTAAATTTATGCTAATAAGAACAGATGACATTGTTTTGGATTTTTTAGTAAATATATCCTTCATTTTACTTTTTAGTAAAAATATCCTTCACTTGTGTTTGGGGATAAAAACATCAGACCTTGCAATGCTAGCCTAACAGGAGGGAGCAAGGTAACTAGCTGCCATTTCAGTGCTGTGGGGAAGAGAGAGAGGCTTGTCCTTTCTGCCAGGAATATTTAAGTGTCATCAGCCTTGGTTCCTACTGATGTAAAGCTTATGCTCTTCCATTCTATGTATTTCTCTGTACATGATTTTGCTTAAGCCTGACAGTATTAATGATAAATTTGAAACCTGTTAACTGATTTCAGCTAAGTTTGGATATAATAATTTCAAAGATACTGTGTTTCTGCCAGGTTCATTAAAATAGGTGAGTAGGTAGAGAAGAACGTTTCAAGCTTGTACGATGTGGTCTATGCTTTCTTATTAAAGGTTACAGAATTCAGAAGGGACAGGGACTCTTCAGGAATCACAGTCATAGGGAAAAAATTATAATGCCATTTCTGTATTGTTAGACTTCAAAGAATTTAATAATCAGAAATAAATCCTAAGGAAACCAGTTGTTGCTTAGTTCTGTGCTCATATGACCCACGCTTGTTTGCCCCCTAATGAGGGTGGGTGCCTACTTTTCCTCAGGAATTCGAAGAGAGAAGCTTGGGTAACCCTTGTTCAATATTGTCTCTCTCGTAGATCTCATTCCAGGATGCTAACACCTCCAAGATTTATCAAGAACAGTAATTTTGAAATGTTCTTGTTGTGCAGATCACTTAAGTAAAATTTGATTCGTAAGGGATTCATAAGCCTCAATAGCAAAAGGCTTCCTTCCCTCAGTATTGATGGGTATGTGGTACACAGAATTAGTACAAGGATAAAAAGAGAGTAGAGGACATGGGCTGAAATCTACTGGTACTGGGAATGCAGTTGGCTTTTTTCAGGTTGGGAATGCTACTAGGTGGCAGAGTACTTAAGGTTTAATGTCTAAAATTCACTAAGATGTCTTTGTGACTCTAACTCTGGGGAAAAAAACCCAAACCAACCAGTATCCTAGTCTTAAACAAACAAACAAAAACGTAATTCATCACTCAACTTAGACCTCTATCAAGTATACTGCATGTGCTATAGTTTTTGTCTGCTGTATCATTTTGTTTTCAGTTGGTGGCCACATCTTTCAATAAGGTGGTGGCAGGTACTTACTGGACTAACTAATCATGCTGTGAGAAGTGCAGGTTTCAGAGTCTCTATACCTGGTTTGCAATTGGTGGATTTTTTTGGTGTGGTTACAGCTACAGAATTTATTGTTAGAAACTGAATATTGCCTTGATTAAATGTTAAGGCTTCATTAATAATGGACCTTTTTTATCTTGCTTCTGTAAGCAGATAGGCTACCATAAGCGATTTTAGATGGAAAACTATTTTTTTCTCATAGTATCATTTTAATTATGTTTTTCTAATAAATATTAAAAGCATTAGTAATATTTCTCTTTCTTGACTGTCTTTTTTCAGGGTCTGGGAAGGAAATTTTTAAGAGGAAACTAAATTTCTTTCCAGTCTGACCTAAGAATTTGATTTAACATGGCATTTGAATTTGGGCTCTTTTTTGTTTTTTGATCAGAGAAAACAGATTTTTTTCTTCCTTTCCTTTTTCACTCAATAGCTTATCAAAGGTACAGAACTGTTCTAAGAAAGAATATCTTATGGTACAGAGGTGCTGTTGTATACTAAACATATATTGTCAGTTGAACAAGGTTTTAATTTTCACAGATCAGAGAAGCAGAAATTATTGTCCCTTAAATGGTAGCAAATGTCACATCTACACTAAATGAGCTACATTTTGCAACAGTTTGTACTAGAGTGGACTTTCTGACTTCAGTGAGATTAACTGTGCTCTTAAGGTAAAAGTGACCCTTCCTGTAATGTTATATCACACCATGTACTGGAATACTTACTCATTTATTCTCCTTAAATCAGTTTGTTCTAAATTTGTCTCTCGAACTCTTCAAGATTTCACAAGGTTTCAGAGAAGCTAAAAAATACAGTGATGTTTCTCATATTCAGCCCAGAGTTTGTTAATCCCTGGGGACAGCTGTCCTTGTAATAAACTGTGCAGTTAACAAAAGCCAACTTCGGAGAATTCAATTACCTAGTAAAGTGTTTTATTGCCTTGTAAAATCCTTTGTTAGGAACGCTGCTTTTGAAAATATTGTAAGAACTGCAGAAGTGTCCTTTTTTGGTGTGGTCTTCTCTGGGAATGTGCGTAGTGTCTTAGGTTACGCTGTTTGCATGGTAGGTAGTTAGGTTTTGATGGCCATTTTTAACTATGGTATTCAGCTTCAGGGTTGGCACTTTTTTCCCCTTCAGTGAAAACATTTGTATGTGGGAGTGTCGGATGCATGAGACAGCTGGGCTGTTTCTAAAGAACTATTCTGCTCTTTTCCGTTCATTTGTTTCTGTTACGGGCATGTGGATTTTAAGTTAAGAATGACTCTTTGATGGGAGTTGACGGTCTACTGAATGAACTACATTGCTTGGATAAGCATGTTTGTGAAATCAATTCCTGTACTGCAAATGCTACAAAAAGACCACTTTTTTTTCCACCTATCGTCCTCCTCTACTCTCTTTTTTTTTTTTTTTTTTTCCTTGTACTAATTCTGTGTAGCACAAAAGTACTTGTTGATTTCAACGGATAATTGGATGCCTGTGTGGAGATATTTCTATGGTACTTTCCTCAAAGTAGGTCAGATATAACATCTCAGCAATTCTGAGATGGTAGGCTTTCTGCACTGGGAAATTTTCTTTGCTACACTGCCATAGCTTATTCTGATGCAGTTATCTGGGCTGCAATGGTTCCCTGATGAGCAACTCTACTCTGGAATAAAAATTCATTTCATTCCAGAATAATTGTCATAGTGTGGAGTAAAAACTCAAACTCACTTCTGTTCTGGAATAGAACATCAGCGTGGTGAGGTACTTGTAGGTAGATATAGTGGAAAAGCATGTTTCAGTCGTTAAGGTGATCATAAATTTTTCCACATAAAAGAGCCCTTGGCTGCTTTTGAACCTCTGCAGGGAGTTGCAGGGTGATTGCTGCTAGTCTTCTGGCTGCACGTGATTTTTGCTTCATCTAGCTTGGAGCCAAAGGGAAGTTCAAAGAAATCTAAGATGCAATAGGATGGAGGGATATTAATTAAGGGCTGTGATTGAGCTCAGCTGAGGCAGCTCACAAAGGGGATTGTACAGATGTGGCTTTCCTACACTTGTGTTGTTCAGGATTGAAGATGCTGGGACCAGTTTAATTCAGCATGAAACTGAGCAGGTACAAGGCTCTTCTGAGTTTCTTTTTTGTTAGTTTAATAAATAACAAAATGACTCTGCAGAAAGCCTGTCTCTACAGAGTAAGGAGGAATATTGCTGGGTTCCCCATGCTTTTTCCTAGGTACCTTCAAAGCAGCAAGGTGACATGTTGGTAGGATGAAAATGGTATCTCTGTTCCCTGCCAAGCATTACTAGCAATTCCTCTGTGTGCCATGAGACTTCTAGGAGATGGACTTTTAGACTTCCACTGAGGACTTTTAGACTTCCACTGAGGAAATGGCTCCACAGAATTCACCATGCACAAGTCTCCAGACAGATCATTTCTTAGTTCCTGCCCATGTTTTACCTACAAGTAAAAGTTTTCAGATCCTGTACCTTGTAAATGATTTGCATGTAGTATACCTTTTAAAAACCTTTTGGTTGTTGGCATAATGCCTAATTAACTAATAACAAAAGTATTTGAGTAATCTGTGGGAACTGAAGTGAATTAGGTTGAATAGACCAACCAGAGACGAAATTAATCCTTGACACTCTGGTCTATGAGTGGTTAGTTTGAGCTCAAGTATTAGCCAGTGGTAATGCAGTGCTTGCCTGTCAGCCTCTGTAGATCAGGTAGGACACCCCACACACACACCCCACCCCACCCCAAAATGGAGGTATTAATATAGTTTTGGGACCACGCTTGTTGGTTAGACCCTAAATTATCTGCCTGCCATTTTAAGCAATAGGTATCCTTCCATTAACTTCCATGATGTTTGGCTCCAGTTGTTACTGTTACAAATAATGCCTCTCTCTCTTGCAGTACCAACTACAACTTCATGGCTATATCATCATTATAAATAGCAAAATAAGAACTAATAACAACGGTTTGTATTGCTATTAAGTTTACTTTGTATGTAAAAGACAAAATAATTTATTCACTGGAAAAAAATTAATCCTGTGTAGGAGAGATCACTTAAAAATTGCTTTGTCTTCTCTTGTGTTCTTGCTTATTTTTGTTTCGGTGTCCTTCATAAGGACATATTTCTACCAGTTTGTTTAAAGTTTTCATTAAATTTTGCTTGCCATTCTGTAATGCCTCACAGTCACATCTGCTGGTTTGTTTTCATGTATCTCTACACCACTTATTTTGTGAATTTTGTTGAAAGCCCGAACAAACATTTTGGCCTGATATGACGTTGCAAAATTCTGCTGAGTACAGTTCTTTTCAAGCTGTATTGCAAATACACACTGAGTGTTCCTGGAGCCAAGTAGCATGCAGAGATACACTAGTTACTGCAACAATTTAATTACATCATTTAATTACATTGAATGCAAATTATGAAAGCCCATTTTTACTGAGAAGAGTAATTCTACTTCTGTAAAAATGGTGAATTTCCATTGGGGAGTGATTTTTCTTTTCACAGCACTGAGGAAGGCAGTGATTTGAATGAGTGCCAGACATGCTTTCATTAATATTACCATACTTCGTTGCAGCTGTGGCTTTTTTTTTTTAAAGACTTGAAATTAAAAATGTTTTCGATTAGATACTCTCAGAGTAATTTTCATGGCAACTTCCAATTTAGAGATTTAGATTAACCATGTGCAAAAAGGCAAAATTACTTTCTTACTTTCCTTCTTTGACATTTGGCAGCGCATCTAGATGTAATGGTTGTGTGGACTGTTGAAAAGACTTCTGATGACAAGTCATAGCTCTGGATTGTTAAATCTGATGTGTCATTCTGCTCCTCTACCATGAATGATGAGAGAGAGTTTTCTGATGACTATCAAGCTGTCAGCTTTATAAGATGACATCAGTTAGCCATTCATTTAAAAAACCGTATATTTGCGTGTTCATCAAAACACTGTCTCGCCATCCCTCTTTTCCACTGACCTTGAAACAGGAAGGTATTAGTTTACTTTTTGAAGACAGCAAGAAATGTTCTGTGCACAAGGCTATTAATACTGAGAGATCAGGCAGCACTCCAAGTATCATGCGGGCAAAATACTTAACTTCCAATAAGCATATATTCTGAACTCTCCCTTTCAGCCACAGTCTCTTCACCTTCATCCTTTAAAGCATCTTTTTGGTTTATCAGCAGACCTTACTGTGCTAGTACATTTCCAAAATAAACAAACTAAACTGGCAGCAATGATTGGAGGGCAGCAGGTAGCAAGTGGTTTAAAGGTCTCTTTGAGGTTCTTGGTGCTGAAAGATTTGAGAAGGAAGTTTACAGGTAATTGCTCACAATTGCTTGAAAAACTCCCTTCTCTTTACTTTAAAGTTCCACTTAAGGTATATTTACTTTCAGTTACCACTTCACAGCTAGCCATTATTTTCTGTCCTCTGACAATTTCGGTGTTGGGGAGCAGCAGGGGTCAGGAGGTGAGGGTGACTCCAGCACAGGCAATGCCCTTGCAGATGGGGCACCATCCCACAGGCTCCAAACATGGTGGGCAGAGCTGGCCACTGCTAACAGGATCCTCAGCAGTCCCAGACATGGCAAGGGATGAACCAGGGCCAGGGCCTTCCAGGGTGCCAGTCAGGGTGAAAGGGAGATCAGGCCAGGAGACAAGGCTGCAGCATGCATGGGGTCTGTCGAGCAGATAAGCTACCTACAGCATAGTGCCAGGGTCCTCCCGGGAGACGCAGCTGGGAAGCAGCACACCTCCAACATAGCTCCTGGCTGAACTGAAAGAGAGCCCATGGGCAGGGTGTGGGTAGAAGCCCCCAGTGAGGCTTGTCAGGGCAATTAAAGCCTACTTGTGCCCTCAGGGCCCTGATACACAAAACAATTATGTAATTTCTTACTGTCCTTAATCTTCCTGGCAGAGGTTTTTCATGGATATTTTTAGCTTATCAGTTATCTGCTTTCCCAAAGAGTCTAATTCACTGCTATTAACTCTCCATTTCACATGCTCCCTTTTCTTCCCCCTCCCTGGGGGCAGACAGCAGATATCTGGCGGTTAAGAAGAATCTTTTCTTTAATTCCTGCCTTTGTTCTTTCTGATGAAATCTTACAGCAACGAACTTCTGATAACGTCTGTAAGCAGCACCAGGTTCTCATGTACACTTGTTCCTTGTTCCATGTACACATGTACACTTTTTTTCTGAGCCCATTCACATTCATTTTCACTTACGAGTATTTTCACCTCTGTAAAATCAGCCTGATGAACACACCAGTGTCAGACACGTAAACTGCAAGCAGCCATAGAGAATTTATAGGCAATTTAATTTGGGGGGAATCTGGACTCTAACTATAACTTACTGGTTGCAGGGGTTATGCATTTGGTTATAAGCATCTTGAAGCAGAAGTCAAATCTTTGTATGTGACTAAATAGTACCTAACAGGCCAGAGTCCTTGCCCTAATTCAGGCCCTTGTGTTTAACTAATTTTATCTATATAAAACTAATAAAAATATTTAATTGCATTGGAAAATAGACTGGTTTGCCAATCTTCAGAATGTTTGTGATAGAATCCAGTGTCTTCTAGATGATTGTAGACCAGTTCAGATCTAAATTGATCAAATAAAGTAATAATGAACGGCAGCCCAAATAAGCAGCAAGGTTTGCTAAGGCTAGAACTTTACAAAGTAAAATGGCAAGCCGTTCTTATTGTGAAACACAAGAGCAACTCAGACAACAGTAAGAAAACGGCAACCAATTTGTATTGTTTTGTTAAGATACACCCTGACTGAATGTAGTTTGTTTATCTTCGCATTATACTCTTTCTGGATTTCACTTTTACTGTTGAGAGGGCATGGGTAAATAGAATAAATATTTGCCTTATACAGTTGAGCTAATCATTTGCGTTACATACCTCATTGTCTCGTCAGCCTCTTTCTTCATAAGGTGTTTTCCAGACAGACTGCATGAATTTTTAATGTATCAATTTAAAAAATCTTTTTGTGATTTTTTACTCACTTCATTCTTCACACAATGTACTGATCCAAACCACTTTTTTTTTTTTTAGCATATGGCATTTTTATGTGATAGGGATTGCTAAATTATGATTCATAGATTCTTTTTTTTGTTTCTTCGTCTAAGATCACAAGAGTGTGCAAGCACTCATATAAGGAAAAATGGTTGTACAAATCGAAAAAAAATTCTGCATTTTCGTTACATGCTACTTTGAAACTAATTTCCTGTGTGAATGTCTCATCATGAAGGCCAGATGGAAAAGCATGCTTTTAATTTTCGTTCACTGAAACATAGGTGGATAACTGTCTTTTAATATTCTTTTTCAGTTCTGTGTTTTCTGCATCACAGATTATTCACTTACAAATTGCATCCTTTTGTTTGATTGTGCGTTGTAGCTTTAACCCTGTAACATGCAGTGTGGCCAACACAGAACTGGTTCATGGGAGAGGCTTCTTTTTTCCACTTTCAGCAGTTAGACCACTGGTGATGCAAGGCAAAGCCAGGACTGCCCTTCTCTGCTTTGATGCAAGTCCTTCTACACTCATATTGTCCTATGTTAATAGACTATTTGTTGTTCCTCTTTTCAGCTCAGATCCTGAATTAACATCACAATCTGTGCTCTTTTCTGTGTCCCCAGAAGTATTTTTTTATAATTCTGTATTGAGGTTAGTAGTCAGTACTTGATTTAATTAACATGGATGAATAACACTAAAATTAAAATCATGTCATTGTTTTATTTGAAATCTTGTTTTTTATCTCGAAACTATTTCTTACGATTTATGAATCCAAATGAGGATGAAACACCAGATCTGAGAGTCCAGCATTATTTGCTGTTTGCAAGTCTGTCTCACCACAACATATGGTCCTCCATTTTTGTCTTGTCTAAATGCAAATTCCAGTACAAACAAATAATTTTTATAGAAAAGGAAAATCTGTGGGTGGTTATGGGGTTTTTTTGTGTTGTTTTTTTTTTTTTTTTTTTAAAGTGAAGACTTTAATAATTTGGGGGGGCCCACATGGAGTATCAGGCTAGATTTTCAAATGTAGTCTCCTATTGGCTAAGATAACTATCCAGAGGGATTTTTAAAGTTGCTTAAATTTCTTTTTGAATTGAAATTAATGCATTTTTGAGTGACAGTCTTTGAAACTCCATCCCTGTATAGCTGCATTTAAGGTTAAAATAAATTAATTAATTTTCCTGTGGTACTGTTAACTTCTTAACATCCAACTAAGGACATAGTCATATTGTCATATCAGTGAATATTATCTAGGCAGGCCAGTTAACATAATTTTCCTTATTCAGGCTTTCTTGCGGGGAACCATAAATTGTTTTATTGGGCTACCTAGAGTCTGCAGAGAAAGCAGGTTAGAGATTGTCTCAAGGTTCCCATCCTGCTGAGAAGGGAAATTCTTGTCAGACTGTTACTTAGTGATCCAAAGATATAGTAGAGTGCAGAGGGAAGGACATTTAATCCCCTGACAACATGTTTGAGGATAACCATTGCCTCTATGAATTGCTCAATTATCCCTTCATCTCCACAAAGACAGACTAGAAGGAGTGCTGGTTCAATAAGTTCAAAGCTCCACACTCTAATGACCAGCTGCAGAGCGAGGACAGAGGGTATTAGAAATGTTGTTCTTAAAACTCTCCAGGGGAGGAGAAAGCACTTTTTTATTTTCCTTTTTTTTTAAAAAAAAAAAAACCACCTTTGCTCCACATCTAAATCTGTTGGACCCACTGAGCAAGGGAGGTCCACAGATCTTTCTCTGTAGGTCAGCAGGCTTCAGAAGATAGCCTGTTGTCCACTCCTCTGCAAGGATCGAAGTCTTGACTGGCCCTGTTGACAGGAACTGCTGTGCTTGCATAAACTTCACTTCCTGCTACACTTCAGTGGGCAGCACTTACGCATGAGGTATTAGGGGGAGGTTAGTGGATATGGGCAGGGGAAGACTCGTGCATACCCTGTGCTTAACTGCAAGTATGTAGCCAAGTGCCCTGGAGCTCAGTGCTGTCCTGAACTGAATTTGTACAATCCGTAGCAAAACTACATAATTTCTTTGATATCTGCAGTCACAAGAGAAAACATTAGTGAGCAGATGAGCCTTAGCTGAGGACTGCTATTTGCTGAATAGTTAATAGCTAAGATTCAGATGGTGGGGTTTTGTGGTGGAGATTGGATTTGATTTGGATTTATTTTAGAGCTAATGCTTTAAATATAATGTTAAGGCTCAGAAAAGTATCCTTTAGAAACAGAAAATTCTGTGCCAGTTCCTTTAGCGAACCTAGCTGCAGTATCTGCACACTGATGGTTTAAATCTTGCTTTGCAGCCTCCACCACCTATGTCTGAAAGTCCTGTTTACCATAGACAGCAGTGACTGTATATGCTCAAAATGGCGACTGGACTGAAACCTTGTTCTCTGCCTTACAGAGCAAAGCAATGGCAGTATTTCCTTCCCTGTCTCTAGGAGCTCCATCACTGTACTTATAAGCAGAGATCTCTTGCTGAAAGTTACGAGACAAAACTAATTCAAAAAGCTTCAAGTTTTTACTTGTTAGATCAAAGGATGCCTGACACAGTAGTGAGGATAAGTCTTCAACTTTTCCATTAACAATATCAGATTGTTTTATCCTTGCTGATTAATCATTGCTTTGGACCAAGTAAATGGTGCTTAATCTGAGTGAATGAATATGGCTATATTTAAAAGGATTTAGAGAACTGTCTGGTCTTAATACAGGTAATTTGTAAAGTACTGAATTTAATTATAGTGTGGATTATCATATTTAAAACAATGCAAAGAGCACACCCTCGTCCTTAAAGAGAGACTGAGCTACAAATATATGACAGATTGCTGGCTTGGCAAATCGCATGTATTTAAAGACTGTGGAGCAGGGACTCTTCAGCTCCCTTCCTGGTCCAAGGCTGCCCTGCGCATGGAAATAGGATCCTGTGTACTGCTTTTTATGTGCCATGTGTCCTGTGCACTCCTTTGATATGTCTTATTCCTCTCCAGTGCTCCTTTATAGTCAGCAAAGGGACTGCGATCTTGTGATTTGTGTATGAGAAAGACAAGGAATGAGGAACTGGGCAGTGACAAGCTGTTTCTTTGGGCTTTTAGTCACACATCTACTATTTTAATGTATATTCTCTATAAAACTTGAACTCCTCCTCTGTGTAATGAGGAAAGGAGCATGTGTTTACTGAGTGCCTCAGATGCTCGTTGTATTGTGAATGTAATGCTATTCATAACAGATTGCTGTGCTGGGGAGGGTAGCTGTGGGTTTGTAAGCTACAGTCTACACAGACATGGCTAAATCTGTTTCATCTTACTCGTCTGAGAACTTGTGTTTCTATTGCTATTCATGCGCATGAAGGATTTGGCGAACGGGAAAGTTGCCTCACAGACCAGAAGCCTAGGGAGAATTTCCCCATTCAAAGAGAGATTACTGGAAGTCCACACGTCTTTGAGCATCATTTGGTCTTTTGGGGGTTTATGAATCTTGTTGGAATATTTTTAAAGTAATGTTATGGGCAACCAGTTCTTTCCAGTAAGCTTCCTTAGTGGACTTTTTTTTGTCCTCTTAAAGACAGCACTTAAGTTTCGGGAAAAAGAAAGGGAAGGTGGGAGGCCGCAAATGCCAGGGCGATACTCCTCCGAGATAAACCACTGTCACCACATGAAGCCAGTGGGGCTCAGCAATTAACAGTGACCAGCAGCTGGCACCAAAATCTCTTAGTGCCCACCTACAGGTTGTTTTGTTTAGGGTGTGAAGTTTGATGATCCTTTATGTATTTCACAAAGGTAATTGCTTTTATGCCATTGTAAATTCAATACTATTTCATTTCAAAGCTTGGCCTGGCCAGAAGAAAAAGTTATTGTGTGTGTTGCTTTCACAGATTCAAATATTGACCTCAAAGTGTATCGTGCTTTTAGAAAATAATAAAGCCTCTTTTTACTTTGAAAACAACTAGCATTGCATGAATTATGCTGACATTAACATAATATGCATAGCATAAACTGTGAGACTTCTAAAGAATTAATTAATTTTTGTATGTTACAAGGTAGGAGTAGTTTTTAATTTCAGCTTGGGTATAATTTCACCATAAAATGCATGGCCCTTCTACTCATGATACTGTGATACAAACAGTTGTGCCAGATGTGTTTTGAAAATAACCTTCTGATGATTCCTCGTTTATGTGGTTAGGATATAGCTTTAAGCATAGGCACTACAAAGTCTAAATAAAAGTTTTCTGTCTTCATGTTGCCACTGTGGATGATCAGTCTGGCAGAGCTTTACTACGAGGAAAAGTGCTTCCTACACTAGCTCAGCAACACATTAATATCCTGATGTCACTTTTGGCCTGAAAGTTAGGAGCTGATATATTTGTGGAAAGAGGAAAAAAGTTAGGAAATACATCCCAGCTAACCTAACCTTCCAGGTTTTTACTGTAGCTTTGCAAATTCTGGTTTATTTGGCTCTCCTCTCTGCATGAATTGTCTGAAATACCAAACAAACTCTGCTATGTCTGCTTACTCTTTTATGCCTTCACAGAGTTCTCAATTCAGTCTCTCTTGTCTCTCTCTCTCTTTGTTTCTCTCTTCTCTCTCTCTGTTTTTCTTTTTGCTGGGGTACCCTGAATCTCTCAAGCAGTGCAGGAGGCCGAACAGGAAGATCTAAAGGTGGTAGTGGATCCCCAGGCTCCGAAACCAACTAAAAAAACCAAGGCAGCAGCTGCAAGCTGTCAGACTGGCAGCACCAGAAAGGAGAAAAAAGGGAAACACAAAGGTTAGCTGCATGCGGCTAAATGTCAGATGTTGAACTGACTGCAAAACACTTATTTTAATTTTTTTTTTAAATTTCTTTGAATTCCTGAAAATTGCTTAAAAGTGATTTCTTGATATTTTTATGAGATTGGTAAATGTGAGTGACTTGGTCTTGTCTCAACATGTACAACCTAGGAATAAAAGAGGGTTAAGATTTGTAAATTGAGTCTTTTCCAAAGGAGTGTTTTCTCAAATTGCAGAGGAGGAAAAAAACACTGATGGAAAGATGCTGGTTTTCCTGCAGTGTTAAAGAATTGAGAACCATCTTACACCAGTGTGGTTTTTTTAGACTGTCTGCATGTAATGCAATTTGGATAAACAGCCTTAAATTGCAGTCATTTCTGTCTAGACTCTTACTGAGGTTTAAACTATACAACTTAGTGGTTAAGTGGGCATTTTGAAAATCAATTCAACAAAACTGAGCTAACATTCATAACAATGAACGTTCTTCAAGTTGTTACTTCAGTGTTACTCTATCCCACCTGGTCAATGTATGAAAGGTGTTTGTATGAAAATTTTTCTGCAATGACTTTGCATTAACATGAGGTAGACAAAAAAAATACACTATTCATAATGACAGAAGGGTAGGTAGAAATAGCATCGCCATTATTAGATTTACTATTTGAGCTACATAGACTTGATGGAAGAAGTAACATGACTACTTTAGAGATACTCAAATTTTATATATCTATATCTATATATGCAAACTCACAAAAAAAGAGAGGTTTTTATACCACATACAGTTTCTTTTTATTTGATGGTGAATGACTAAGGAAATTAATAAATACCTTTCCAATAATTTGCAGTTCTTGGGTAAGGCCACTGTAACACTATCCTGCCTGGACTGTACTGTGTTCCTGTCTTGTGTATGTCCAACAGTCCCTCCATTACTGCTTAAGTAAGAAAATAGTGTATACCCTTGCCAAGTATATTTAAAGATAGCAATGACTAAGAAGGGAAATTATTGAGGTCAGAGTATTGGAGCATATCTATAGGGATTTTGCAGGACTTGAGCCTACCTTATCAAAATCCTTTACTGCATCCTTTACATATTGCAGCTTAATTCTTGAGATCTGAATCTACAGCATCTCTATATCTGTAGTCCCTCTGGCTGCCAAGGAAGCCCTAGGTTAGGCAAGCCTGGCCCTGAGGTAAAGTCTTTATTAATATATTTGAAATAATGATGGTGTGTGTCAATACCTAGGCTTGAAACAATAAGTAAAAGTCAAAGGTAAGATTAACTGAATGTAAAAACTTGGCAAAATAAGTGAACAGAAAGCTAATGTTTCTCAATGCAATGTAAAAAGTAATGCTGCTGCACCATAGTAATACAGATGCCAAATTTTATTTCAAAGTACATCTTGCTGAAGAGTAAAAATTCTTCTACTAGTTTAAAAGAAAACATGACTTAAGCTGTAACTGAGCATTGTGTGGGATAATACTGAAATTATGGTTATTGCATAACCTCGAGGCTGTTTCATCTCATATAATGCCTGTTTTGTCTTTTATGGGGTGTCTATGTCTGTGTTATTTTCAGAACTTAAGATATTGTGATGGTCAGTTACAGTAGGTTTGATTTAACAGGTCTGCATTGTATGACACCATTGTGTGTATACATTCACACCTTTTCTAGGCAGTTTTCTGATGAGCTCTTGGCTAAAATATTCCATGAACAAATCCCTAGACACAGGCCTAGTGAGGCACATAGCAAGAATCATCTGAGTGTGTGATTTCCAGAGCTGTTCTGCAGCCACTGGTCACCTGCACACTGGGGCTGCATTTGCTGGGTAGCTCTCTCTGAAGTCATCTGCTATATGTGGGCAAGTTACCCCATGAGCAGTGTGTGCTTGCTGTGGAGGAGTTGCACGGCTCTTTATTATCTCACAGCAGGTAACACCTAGTGTTTTTCTCACATGCCAATAAAATTCTTATTCATTTTCTGAAAAATTCCCCAGATTGGAATATTTTAATAGAAGCAAGTTGTGTCAGCAAGAGCAACATCGCTTTATGTAGACTGAGAACTTTTGCATGCTGATACTGCTCTATGTGTTGGAAACCAATATTGTTAGCTATAGAAACCTCAGCTTCTGCTGCAATTCTTATTGCTCATCCTGCTTTGCTGTGTGTGGTCTTCCCTGGCCTTCAGTGTTTGCCCATCAATTGCATCTCATGTATGCTTCCATAGAGTTGGAGGTGTTACTTACCAGTTATACTAAAGAAAATTTTGAGCACCACCTCTCCCGAAGTTTATGTCGATGATTAATAACAAATATTCCTGTCAGTTAAAGTATGTTCAGAGTGTACACGTAGCACTGTCTCATCCAGCTCATCTACTTTTTCCGCACACTGGTATTTAACTGTTCATTCATGTATAATTTCAACCCTGGAATCATATCTAGTTTACCTTTGATAGTGTTGTAAACTTGGAGTGTTTGCAGGGGATTGTAACTGGATTTCCAGTCTTGCAAAGCTGCAGAATATTTTGTGTCTGGATGAAAAAGTAAAACTGAATGCAACTTGACAGTTCTGGAGGGATGGATTTTACTGATCACTCCAGTACAGACAGAGCTAATTTGTGTTACTTAGGAATGAGGAAAATGCAAGTGGTAGCAGAATCCTGTAGTGGAACTTGTATCATTTTTTCAGTTACTTTTAAGAGTAAGTGGGAGTCCTAAGAAAAGATTTAATAATGATATTGAATGGATTTGCTAATAACTTCAGATCTAGCTACTGAAAATGGATGAAGGTTAAATGGTTTTATACCATTTTGTGGCACAAGAGATTTTGTTAGTAGTAGTTCGTCAGTGATTAGACCAAATCTTGGAAACTTTAGGTTCTGATTTTAGCTTTACAATTGCTTCAGGTCTTGTCTCCAGTCTGACTGTACCCTTTGTACAGCCTGTAAATGAGCAGGATGAATGCTGAGGGGTGAATGCACTTTACATGCTAAAATAGCATTTTAAAGGTTTCTGTTAGTATTTAGCTATAGTGAGCATTACCTTTCTAAGCATAGCCAAGCTCTTTGTGCTTTAAGGGAAAAAAAATCCTTTAGACCAGATCCTATGAATAATAAGCTAATTCAGAGTAAAAGTCATTGAATTATACATGAATAGCTCTTGAAGCTGTAGTGTAATGACTGTACTCTGGTCTTAGATGTGTAATGCTTTTTTAAGTGCCTCGAAGAATGATGAAACTATGATCAGAACAATGTGCTAAAGACAAACACGAGGGAAATAATAGGTTTAATGAGGTTATACCGACATAAGGCAAGAAAAGGAATTTGGCTAATTGCTCATGTAGAGCTGATTGTGCCTCTGAAGTTAGGGGTCAGTGGATTTTGTAATTCTGTGATGAGTAGTATGGTATTTGGCAGTTTTTTCTATGATTTTTTTTCCTAAATCTGTGATTATTACTTAATGGCAGTATCCAGTATATACAGTATACACTGTGCCTGTTTTTAAAAAGAAACATTTTGTGGGATGGAGCCTGCAAATGCAGTAAATTGATGACATTCTGTAGTAGCTTAAGTCATTAAATTGCTATTTCTGAAAGCTTTGGTCTCCCAGATTATTGTTTGACATAATATTAAATATTAGGAAAAAAACCCCAAAATGTAATATTTTTATATATATATATATATTTTTATATATATATATGTATATATAAAATGTTTGTCTTTCTAGTGGAGATAGTGGATAAAATTCTGGTTTGATTTGTGACGCTAGTTAGGGGCTGATTAAGGATATTAGTGAACATGATGTACAGTATCGCGAAATGGTTCAATAGAAAAACAATGCAAACAAGTTAAAATAGGTGCAGCAGGAACCTATGAAAAGTATGCACCCTGCACAGTATTTCAAATACAAAACCAGAGCATCTTTAGATATCAAATACTTTGATGCTTCTTTAAAATTGATGTTTCTGAAAGTATTACAGGTACATTATAGTGATTTTTCTTTTTCTGTTTGGTTGGGTTTTTTCCCCGGTATAGGTCTGTGAAGAAATTAATAAATATGCCAGATAAAGTGCTTTTTTGGCTATGTGCAATGAATGGGACAAAAAAAATCAGGAAGATAAAATGGACCCTTTAAAAAAAAAAACAAACAGCCAAACACAGAAAACCATGCAGCACCAGGAGTTAATTCAAAGTGAAATCTGATATGAAAATTCAGGAATCATTCTGTGAAAAGTCGTTGTTATTTCGTTGGTTGGTTGGTTTTGGTTTTTTTTTCAGGCACTCTTGCACTTTTAGCACGTAAGTGCATTCTAGGAAAACCCTGCTCCGCATTGCACTGGTTCACTCACTCCCATGGGCAATATGAATGAAGATTTTTGTCACTGAAATCAGGAATCTGGATGTGTTTAAAATGTTCAAATAAGCAACACCTTCCCAGCAATTTTTGTCTTACATTGTCCATGAAATGTATATAGTACGTCGGGTATTCCCTGCTGTCTTTATGAGAGTCAGAAAGCAGATGAGCTGCTCTGACACACAGCACGTTTTCTGCCAGGATGGCTATTTCATGTTTTGATTTGGTTTGCTGCTTCTGTGTTTCTTTTTTCCCTTTCACACCTGTCTGGCTGTTTTGATTTGGACATCCTGTCCCATTTTTATATGTAACAAGCAACTACATTAACGCAGGCTGACTAAGAAAGCATCACCATTTGTTGGATAAGAAGCATAATTTCTCACTATAACACTTCCTTTCTGACAGGGGGAGGGAAGTTCATGCAGAGTAGATTTATCTTAGCTTCCCTATGCATTAAAGGGAAAGGGTAGGAGGAACAATAAGTGAGTTTCCACCAAGAAAAGTCCTGTTATTTCTAGATCTGACAATCCTTTCAGGCTGTGCTTTGGCAACTCATAAACTTGATTGTGAAGAAATCATTTTGGCCTCCTCAGAATAGAGATTTATGAAAGTCCAGTTCCTGCTACAGTTTGCTGGATTTCATCAAAGTGAATGTAGAGCTTGGTGCTCAAGCACTTGCTTTTAGTGACCTGATCTGGTGTTAGCAACAGTCTTTCTTTTGATGGAAGTTTGGACTAAATCAGCTCCAGAGGTCCTTTCTTAAAACAATTTATATTTGCCCTTTTCCCTATAAACAAATCCCTTTGTGATTTTTGCATTTGCTTGAACCCATATCAGTGAATATGCAGCCCCTATGAGAACAGGCATATACTGGGAAATGGCTTAGAAAATATATTGGCACCTATAATATACTTAACATTGTTCAGTCCTAAAAAATGTAGACTAAAAAATGTTTTTCCCCCTTCAGACATTCTGCTTTCTTGGGGGTGTGTGTGTGATTTTTTTTTTTTTCTTTAAGCAATATTGTTCTAAATTTCTAGAAGATACAATTTCATGATATTTTATTCTAGCTATTTTATCAGACCTTCCTAAGCAATCATTCTGAGAAAGAACCTTTTTCATTCATTGATTTGTGTAATACTACTTTCTTGTACCACTGTTCTGGAAGTAAACATTATTATACTCGGTGGTCATGCTTCTTGATAAATGCAGATTTAAAAAAAATATGTTGTTTTGTCCTTTTAATTTAAAATGTAGATCACTTGAGGCAATAAAGGCAAAAGCAGGGTTTGTTTTAAGCCAAGTTCTTTAATGGATGGAAACTCTATTTCTTCTACTGTCAGCCTAATAAGAACAGATTTATCTGAGGACAGACTCCCTGTCTTTGACCTCAGAGTAGGCCAGCTGGCCTTTGAAGGGTTTTGCTGCCGTCCCTAAGTTGAAGGAGGAGCTGCTCTGCAGGGTTCTCAAAGAGCAGTTGCAAATGCAGCTGTTGCTGCTGGCCACAGCCTTGAGTGTTATCTGCGTGGATGTGACTTCTGTGTCAGGCCAGTGGTTTATCTAACCTGGTATCTTGCCTTTGAAGGCATATTTAAAATAAAAAAAATAAAAAAAAAGGAGAAAATTTTCTAGTATGCCTGCATTTGCTGTCAGCCTGTTTGTAGAGGAAGGACATGTTGTAGAACCCTTGTTGTATGTAACTGAGGTCAGAAAATGTGACTTGAGATTTTCTCTTCCAGAGACCTCCTGCCTGACCTCCGTCAACTATTCAGGTCTGATATGCAAAAGGCTTAAGCATATTCTTAAAACTTAGTCTGTGACCAATATGCCTGCCTTCATATGTTGAATTTGTGTCCTAAATGCTTTATAAAATGAGAAAAAGAATTTTTGTGTCCTGCAGTTCCTCATTTGCAAAGCAGGGACAGAAATATTTGTCTTCTATGCTATGTTCCTTTCCTGATATGTAATCTTGTTTGCTATTCAGTCACTGAGCTCGATTAGTTCTGTTTGATGTACAGTACTTTTCTGTTTCTTTCTTAGTTTGCAAATGTCCTATGAAAAAATTCTTAATTTATTATAAAACTTATTTACAAATAATTTAGAAATCTGTCTTTGTGGTGTCCTAGGTGCAGTAAAGACTCTCTCTAAATAATCCGTTAATCATTCTTTCCTGTACTTACAAGTCCATGTAAAAGAACCAAGAGGAAATAACATCTGCTGAAAATCTTTTCACGGCAAAATGTTTGCATGTATAAATACATGCAGAGAGGAACATGATGTGTATAAATACAATTAGGTTCTTTTCCTGAAAGATCCAATTACTGGGGATTCATGTAGCATACAGTCAAATACTTAAATAATGTTTTGGAGACCTGACTCACTATGCTTATGCCTCTAATTTGCTGCTGGGTAGTTTGTCACATATTTAATCTGTAACTAATTTTTTTCAAGGCTACCATTGTGCATCGTGCACTATTGTCAGATAGCAAAATCTTCCCTTACATTTGGTCTCATGCCCATCTATAAGTGGTGGCCACATATATCAGCTGCCTCTGAACTTTCCATGGTCATACATAGCTTGGTAGTATGTAGTCTTTTCCTCCCATTTGACCTGTTCCCCCTACCCACCCACCCCCTAAAGATTTTCAGTACTCTTGATTATCTCTTGAGCAATGAAATAATCGAAGTTGCCATTCTGGCATCTCCTGTTTAATTTTATTATTCTGCTGTAATATTATAGCGTCATTAGACTGTGATGACTGAGAAGCCTTCTGCTGGGGTGTCTAGAAATGCTTAATTTCTGACCAGTCTTGAGAGGAAGTTCCACTCAGACCTATTCTGTTACAGATTCTGGGTTTAGACAGGACTATTCAACAGACTGATCTGAGCCTTGTGTTTAGCATGATTATACCCTTAGTTTCCCACTTGCAAATAGGGTTAGGAAGTGTATTTGTTTTCTGCAAAATCATTTTGAAGATTGTGAAGCTGAAATAAAAATGCATGAGGCTTAAATGGGTGCCCAGAACTGCACTTGTAATGCTCTACTAGTGCTATTGTTGGGGGGGGAAAAAACCGCCCCAAAACAACCTCTAGATCCATAGGGCCAAGGAGGAGGGATACCCTTCAGGATCTATAGCCTCAGTCCCATGTAGTCTGTACTTGCTTAATTTGTCAGAAAGAAATTTGTTAGATACCTCTAGTAGAACTGAGATGGCTCATCTATGTTCATTTTAGCATCTATGTATAGGACATACCAAAATGGTTGGAAACTGTTCAGCAGAAAGTTGCTAGGGATGTAGGATAGAGAAATGTATGGCTGGTGACCCTCCCATGAAGACATTTCCTTTAATGGCTGGGCTGGAACAATAAAACAAGGTCTCGACTTCATATCCTTGAAATGTATTGTCATTACTAAATCCAGTGAGACTGGATGGGCTTTGGGTTGTTGGTCGATCAAAATGCACAAAAGCTTATATTTGTTTCTCATAAGTCATAAACACTAAGCAAGATTTTGCCACTTCATTACTTTCTCAAGGCTTTTGGTAGCAGTTCTCTTTATTTTTCCCATACCTTTTTCTCTCTTCCCTCATTCCAGACCTGGATCTTGTGGGGTTTTGTTGGTTGGTTGGTTGGTTTTTTTCTTCTTTTTAGATAGTTAACACTTTGTGTGTTTAAAGCAAAACAAAAAAAATGCTATCTGAAAATCTCTGAGATCAAAGTTAAGTGCTTGTCCACCTAATATATTTTTAATTTCTTAGAATTCACATGAATTCAGGTTACAAAAGCATTCTACGTGGTAGTTTAGATTACCAGCTTTTAAAAGCATGGTACTCTCTGTTTATAAATATTGTCCAAAAGATTTTAGGTTCTAACAGAATACAGGCATTGATAAATAGTAGCTTATAGGATAGAAATGCCAGTGAATGCCAATTTTCGGTTGCATTTTTTTCATTATCTCTCTGTTTTCATCTCTGATACCTCTGGGTTTCATCTGAAACATGACCCTGTCAAAATTTACCAGAAGGCCTGTACTTGAAGGAACTAGTATTCTGCCGGTTGTTTCACTCTTCCTCTTTTCTCCCTACCCTCCTTCACAGTTGCCTCTCAAAAATTCCTTTTCTTGTTAGCAGCTCCGTCAGGTTTTTTTTTCTACCTGATTTTTGGGAAAAGATGTAGAAAACACTGACGGTAGCAATAAAGACTTTCTTTTTGGCACAGCCCACTCAGCTTCTTTGCCTCTTTTCACCCTGTCCTTAAGCAGGTAAACTTATAACTATAGACAGGAATAGTTTGTTTTATTGCACAGTGAACTGTCCTTCGAGTAAGTGGGTGAAAAGGAATCAGCGAGGCAAAGAAAGTGAGAACATAGGGAGAGATCCACCTTGAGTACCATGATTATGCAAGCTTGGAATTGTTTTCAGACATTAGCTAGGTGATGGTAAAGCTGCCTTTTGAACTATGACTTACAAAGATACACTTCTATCTCATGATACAGAAAAAAATGTGTTGTATACTTGCATTTAATACCATTTTACATGCATATATAGCTACAAAGATGTGTGCACACTCACAAATATTAAATAGTTAATGTTGCATTTGCCACGAACGATCTACAGTATTCTAATGCAGCAGAGGTTCTCTTTTTAACCTGTCTGGCTATATCTTCCATTCCCTTAAATGGGGTCACCAGTGGAACCATTCATAATGCTTAATAACTCTCTACCAGTGATGCACACTTCAGAATACTGAAATCGATTTTTCTTCTTTAAAAGTGTGACCTGCCAGTGTAGCCTTGGTCCTCACACCTAATAATACGTGATGTTCCTGACAGCACGGGATGTGAGCGCAGATGTTCTGCAGGCATCAGAAAAAAGCAACCACAGTGCAATGTCTAATGCTGTCAAAGGCATTTCATTTGCTGCAGATCAATGTCTGCTTTGAAGAAGAATAATTAAGGTGTTTTGTTCTTTTTGAAATTGGTTCTCAAAATTAGGTTTGTATCATCCAAAGCTTAAGAAGGGACTAGATGGATACGCATGAGGTATGAGCAGCTTGTTATAATTCATGGTGCTTAACACTTTTGAAATTCAGAGTATTACGCTAAGAACCTAACTTTAGGCAGCCGCTTCAATGATAATGGTAATGGTTAATATGGCTAAAGCCATGGATCTGAGCGGCTACCTCTCTGTTCTAGAGCACCTTTGCTGTAGTGCTTATCCTGAGATAACTTTTAAGAAAAATGCTATTCTGTTCGCTGCCATATTACACCTGCAGCATAGGAAATTATACTGTTCATTCTGCATCACACAGAGCTTCTGTCTGAATTTGTCATCCTACCAAGATGAGAGAATCGTTTCCATAGACCTTATTTAGTCCATCAAGGTTGAATGGACAGATTGTTTATTTGTTGTTAGTTTTACTGTAAGCAAATCAGAATTTTCAGGGTTGGTGCAGAAATTGCCAGATAAGGGTCTGTGTGATGCAGATGAGTCAATAATTCCTTGTGCTCTTGAACTCTGTGAATTTAATACTTTTGCAGTGCTGGACTGCATCTTGTTAGGCAGTCGCACAGCCAGTGCTGTTCCTGTTCCTGAGGGTGTGGACCACTCTCTTTTGCACTTGTGCTTTGTGCCGCAGTGGCAGTGACAGCAAGTATGGCACAGTACAGTTAAGCATGCTACATGTATAATCCAGTTGTCTTTTAATGCAAGTTGACAGCTGCTGGCAAAGCGGATTGAAACGGTATTCTTGGAGACTTCTGCTATAGATCACAGTCTGAAAAAATCCCAGTCCCTACAGCTCCTTCTTACAGGATTTATTCAGCTCTGTTTGGTGGGAGAAGCACCATATTCTTCTGCTGAACTATCTCTTTGTAATGGTTGCTAATTCTCCACCATGTTGCTTGCTTATTAACAGAAATTTTGGAACCGCAACAGTATACAGGCTTTTGTTATTTACTGTATCTGTACATGATACTACCATTTAACTGGTGCAAAAGTGAATTTTGACATAGCTAATTTAGTAATATATACCAGCACTGAGTCTTAACTAAGAGCTGAAGTACATTTGCAATCTGATGTTTTAACTTGCTTTCCCAAAGAAAAAAATGAAGGTAGATTGTGATATGAACATACCCCACCCACCCCATATTTTCATTTTTCTGTCTTCAGAGGCAATTTACAGCTGTAAGGAGGTAAATAGTTTCTTTCTGGCTGTTGTCAGGAGTCACAGAATCGGGATGGCTGAAGCTGGAAGGTGCCTCTGGGGACTGACTAGTCAGTCAGAGCGGGTTGCCCAGGACCATGCCTAGTTGGGATTTGGACATCTCAGAGGATGGAGGTTCCAGGGAATGTGTGTTTGCTTTATAGTTTTACTCTGATGTTTTAACTGTACAGCAATTTACTAACTCAGGCATATTTAGGCTTGTTAACGTGCTGCTCTTCCTCTTGTATACACAGCTAGATCTACTTGTGAATTTTCCAGGTTTCTGAAACTTTGAAGCATCATTTCATAATAGCACTTGTTTATTAGGGGATAATCTGGGACCCAGGCTTATCTGTTTCTGGACCAGTTGTGTGTCCTTATGAAAGGTGCATCTGTTTTCTTTCAGTCTCTCCAGTGAATTTCTTTTCAGTTTTGTTTTCACTGTTTCTGGTACAAGGATGGTTGTGCTTTGAGGGTGAGGAGGACAGCAGTGAAATCCTGATCACCTCTTGGAGGTTCTCTAGTGCAGTATGTGGGAAGTAAGATGTTTGCCTTGGAGGCTAGTTTAGTCTTGTTTAAGTCTAGAAATGTTATTGAATGTGAACCTCTGATCTGTGATTCTTAGAAAAGATGCTTTTTGTGAGTAACCAATTCTCTTCTCAAGTAACTTCTTGACACAAAGACAACTAAAGCTTTTGCTGTTGTCTGACAGGGATTGATGGTCCAGCTGCTTTTCAAGATGATGTTCAGAAGATAGGAAGTCAAGTGCAGATTCTCACTGTTGGGCAGTCTAGCCATGATGAAGATGATGGAGAGAAAATGGCTAGTGGCCAACAACAGCAAAGCAAACAAGATCTTAGAGCAGCAATGCAGAAAAAAGGTAAGTAGCCAAAACTGCCTTCACATTCTCATTGCTTGCTTTTTATGTACATTGACTCCTTTTACTATTCTCACTCTAAGCCCTAGCCTAAGCAGAGATTGTTACTCTGTGTTTCTTCTCCTCAGAGCCTGTTCGGCTCTATTTTATTATCTAAAAAAAAAAAAAAAAAGGTAGTTCTTTTTTGTCCCAAGGAACAAGAACTCCCCAGGTTCTCAGGGTTGTGGCTTTCCCATCTGCAGTGCAGTGCTGCTATTAAGGTACCAGGCAGATGCTAACGCTCATATCCACCTGTTCACATTTTTATATTGTACAACTCTGGAAATCACTTACTTGAGGGTTAAAAAAAAGAGTATGGAATAGCAACATTCAAACTAGAATATTAATTTTAGTTGTGTTGTCAGTTAAATATTTCTCATGTTTCTATAATGTGTGTTCACGCCTGCAGAGGTGAAACTTACAGCACTGTGTATTCTGCAGCATTTCCCATGCATGGTTCTCAAATGTTCTGGAATATATTTTTTTCTAGAGGCATGCATGATTTGGGAGATAGATTGTGTACGTACACATTCATGCATTCGTCTCTTCCTTCCTGCAGCGTTGTTATCTCTCATTAGACATTAACTGTAGGAAGGAAGAAACCTAAAATCCTCACAAAGCTTGTTCTGAAGCCATTTGCTTCGGAATTGTTCTTCTTCAGTGTACAGCTTTTGAAGCAAAGATGGCTCAAGCCAAGAGTGCTCTGATGCTTTAAGAATAAACTCTTTGTGTGTAAAGAGCAAAATGTAAGTGCAAACTTGACTCATCTAGAATAGACTATTCATATCTAAATGCTCGCCTCTTGTCTGCAGAGCAGTTCTCGCCAAGATTCATTTTTTCCCTGGGATGTTACTCTGCAGATGTGAGCAACTTCAACTGAAATGGGCAGATTTTCTCCAAGTGTGGTATTTCCTGGGCATTTGAGTCAGAGGGATGTTGGCATGACTAATAAGTTCTGATCTGTGTGGTGATTGTGTTGCCTTAGACCATGGCTCAGAATATTTAATCATCAGGCACATTACTTACTAAAGCTGGATTGACTTAAAAACTATCCACAGACTTTTCAAATTAGGTCAGAGCACTCAGATTTTCACTCTGGGGAACATTTCTATTTTTTATGGTTTTTTTCTGGGTTAAGATATGTTTTTATTCTCCCCAGTTTTTTTGTTTTAAATTTTAAAATATTCTTTTAATTTTAAAAGACCCACCTCATTGGGTTGTTTTATTTTTTTAGTTTTGATTTGGTTTGGTTTGGTTTTACTTTGTTGCTTCCTATTCTTAAATAAATTATATGACCTTTTTTACCAGCTCTGAGTATAGTCCAGATCGGAACAGACACTGCTAAGAGTGGACCACTAGCATGCTTCAAGTTGCGGTGGGGGGCAGGGAGGCGCTTTTAAAAAATGGGAATGCTGAGTTTTACTCATTTTTATTAACAACAGAGCTATGTTCTGTGAGACACAAAGAAAACAGCATCTCCATAAAATATTTTTACTGTCTGTATATGGTTTGCCACTTGATACCAGCAGAGGAGGCTTGTTAGAAAGTTTTGAGTATCCCAGTATTCATGAGAAGCTTTATGTAGAGCTAGGGCTCTTCATGTGAATTCCCACTGCCACTTCACACTTGTGGCATGTCCCCATTGGTCTGAAAAGCATTTTGAATTGCTGTCTTCCATTAGACCTTCTCTTGCATGGAATAGGAGCAAAAGAAGACAGAGAGATAGATGCTAACTGGCCTAATGGGGAAGGCTGGGTCCTATCAGATTTGTGTAGCCCTGATTTATGCTCATTCTGCTCTTTGACACTAACTTTGTGGAGAGAAGCCTCTCTCAGCATGTGTCTCTGCTTCCCCAGTAAGTCAAGTTCTGTTATGAGACAAGGTTATAGGCTACCTGGGTATGAAAAGAATATGCCACTTGCAAGAAAATGCCAAATGTTTGGTTTTTTTTTTATTTGGTTCCTCTATCTGTTGGAAATTACCATACTAGAATCATTTTCTCCTGCAGGGAGTATTGGTCCTTTTGATTTCAGAAGTCTTACTGTATAGACTTCTCTCTGGCAAATGAGTCACTAGGACAGAACCAGACTTCCATAAGTTTTAACACTGAATAACTAACATTTAGTCTTCACATTTATCAGTTTCTTACGTGTCTCTGTAAAGACTTGGAATGAACAATTTGGCCTTAGTTCTTCTTTGGCACCTGAAGTTACAACTGTTTTGAGATTTAGGGAAGGAATAGATTTGATTTCTGGGTTGAAAAACAAAACAGGAGCTCTCTGAAGCATTTTTCCCCACAGGTCATAAGTGCATACTTTTCTAAGGCTGGCATGGAATTTTCACCACTAAAATATTGGTGGTGAAATAGTGAGCACAGATGTAGAAAAAAACCTGATTACGTCTGTGCATATGAAGTATGGCTTTATTGCACAGCTGCCAGCTGAAAAGATGGACTATCTCTATTCTCCATGCATAGTTGACTAGAACGTAGTTGCCATTATTAAGAAATAATACTTGTGATTAATGAGGGTGTGATTAATAATGAGTGAGTTCTACAGGCTTTGAAAATATCTGTTGACCTGTGAACTCAGGGCTCTCTTGCATAACCAGATCCTGTTGAAACTTTTTGCTGTCACACTGTGTGGTGTGTGCCCAGACTGGGGGAACTGAAGAAGTGGATAACGAGACCATTCATGGTGCAGCTGAATGGAATACAAGCATTGCACATGCTTCTGTTTTATCCACTTGCTCTTACTACTCTGGTGGTGTTTCATTATCCAGTGTGCATCTGCTGTCAAAAGCTATTTTAAAGGGATATGCATCGAGGTTATTGGAAGCAGCAATAACATAACAAGTATTTAAATGCCCCTTTTGGTGTCTTTCTTTTTTTTCTCACTCTGTTCCAAAATTTGAACTGAAGAAAGCTATTACTGATACTATCTCCAATGGTTATATTTCTGTACATTAATTTAGTTCAGTCTCTGCTTGTTGCAGACCAAGCTTATATTCCGAAAGACTAAGCTACATGAAAGTCTCTATGTGTATCCCCGGAAGTCCTGGAAGAACAGTTTAGAGAGCCTGAGAGAGATGATGAGGATGCACAGGGATTTAGGTAGAATTTAGGCCATCTGAATATGAGTCTGAATACTTTTTTCAATTTTACTGAATGAATATTTGTGTAGAATCTGTGTATATCACTTGTGTTGATCTGTTGTGTTGTTTTTTTTTTTCTTTGTGTGTGTGTGTGTTAGAATTTAAAAGTAGGCCAAAAACCTGCCATGCAGGGCACCTCGTGCACAGAAGGGTTTGTGGCACAACTGTTCTCGTGGATGATGATTTCTGAAGCTTCAGCTCTGTGATTCAGGGCTTTTTTACTTTATTCAAAGTACTCAGAAAACAAGGTGACAGCAGGTATAAGCAGGTAGAAGGTGAATTTGATTGTGCAGAAAGGTAAAATGTCCATAACTGAGGATTCAGGCAGCAGCATTATGGCCCCATCCAGTAAGCCTTTAGCCCTGTACGGAGTCCTGTTGGCAAGTTAGGCTTGTTCACTCAATTAAGGGTTTGCAGAATCAAGCCCATGGATTTTTTCCTTTCCCAGATCCCCATGCAAATACATCCTGGTCCTCTTCCACCTCCCAATCCAGTCTTGTCGCCCTGGATCATGTTCCTGGTAAGTACAGAAGGAAAAAGTTGATTATGCCCATGCTGCTTGACTCTGGAAATCTTTGCATTTCATTTATCCTTCTGCATCGGCCATACCAGTAGTGCAAATTCTGGACCAAATGTTTTCTTTTTTTTTTTTGAACTTAAGAGTTTGAACCTGAATATAGGGTGGCTTCGTTTGCATGATACTCCTTGAAAAACTAGCCTGGAAAATGACACTTTCTGCTGCTAAGTCCTATTTGGTGTTCCAAGTTGTGTTCTCCTGCAAAATGTCTGCGTTTTGAATTCTCATACAGTCAAATTTTTAAGTGCTGTAGGGCATTTCCTTTGGCCTGGGCTGATACCATTTTTTACATAAAAGAAATATGCATGAGAACATTTTCTTGATGTGAATGTTCCTTCTCAGTCTAAGATCTGCTTTTCATCAGATCACATAGGAACAATTAAAAGTGTGCTGTAGAAGGGCTCGTATTTTAATGGTTAAGGTTTCCAAATGGCTGTGATAGGTTGTTCGCTCAGCTCCAAATTCAGGTTTAAGATTTTGTGTTGTGTTTGAAGTATTTGACTGGATGAAGAAGCTCTGAATTTAATTTCTAATTGGATTATTGCTCCTCCTTTATCATTGGATAACTCAATGCTCTCTATGGAATGGAAACAATGATACTTCCTTTCTCATTTGCTGAAATGTTTTGGCTTCTGAGGGCAGGTACTGTCTCACCCACATATTCGTACACTGCCTCGCACAGTATGAACCTCCCTCATGCACACCATCTCACTTGTGAGCCTAAGGGCGCAACAGTATACTAAGTGGTGTTTTACAGCAAGTATGGAGAGCTTTAATGTATTAGTATTTCATATAAGTGCGCTGCTTTCTCCTCAGGCATTTCAAGCAGCATGAATTTTGATGAGGAAGAAGATGAGGAAGATGAAGACAGCTCCAGTTCTTCACAGTTAAACAGTAACACCCGGCCTGGTTCTGCCACGAGCAAGAAATCCAATAAGGTAAGGGGTGATGATGAAGGAGGAGCATGCAGGCTTTATGTACTGCGTGATTTCAGAGTGCAGTCAGGATAGGCCTGGATTTCTTGTTTTGTTTTTAATAGGCACTAGAGTATCTCCTAGTTGATTTACTGTGATAGCTCTCAGGGTTCACAGGACCAAGCAATGAAAATAATGACTTGGAGAAAAGAACAGCAAATATTGTCTGAACTTGAATGAAGAGAAAGGTAAACAGTAAATACTTACCTTTCTACTTCTTGCAGGTGCTCAGAAGGATCTTTTGTTTCTATTGCATTTTTCTGAGCATTTTCCCACCCTGTTCTTGCTGCTACCATCCAAACATAAAATAAGACTTTGGCATGTTCAAATATTCTAAATCACAAGCTCTTGCTTGATGGTGCCCCACCCTTTTATATACTACACTGACTTCTCATCTCTGTTATGTCTCTGTCTAGCTTAATCTGTCTCTCCCTATCTCATTTCTTCCTTTCATCAAAGGCCATCACTGTCCTTGGGTATGGCCTTTCTGAAAAAAGAAGCATGGTGAGGTGAGGAGGTGTGAGCCAGAGTTTGCTTTGTAACATTAAACCACTCTGGCTGTGCAGCCACCCTGTTCTGCTTTGCCAGATGTGTCTATACACTGAGCATCAGCAGCACAGAGAACTGTTCCCTGAGCCCTTGGTAGCTAAGAGCTTGACTGATTGGATGGGGAGGGATCCTTAGCTTGATAACCTGCCTTCAAGGCTGATGAAGAATCAGAATGGGGGAGACAATACATCCATTGGTTTTATTTTTTTAAACTTCAGCCTCTATCAAATGTCATTCTTTTTACTTATAACCTTGTAAATCAAAGTTGAGGAAACCTGAGTTTTGTTTACTGTTTTAGGAAGCAGCCTCAGCCCCCAGTCCTTCCACAAATGAGCCTCTCATAGATGTTGATGACCTGGAGGAATTTGCTGTAAGACCTGCTCCACAGGGTGTCACTGTCAAATGCAGAATCACAAGAGACAAGAAAGGAATGGACCGAGGGATGTACCCTACTTATTACCTCCACTTGGAAAGGGAGCATGGTAAAAAGGTCATAAAATAACTTAAATGGCATACCAGTTGCATCTGACTATAAAAAAAATTATTAAAAGTCTGAAGAAGTCTTACAAAGAGAACATGTTATATTTTAAATATATTTTCACTTTCACTGAGATCTGCCCTACAGTCTTCCAAAAGCAAAACAATAGTATCACTTTGTTCTACTGCGTTTCTTCATATGACTAATCTTTGGTCTTAAATAATCCATGCATGGCACCTTTATGTCAGCAGTTGGGGCTCTCTGCATTCTGTGACCTGAAAAGCATCTATTTTCAATTCAGCTGGAAAAGCCAGAGCAACTTAGAATGAAACATTTCACAAAATAGACCAAATTTCATTATTTAAACCATAAATAATGGACTGAGTGGTTGAGAAGTTGCTTTCCTTTTACAAATTTTTATCTGGTTTTGCTAAGTCCCAGGAGACCTTCTGTTACTTCACTAATGATGCTGGAAGACAGAAAAATTGCCTATGGTTTCCTTACATCAAAGCAAGAAGTGGTGTGTGCTAACCCCTTTGGCATTCTAGAATATGTTTTTTTGCACTGCTTAGGTGTTTCTGTTAGCTGGAAGGAAACGAAAGAAGAGTAAAACCTCTAATTACCTCATCTCCATAGACCCAACTGACCTGTCTCGGGGTGGAGAGAGTTTTATTGGAAAACTGAGGTAAACACTGATACATCTAAGAATTTTCTTTATATAATATAAAGTTCATTTGAAATTAAGAAGCCTGTAAGCCACGATGACTTCTTAATTAAAGGCTTGACTACATCATGTGGTAGTGGTCTTAAAGTTACCAGTATCTAAGGCATGTTTTCAAAACATCTCAAGTACTTAAGAGATCACATTTTATTAAAAGTCAGCAGGACTAAAGCTCTTAATTGCTCAAAGGCCAGGTTCTCAAGGATCTATGAGCACAACTTACCTTAATGGGGTTTTCAGAAGTGCATGAGTAGATTGTGTCTAGTCCCTATTGATAGAAATACCTTGGAATGGAAGTGCGGTTTGTTAGACAATCTGAAAATCTCTTTGGTTTTGCCCATTTTTTAAGATCCTAATTAGAGTCCACAAGTAGTGGGATTCTTTCAGAACCACATGTTTCTTTTCTGTCACCCCAGCATACATCAGTCTGTTATTGATACTTATGTGGAGCCTCTCAATATATGTTTAGATTATCTGTGCCTGAGGAAAGGGACTGTACTGCTAATTGCCACTTGCCCATGTGGATCTCAGAACTTCAGGCACTATTTATTGCAGTGCAAACACAGAATGGGGATAATGTGGTTTTAGTATACTATTTTAAGTAATATTTTGCACTTCTTGGTGTGATTTCCATTTAAATAGGAAAGACTGATCTTATAAATTTATGAAAATCGCTCTCTGTATTCTAATAGAGTTAGTAGTCAGGTGAGAAAGCAGATAGGTTTGTAGAGAGTAAGCATATTTTTAAAACCAAGCAAACAAATAACCCTGCCTGTGTGTTTTCTTATCGCTTTCTTGAATTTACTATTTTGCAAGATGTCATGAGAAATCTCCAGTGTAATGATAAGGGTCCTTTCGTGTACTCTGCTGTACTGTACCTTTATGTTTTTCTTATGACTGTTAATCCAGGAGTTGCCATTTAGTTGGGATTAGAATTAACAACTATTTGTACTCAATATTCTTTCTTTCCTTTGGGGCTACAATGCAGTAAAGGATGTCTCAGGCAGCATTACTGGCAAAAGGTGATTGCATTTTCCTTTCTTTTTGATAGATCGAATCTTATGGGAACTAAGTTTACAGTTTATGACAATGGAGTAAATCCAATGAAAACAACATCCAGCCTGGAGGCGAGTATCCTGCGTCAGGAGCTAGCTGCTATTTGTTATGTAAGTACTGCTCACAGGCAATATATGCAAGAAAGGGTAGGTCAGTTTCTGAAATAACACACTGAACTTCCTTCTCACTTATGATTATGTAAATCAGCATTTGTACTTTGATATAATCAAACGGCTGATGTTCACTGCAGAAACCAGGAAATTCAGTGGAAAGCAGAGGTGAAAAGTGTGCCCAGAACCAGGTTGCCCACTTCTCACTTTTGGTCAGAAGGTGTTGGAGCTTTTAAATAACCCTCTGGAAGAGGTAGGATGCTTCACAGACTGCAGGCATCATCCAAGGGAGCCTCCTGAACTGTAGAGTGTTGTGCTCATGGAATTACTGCACTGAAGTATGATCATTTGTAATGGCGTTGTGGAGGAAGTCTCTCTGATCCAAAACACAGGTAGCTGGACAGCAAGGTCTGCAACAGTGGCTGAGAGAGAAAAAATCTGGGGTAAAAACTCTGAAACTCCTTTTAACCAGGAAAAAAACCCAAACAAACCTCAAACAAAACACAAAATTCAGTTGAATGAGAGAAACCAGCCTCTTATTGGACAGTAGATACCATTTGTCAGGGTCAATGCAGACAACCACGACTTGAAGCACGGTTGCTGTTGTTTCATGATTATGAGATGACTAACTCTTTTGGTGAGACTATTCTTTCTGTCCAGAAATCTCTGGGCCCAAGAAAAATTAGGACATACACTGCTACAGAAAGTTTTCTGTTTTCACAAATCAACAACTTGTGACAAAAATACCCAAGAACTGCTTTTCTGAAAAGTTCCTGCCCAGATTAATCAATTGCCTGGCGCTCTGTCGGACTGAGGTCCAGCCATCCCAGCATATACCCTGCGTATGCACAGAATGTGTCCCTGGAAAGGTCAGCTTTAGATTGCAGGGTGCAATGTGTCTGGAAGCTTTTTGGCACATGAGAAGGAAAACAGAGAGCCATCCTCTCCATGCAAAGTGCTGAGAGCACTGAGGGGTGGCAGTACTAGCTGCTAATGTGTTCTTTTCCTGCTGCTTAGGATCCAGCTTTTCTGTGAATATAGTATAAATACTGGTTTTGTTCGCCTGTTCACATGTGCCATTATTCAGGCACATGGCCTATGGTTGCAGGCAAGGCAGACAGACAGACACATATATCCCACCATTCCTGTTGGATTTGAAACTCTATGAGAATTTCAGAAAATCCAGGTAACAGGATTTAACAAGAGAGTCCAGGATTTTATGTCAGTTTACAGTTTGACTGAAGCGTCAGTAGGAACTTAGAACTACTTACATGTTTAATAGAGGTAATTTTATTGGTTTATATAGGAGGGCATTCTCTGGAGCCTGGCAACTAGTCTTCTGATGCAAGCTCGAAATACAATGAGGAAACAAAAAACAGTTTTAAAAAAGTTATATATTAAAAAATGTAGGCATTGCTTGTATAAGCCAACAGCAATAACATTTGAACCATTAATGTTAGCAACTAAAAAACTCAGCTGAGGTTAGCAGACGTAATTAGAAGTGTGAGTGTTGGAAAGAACAGAACCAGGGCCACTGTTTGGAGAATGTGGCTAAGATAAGCTGCCTTTTTGTATCTGTTTTGAGATCAGCAGTTTAAAACTTGTAAGTTTGTATAAGAAAATTACTCATTCCATTGACATTTTGATACTCATGGAGAAAGGCAGCAGGCTCGCAGGTGCATTATGGCCAGAGGACAAAAGGAAATCAGAATGTTATTTTATTACTAGCCAGGTTTGCTCAAGTGAGGTTATTGTTTCCGGCTGCAGCAGAACCACAGCAAAGGTGGCCCGAAAGAGCGCTCCTGAAACACCCTGGTCCTAAGGTAACCTTTTAATTCCTGCCTTGAGATTTTTCCTGCAGCAAAAACTATAATAAACAATGCTTTGAAAGCATCACTATGCCTCTCACTGTCTCTTAGCTCATCCGATTAAGTACCCCTCTGGAGAGGAAGCTGTACCTGCTCCCACCAACTTATACTGAGCCTGACCTGCTGAATCGTCTCAGCAGGTCTAGTTTATACAGGCAGAAGCTGGTGATGCATCTGTTGTTAACTGTGGGATAAACATTTTGAGAACCCTTATCGTGGAGCTTACCTTAGGGCGCGTTTCAAGCAACAGGAATAAAGTTAGTGCAAGGACCAAGTTTTACCAGGTGCTGTTAACCAATTTTACTCTCCCCATTGATGGCAGACTAGCATATTAATAAACCTGCAGCAGCACCTAATGGCTGATTTCAGAATCACTTGGCAAAATTTATCGAGAAGCAGGGAGGTGTAACTGTACCATTTGTACCAGGATTTTTCTGTGCTGGATTCCTTTACATCCATAGTAGCTCACAATTCAGTTTGTGTCCGGTTCTGCAGGTAGGCAGCTCAGCTGATATTCTAGAGGGGTGACTCAGGTTTCAGTAAAGCAGTAAAACCATGTGTTTCTACTCAGGCCTCAAGCACTTGCATTGTGCTCCAATGTAGTGGGTTCTGTGGTTTGCATTTTCTATGGAATGATAGTTTCTACAGGGTATATTAAGGACAGGGCACAGCTGTGTAAATCGAGTCCAGAAAGGGAAGTGGCTGAAGGAAAATTAGGGCAATTAAATAGTGAATCTCCTGGTTGCTGTTGGGATATACACCTTGCAGCTTTTATCATGGTAGCTATTGCCACCATAGTGAAATACTTACACAAAATTATGGAAGTGTGTAAGATTTTAAAAGCAACCCTGGGGAGAAGCTCTGTGTTCTTTCAGTCCGGTTTATTGTGACATATGCTTGTAGAACAGCTTAATGGTTGGGCTAAGGCAGAGAGTGCAGCTTCTAAGCAGTGCTGGGCCAAATCCTCAGCTGATTTAAAGCACTGCTGTGCTGGTTGAGTCAACAGGGCACTTGCCAGCAAACAACCCTTATTTTGAGTTCATATGTAAACCAAGACTGTCAGTGGTATTAAAATGGTGTGAAATCAGAATTTGGCTAATGTTCCCCTAATAATGCCATTTGTAGTCTTGAATTTACACATACAAAATAGTGGAGGAGAGAAATAAAAGAGAAACATGGAATGAGACAGGAGATGAGGGGAATTAATTTTATTTGGATGCATGTAGATTGGAAAGGTCTGCTTTTAATTAAAGCTCCTCTTTTGTACCAGCTGTTTTCCTCATATATTCCATGTTTGAAGAACTTCAGTTCTGTACCTTGATTTTAGTAAAAGGGTAGCATTTGCCAATAAAACTTTTGATATAATTGGTGACTGAGGTAACGTGCAACTAGAAACCATTCCTTATCATTAGCCAGAAGTATTGATTTTAGTATTTCTGAGTAAATCCAAAGAATATAATCCTGTTTTTTCAGAGTGATAATACTGCTTGTTGGGAGGGAAGTGATTCAGCGCTATTATTTAATTTTACCTTGAACAATGTCTTCAACCAGTCAGCATCTAAGTTAATTGTATGTAGCAGAACTGCAGCTTGATCAGAAGAAGACCTTCTAAGGCATTGCAGAGAAGACCAAAATTGTCAGTAGTTAGTGGAAAATAAGGATAAGCATGAATCTTTTCTTAGAAATTGTCCTCTGCTGTGCTGAGTCTCTCCTGCTACTAAAATTAGTCATTTTAGTTTGAGTCTCACAGTGATACAAAACCAAGTCTACACTTCCAACTGCACTAATAACATTGGTTTACTCTGCCAAAGGCCATGACATAAGTCATTCAGAAAAGAGGTAGAATCTTCCCATTAATGTACATAGTTATGAAGAGATATGAATACACTTGTATTGCTTTAAGAGTATTCAGTAAAATAACTCAGTGGAATTTTTCTTGCATGCATGAAAATCTTTAATCAGTTGTGTAAAATCTCCAGATGGTTTGCTGAAACAACCAAAGTTATTTCAAAGGTCTGATGGATGACAAAACTTCTGGACGAGTAAATTTTAGGTGGATATTTTCAGATGTTTCCAGTGAGTTGAGATGTGTGGATTTTTGCTGGTAGAAGTAGAGATGTTTTAAAAAGTTTAGTTTTCCTTAAAATCAGGGCATTTTAATTAAATAAATAAAACCAGAGACATATAAATAAATAAAACCGGAGACATCTAAATATGTTACTTCTGAATGTCCCAGTGGTAGAGCCATACCTGCTGGAGCCTGGGGGTGGCCAGGTCTCGACATCTTGTGGGAACAGTGCCAAGGGGAATTTCCTTCCTTAGATTAATTAGTGTGTGCCCACAGCCCTTCACCTGGGAAAGGTGGAGGGGAGGGGAAAAAAAAAAAAGTAGCACAAAGCATGAGTAGGTGGACTTTTGGAGTGCCACTGTTCCATTTACCAGAGTTCATGCTAGAACAGGCAATTGGGTTTCACTGAGTGTGCTGGAAAATATCGCCCTTTACCTTTTCTTTTTCAAAAGTACATGATGACTTCCTGAAATGTTTTGCCCCAGTTTCTTCTATGGAAAAAATAAAGCCTCAGATGAAAATAAGACTTTAGGCCTATTTAGATTTTAGTGGTTATGTTTTGAGAGGATGGTGCAATACTTGGAACACTTTTGTGAAAAGCGGGGCAGAAAGGCATCAAATCATGTTTAATGGAAGAACTTTATTTTCAGTGGATTTGGTTTTGTTACCCATGTTATTTCTTTACTTTCCCTGATTTCATAGTTCAAAAATTTGCTTTCATGCTAATGTGTTTGTGTTTTACCATGCTCATCTCTAAGCATAACATAGCTGAAGACTTTGAAAACCACGGCACTGCTAACAGATGCTCTTACTGGCAGCTTCTTCTTGTTTGCTTTTGTGTTGGCTCTAGAATAAATGGAGTAGGTCCCATATATTTAATTTTGTCTCTCATCAAAATGTGTGACTGCATTATATGATTTTTATATTACAACTACTTTATTCTGGATCTAGCAGCAGCCAAGCAATCTGGGTAGGTTTTTTAACAAAGGGATTTTTTTTTTTTTTTAATTTTATTAAGGTTGCTGGCAGCTGATGGTAGGAGTGTTTTTGGAAACCTCTCTATTTGCATTTTTCTTGTTGATGGAGTTTCTAAGACAAAGCTGAATATTTGGCAGTGCCAATGAAGGTTGGAATTTCAAGACATTTTTTGCGTTGACTAACAAATAAGTTCCCTGGGCTGCCACTGTGTCTCTCTGTTGAAGAAATTAACTTTAAGAATACAGAACATGATGAACTCTTTTCTAAACATTTTTAGGAAACAAATGTCCTGGGGTTTAAAGGACCTCGTAAAATGAGTGTGATCATACCAGGAATGAATATGGACCATGAAAGAGTTTCCATCAGACCACGAAATGTAAGTCATACCATCAGTCAATGATAAAAATTAATTGAATTCTTTTTCAGTTAGAGTTGTTGGGTTTTTTTTTTCATTTCTGAAGGTGTAGAGTTTAAGAAACCCAGTATTTGAAAAATTGCAGAACAATGGGATGTGTGACTAGTTCTGTGACTCACAAAAGCACTACAAATAATGTATTTAGATACCAAAAGGTACAACTAACCTTTTCCAAGCTGTGGAAAAGACATGAATGCACATTTGCATTAAGATACTCAGAAATCTCTGTTTCATTTGACAATACTGTTTTGAGGGTTAAGGGTGACAGTTTAGTCTTTGGGCTAGGATTTATGAATGGGTTTTTTGAGTGAATTTCATTTTTGTCTGTGAGTGTGAAACTGAAGTGTGTATCTGTGTTGTGTGCAGGAACATGAGACACTTCTTGCAAGATGGCAGAACAAAAATACAGAGAGTGTCATTGAGCTGCATAACAAAACACCAGTCTGGAATGATGACACCCAGTCCTATGTTTTAAATTTCCATGGTCGAGTCACACAGGCCTCAGTGAAAAACTTCCAAATTATTCATGATAATGATCGTAAGTATAGCTCTCTCTCTGTAATGTGTATAACCAGTACTGCTTACACAGCCTGACAGTGATTCTGCCCTTGCTGTTGTTACCCGAGTGAGTTTAGTTTAGTTCAGTTATGTGTGTCCAGCTTAATGCCGCTCCACCTTGTGGCCACGACATTGCTGCAAGCTGGGTGTTTAAAAGCTCATGCTTGAGACAGGTGATTCTGCTCTGTGTTATCTTAGTTTTCTCCCTTGGCGGCTTATGAACTGAGCCACAGTTTAGAGTTGTTTCTGCTCTCAGAGCTGCGGTACTTCCAGTCAGCAGGACCGTGAGGCACTATCGCTCTGCTCAAGCACTTGTATCACAAAATCCTTCCTTAGTTTTTTTGTTCACTGTGGTCCCCATACACTGCCCAGCTGGAGCTGATGGCAGTCAGACCGGTCCCACTGCACATCCACTTTGACGTTACTACTCTTTGTAGTATTAGCCCTACAGAACACCCTGAAAATGTCAGGACTACCTTTCACACCATCACTAGGACCTTACTGGTGTGCTGCTTTCTGCCAGCAATGTACAGCCCCCTTTTTTCTTGGGCTTAGGTACAGTTGTTGGAGCAGGGATAAAGACAAGTGCTTGAGTGGAGTGATACTGCCCCACTTCACACTCACTCTAGGGAGGCATAGTCACTAGGTACTGGAGAACACTGGGCTTACACCACTGCCACGCTTAGACTGCAGGGGAATACTGGAAACTGGTGAAAGTGTCTCTGAGAGCAGCACTGGATTTCAAACATTGGTGTATGCATTTGCTGCGGTTTATAAGGTGAAACAATTACACCTGCTTCTACAATGGAACATTCAAACTGACAGAGTATAAAAGGGAAAAAAGGTTGAGGAAGAATTTCTGAATATGATATAATGGAGACGCATGATTAGGTCTAGCTCACAATCATGCCTTCTCTTTCCTTGTCCACTTGCTTGAAGTTAAATAGGAAGAGAATTAATTGGTTCTTGGTACATGTGAAACTCGGCACTAGGTCTACATAAAAGGCTTGAGCATTTTATACACAAGCAATTTTCTCTGTGTTTGAAAAAAACACTTATCATCTGTGTAATTTTTTTTTAAGACAGTAACAAGTCTTGCAATCCTTTATCGCTCCACTGTTCCTCACTCAAGCTGTCCTGGCTTCTCTCAGTGATATCAGCACAGTTTGATGAGTGAGCATGTTTTGTTTGGATTTTGTTGAGCTGGGCGAGAGGATGATGTTGAATGCATACTTATTTAGCTGCAAACAAAAATAGTGCTTTGTCACTTTTTATGACCTCTCTTGCAGCTGACTACATAGTGATGCAGTTTGGCCGCGTGGCTGAGGATGTGTTCACCATGGACTACAACTACCCAATGTGTGCGCTACAAGCCTTTGCTATTGCTCTTTCAAGTTTTGACAGCAAGCTGGCTTGTGAGTAAAGGGGCATGGCTGAGCAGCCTCTCAAAGGAAGCAGTTTGCCATATGATTCCCAGTTCCTGCTGGTGTCACTGACGGTCCATACTAAAAAGGTCAGGGAAAATGCAGTTGTGGAGGACCACTCTATTGCTGAAGAGAAAGTAAAAGGAATCTTCTAAAAATTCAGGACATTCAGGAAATTATATTTTCCTTTTTTTCCCTGTCATATTTTTCTGGAAGTGGCATCAAGTTTGTGTAAAAAGAAGTTCTATTTCATGTCCTTGATTACGTTACGGATATGTGCCATGATGTACTGTACCGTGGCTCGAGTAGCACCATTATAACGGTGTCTTTTTTAAATCCAGAAAGGGCGTGCACGCTCAAAAAGTTTCTTTTTACATTTAAGAATTATTCTGAGGCTGCAATCATACCTCAAGGTTGCATTCCTACATCGACTAATCAGAGCTTCACATCATCCAATGTAAAAGAAAGATCACAAAAAAGATGCACTTCTTTGAATTTGCAAGGATCTCGTGTAGTACAAAGCCAAGGCTGAGGGTTGAATACCTGTACTGGACTGAACTTGATGCATTGCTATTGTATATGTAGAAGGGCATGATGAATTTTAATTGCAGTAGGAGGAAATGGAGAAGTAGAAAGCACAAAATAACATTGCACAAGTCACTTGAATTCTAAGCTGTCATTATGTTTTAACATCTACATGCTTTTTAATTTGTTTCAAATGGAAATGTATTTGGAGTACAGAAAAAGAAAATGTCTAGATGCCAAGAAAGCATAACTTATGTTGAATTTGGCATGTCACATGTTGGGAATTTATATCCTTGTATTGCTGTGGTAATTCAAACACATATTTTGTATGAAGTGATATAAACAGTTGGATAAAGGCTCTCTACTGAGAATCATATTTTGAATGGGCTGTGTAAAGTTGAGGAAGGTAAATGGAAATATTTTATTAAATTTGTCTGGCCTTTTGCGATTTTACAATTTGTTGATTGCCTTTTTTGAACTTTCAGCAACAACCACTTTTCATATCTATTTCCCATTGTAAGAACGCTTGAAATCGATTGAAACTGTATGTTGTTCTCTAATGTAAATGTGCCAGCTACTGAGCTAAATCCTTTTAGGCAAATCTAGTGTATGCTGCATACAAATGAGACACTGGCAGGACACAGAATAGCTTAAAATAGTGTGGATTTTTTGTTTGGTTGGGTTTTTTTTCTGATTTATCTGGAATACATAAACAAATACATTTCAAAACACAAGCAGAGAAAAAGCCAAGAGCTGCAACTGAAAGCACACTGTAAAACACCTTTAAAAAGAACATCTTTCTGCCATTGTTCTGTACAGTGTCATCCTAAATGGCACACAATTAATAGAATTTGTATGTAGTTCACCAGATGGGTATTGAAGTGTAAGTGAAGTAGTTACGTTTTATACTGTGTGTATTCAGATCCTCCTTTTTACTCGTTACAGACTCTTGCATTGCACAACCAAAGATTATGTAATGAGAAAATGAGATCAAACCTGCTTGTCTCATAGCTGTCAGTCCCTTTTTGACTACAGGGGACAGGCCGTAAGGAAAGGTTGTGCCATTTGGACTGTATAGTTTCACCTAATGAAAGAAATACGCTCTCTTCCTCACATTTGCCTTCAGGTCTCCTTCCCAGCCTACAGACAAGGAAATTTCAGATGAGAGATGAAAATAAGTAATTGCCAACATTTTTTCTAATCTTTTTTTTAAATCTCTGGAAAAAAGTCTGCTGGCTTTGAACAATGTTTTGTGGAAGGTCTCAGGCTGTCAAATGCCATCTTTAAATAACAGGAGGCTCTGTAATTTTTTCATGTCTTTTTGGGAGAAGCCTTTCCACACAATGGTATAAAATTGAAAAACACCTTTTATTTGAGGGAAATGAGCAGTCAGTTCCCTCAATGAATGATCAAAATGATAAGTCATGAGCTGCAGTGTGATTAGGCTTCGCACATGGATGCTTTGTATTCCCCTATAGTCGTTGGTTTCCCACCACTTCACACCCCCACCTGTGATCTCACTTTGAATTTTAACAGAGGGCCCTTAGGCCTGTGGTTACCTCATGCCAGTCAAAGTAGCTCAAATGATAACCAGGATTCTTTGTTTGGACTACTGCAAAAACAGACAGGAATTCCTACTGCTGTTATGTAGGCGTGATGTGGATTTTAAGGACTCTGCAGCATGGGAATGGTTGAATCTGCATGGCTTTAATTCTGTGGCTCACCAGTCATACATCTTCTTTAAAGCCTGAGGAAGTGGAACCTGACAGTTTTCTGCTCCTCTCTGTGCACAACACTGTGCCAAAGGAACTAAGTGTCTTATGGTGCAAATATACGATCTGTTGGCTTTAGTACTGGAGCTGGTTTAGGAAGGGTTATTTTTAACATGGATCATAACAATGGTCTGACTTGCATCGTGGCCCCACAGGGAATTGGCACAAAAAGGAAGCTCATGTGCCGTGACCTCCTACACAAGGGTGAGAATGAGGGGCTGGGTAAAGGCAGAGAGTTCAGCTTCTCGGGACAGTTTTGCTGCCAGCACATTGTGTAACTTGACTCTTGCTGCATGTTCTTCCCAGGACAGGTATTTTTTTTAACCTGTAAGCATGCCAGGAGGAAAGTGGTGACTCAGATTCCCATCATCTTAACAGAATCATATAGGGACATCAGCCAAAAAGCTGCTGAGGAAAAAATTCCCCACCATAAACTGAAGTCACTAGAGGGGGATGTTGACCTGGGACTTAGAGGAGTGGGGAGCTCTCATTAAATCTGGTTCAGTTACAACAGGATTTGCGCCTAGTGGCTTTTGCCAAAACCCTAATTCCTCACTGTTGTTGAGCAAGGTACTGCGTTCTTTTGATTCACTTGACCATCGCCATCTGCTTCAAGAGCAGTTTCTTTTAATTTAGCATCTATATAATTTCTGATGTATACTTTCCGGTGAAGGGCACTACTGCATATCAGTGCAAGGCGATATCACAAATTTTCTGGCACGTCTCCAAATTTTGGTTTCCTAACTTGCTAAAGTCGCAGCAGGTTCTGTCTTAACATACAGTCATACCTGAGATTACACAGTCCTCACAAAGTTTGATTTTCCTCCATGCCAGCAATAAAATCTTGCCACCAATATATATTTTCAGAGATATATGCATGCTAAAAACATTGAGGAGCAGTTAATGGCGCACTCATATTAGTAGTAGCTTCTGCAGGGCCTGCATGTCCATGTGCAACAGGGCATAACCTTGTTTCCTTAATGTGACAAAGAATATAATGGCACCGAGCAGTGCATTTCCTTCACATAGTCCTACTGAGTGCTTGGATACAGTAGATTTAATATTATTTAAAATCCCAGTATCGATGATATTTTGCATCTGCTGTTGATTTTGGCAGAGTTGTAAACAAATTCCTTGCCTGAATTGCTTATAGGCAAATATTGCATGCTTTAATGAGAGTTCTTAATTTAACTTGTCACTCTGTTTACATCAAACAGTTTCTTCCTGGCCCTTTATCTAATTTTCATCATCTCTGACGTTCTGTTCCTTCTCATTCTCTTCACAATCCCTTTATCTTTTCTTCAAGGATATACAACTCAAAAGTGTTTATTTTGACAATATTACTCAGTGATCTCTCCACAGATGAATAATGCCTCCAGTGCACATCCAGTGATGCTCCTACAATAGAAGCCTTATCAGAGGGGTGAATTTGGCCCTTTGGCTTTTCAGTAGAGTAGATTAACATATTAAAAGGAAGCAGATAAAAAAGCTTGCCTAAAATATAATCACAATTTTTCTCAGTAAACATTCGGTAACCAGAGTTTCTAAACCATTGGTTGCAAATCAATGAGCAGAACTGTCTGCAAGCCTGCAGGCAGACTGTTAGACAGATCCCCTTTGTAGTGCTGCCTTATTTTTCCTTTTCCAAAAGGTTGAAAGTGATTTTGTGAGCTGAAGTGTGTTGGTGCCCTAAAATAGAGTTTACTTTTTAGAAGCTAGACACCACTCCACTCCTTTTGTAGGATAATATATGGCACATAAAATAGTAACGTCATAGGCCATTGTTACAAATTCTGATGCTAAGAAGTCTGTTTGCATTATTTTGTAATAATTACTGGGCAAATCTCTTGCTGTTCAAGTTACTGTAGTGCTGGAGTTCCCAGCTGGCTGTCGTTATGAGGTACTAGAACTGAAGGAGCTTTAGTGAAAAGGGTTGTGTAATAGTATCTGGTAGCTGCACAGTTGAAAAACATTATTGTGGAGTCAAATAACACCACTGAGTTTTACTGTTCATGGTGAACCAATGCCATCAATTCCAACTTTCTGGTTTTTTTGCTCCCTTTTAATGAACAAAAGGAGGGGCTTTCAACATCTGTGAGGTCTCTAGAAGTACTAAGCAATAGACCTACTTTTCTACTTATTAAAATCTTACCACTGCCTGAGTGCTGCCCATTAAAAAAGAAATCACAGAATGGTGGGGGTTGGAAGGGACCTCTGGAGATCATCTTGTCCAACCCCCCTCCTTGAGCAGGCACACCTAGAACAAGGGGCACAGGAACGCGTCCAGGCAGGGTTTGAATGTCTCCAGGGAAGGAGACTCCACAACCTCCCTGGGCAGCCTGTGCCACTGCTCTGGCACCCTCATGGTAAAGAAGTTTTTTCTCATATTGAGGTGGAACTTCCTGTGTTCCAGCTTGAGCCCATTGCCCCTTGTCCTGTCGTTGGGCACTATTGTAAAGAGCCTAGTCCCACCATCCTGACACCCACCCTTCAGATATTTATAGGTATTGATGAAATCCCCCCTCAGCCTTCTCTTCTCCAGGCTGAACAAACCCAGCCTTTCCTCATAAGGGAGATGCTCCAGTCCCCTGATCATCTTGGTAGCTCTCCACTGGGCTTGCTCAAGCAGTTCCCTGTCCTTCTTAAACTGGGGGGGCCCAAAACTGGACACAGTACTGTAGATGTGGCCTCACTAGGGCAGAGTAGAGGGGGATGATAACCTCCCTCGACCACGCACAGATCTCTAGTTCCTCCTATTCCCCATGCTGCATGCATTGGTGTACTGGCATTTTAGAGAGTAATTGAGCATGCCGGTTTCCCTGGAGGGGGGTGCATGAGGATCCACTACAGCTATACACAGGCGGCTGGTCTTCTGACTGTCATCTCGTGAGGCAGCTAAGTCACCTTCGTCACTGCTCTGGATGGCCTGGCTTATTCCCCCATTGGATGTGATGGCATTAGCATTGCCACTTTGGACCCCATCCCCTGAGTCCTTTAGTCCTGTCCTTAGTATGGAATCAATCCAGTCCTTAGTATAGAAAATCACTCCCAGTCCTTGTATCTTAGCTTTTTTACACATTTTATTATACATTTATTAGTGATTTCAGATAAGGACACAACAAGGACTGGATGTCACACAGCAAACCAGAGTTCTTGCCCTGAAGAGATGATGACTTTAGACCAGTATGAGAATATTTTGTCTTTGATTATTTTAGTAGGATAGGACAGGGGTTTTGCCTGGTGTTTTTGGCAGAGAGATTTTTCTTCTGGTGTGTGGCAGATGTCAGAGGGAAGATTTTAGATTCCATCCTGTGGCATGCTAACTAGTCCCCCCATACTGTCTCATTGCTCTCCTACAGCATCATTTGCAGGATTTTTCCTGATTTTAGAGTAGCATGTACTCACCAGTAAAATCTATTTGCTTGGCAAATAAGGACAGCACGTGATGAAACAGCAGTCACCTTTGTTAGAAATATGGGCTGGTGGTTCTCAGATTTCTTAAAAGGCCACATTTTGATTACTGGAAGAAGGTAACTTGATACATCTAAATCTTGCACTAGAATTAATCTAACTCTAGATGCCGGCTTCTCTTGTATGTGCTACTTTATGAAAATGGTTTCTGTTGTTTTTCATGTGTGAAATGTACCTTCCAGGGTTCTGCTCTGTAGGTGTTTGAAATTATTTATGTAAATATTTTTCAGTTCTTTCTGTTGCTCACCAAGGAACTAAGAAAAGGATTTGCCCAACTATCTCAATGTTTTAGTATTTTGCTGTGAACTATAGCTCAGTAGCTGATACTCACAAATGCCTGTATATTGGATGAAAATGCATTAAAGCTTACTTTATATGTTGTATTTTATTTAGCTGCCTAGAAATTTTAGATTCTTCTTTTTCAGTAAGGGTATGTTTATCCATACCTTCACTGAGAAGGCTTGAATTAACTGGCTCTCTTGCAACCGTTTAATGGAACCTGTACACTGATTTGCTAAATTGCTTTAGGAGGGCACAGTTCAGAAAAATTATGCTTATGCTTTTGAGAAAAAAAACCCTTCCTATTCACTTTATAATTGGATTATGCAATAACACTGAAAGCTTATCATGGTTTTATTTAAGTCTACAATGGCAGTTTGAAAGTTACTCTGACAAAAGCTTGCTAGCATGTGAACCGGAACGGAGCCCTACTTGAGAGTCAGAATCTAGCAAGTACTGGTGAAAGTCATGCATCTATTCTGTGCTTTGGTACTGCTTGCATGCAAAAAAAGGGCTGAAGAGCCACAGATTTGTGTTAAAATCAGCCTCATCTTTTAGGCTGTCCAACAGCTGTTAGAACACAGGCCTGGGGATCAGGTCGCCTGGGTTTTAATCCCAACTGACTGTATGACTTTGTGCAAATCTTGTAACCTCTTTGTGCCTCAGTTCCAACAAGTTGAATGGAAATAATAGTTTTTGGACTTGCCTACGTTCCTGTTCTGCTGAGAGGCTTCTCGGGAGTGTGTGAGGCTGGTGGATGGCAGGTGTTTTTGGCGTGCTAAGTACCCTGTTTAAGTCGCACTGAAGGAACTGCAGTAAAATATGAACAGTTTTCTGCCGCCTATGTAGAAACTGAGTAGCTAACCAATCTTGTAGGATAAAATCTTGATGCTGTTGAATTCTGTGGAAATCTTGTCAACAATTTCAGTGACGCTTGAATTTTTCACCTTGTGTCATTTTTGGTCACTAAATGTGCAGAAAAAACAGCAAGGACAAACCGTCTGACACACTTTTCCTTCTCACAGTGATGTGTTGTTGGTTGTGTTTTAATTTGCACCATCAGTTGTTTTAAAACTATTATTCCTGAACACGTTGCAGTGGTTCAGTTAATGCAACCTGCCTATTTATGCTTTTACGTAGCACACTGAGACACTTGGCAATTGTGCTGTAAATTGCCTTTTTGTACTTTTGCGTTGTTTTTTTTTTTTTCTTGGATGTGACTCAGCTGCTCAAAACTGTTGTTACTGCAGACTTTGACTCTGTCACGCACATCTGATTTAAAAACAATGAGTCTCATGATTTATGACTACCTTTATACTCACATGGGATGTTTACAACGCAATCTGTTTCTCACATTTGACCCTGTATCCGTGGCTTCTTACTGAGGTTATCCCAGTTGGCACAGTGCCATTAGAAGTATCAGTAATTTGTAAAGTGAACTCTCTCAAAGTAACAGAATCTTAATTTATAAACATTTTTATAGATCTTAACATTAAAATCCATCTGATTTTAATGCTCACAGATTGGGTGAAATTACAAGGAAATTATTTGTTCAAAATGTTCTTCCCTTAAGCTTCTCTTGAATTTTGAGCTCTCATTTAAGCAGTAAGCTCCTGATCCTGCAACTCCATCTGTGCAAGAAGAATACGGTTTGGCCTATGCAAACTGCCAGACTTGGACTGCAGGAATCTGTCAGTGTGATCAGGACACAGGAAGTGATGGGATTTCTAAAGTCCTGAAAAAAGTGCATTTCTTAATTCTCTTAGGCACTCCTGAACATCATGTGAGAAATCATGTACCTTTCCTATGTTGACTTACCAAATAACAGCATGAATATTTTCACTCCCTTTGAATTAAAAAAAAAAGAAAAAAAGAAAATATATATGCTTACTGTCTAGGCAAGTGTAATTTTATCAGACTTTTAGTCTTGATGTCTTGAAAAATTATGTCATGAGATCACTTATTTCGCCAGTGCAGAAAATCTCACGAGTACACAAAACCGAAGTATGTTTTCTGACAGTGGGCTTTGGGCAATGCTCACGCTATGAAGTTCAGTGTTCAAACAAGTTTGTGAGCTCTGGCACCTCGTAACAGGAGGTTTTGTTCCAGACCGGGGACATCAGAAGATAACCCAATTATTGCCACCCTGTTCTCTTCCCCAGGGAGAATCTCTCGTCCTCACTGGCTAGATGTGGAACAATATTGAGCCTGAGATGTCTTTAAATACGGCTGTTTTTTTAGCTATTTTAAAAATGTTTTCAAAGATGTAGTTTGACCTCAAAGAAAGTAGTCTTTGAAGTAGCTATAGGTGTACCAAGTTGATCTGGTTGAGAGCCAGCTGCCTTTTCCAGCAATTTCGTCAGTTGATGTATGAGCAGTACTCAACAGTCCTGCTGGAAAAACATGACGGAGCTGTTGTTATTCCTTGGGTTTTGCCTTATGATACTGCTTTTTTGTGCACCACTACATTTATTTCTGAAGGTCAGTACTTCCAGTGCTAAACTCAAGTAGAGCAGTGTTTTCTACTAAAGTCTCTGCCTCATTTTCTGCTGTCTTACATGTGGAGATTTGGTATTTGATACTAAGAGCAGAAACTTTTCACCTAAGAAAAAAACCAGGCTTTCTAGGCAAAATTGTTAACTTCTAGTGCTATGTGCCTGGATTGACAGAGGGCTTTTTTTTCCAGCCAGGAATCTTACTACTGGAAGAGTAGTGTGTGCCATGAAACATCCTACGATACCCTATTGCATACTGCATCTGGGACACAGTGCTAGTACCTGGTCCAAAGATACGGCCCTCTCTCACCAAAATGGCACCACTTTCCTGTTTGAAGGTCTTTCTGTTGATACTTTTATGCTTACTGCAGTATCTTCCATTTTGGGTTCAATCTGTGATTAGGTTAGTAAATATCAGCCTTAACAAACATCCACAAACTAAAAACACCACTTCCCAAAGACACTACACATCAGCTAGGGAAGCCTTACAGCAGTCCAGGAGCAACAGGTAAGTGCTATTATGCTTTTAATGGCAGTGAAGCTGTGATTTGCAGTTTATAAACCCAAATAGACAAACAAAGGGTTATTTTTAGAACTGGCACTAGAACTAAGTTCTTAGTCCCTAACCCCATTTTCTAGCTATTGCCATGGGTGACCAGCTGGTAGGCAGAGGGTCTGTTCTGAACTTCATTGTGAAGACTGAAGTGTTTCACTTCAGTTTGGAATTCTGGAAAACCAAACCACATCACTACAGAGAGTTCTCATCGGGCAATTGAAATTACACTGAAATCAAGTTTCATGCGTATTAATTTATGAGGATGGCTCAGAACAAACATGAAGGTGCTGTGCAAGTGTCAGGAACTGAAAAGTTGCTTAACAAATCACTTAAATCAGGCCCACTGAGTTTTCCTAAGTAAAACAACAATGGGGCTATATTTAATTTAATTGTATGTATTTGGAGAGTCAGTGTTTTATAATGTAGGCTGAAAGTATAAAAATGCTGTGTACTGTTATAACTAACTTATAAAGTAGGGCTACAGCAGTGATGCATACTCTTACAAGATTTGTAACAATGTCATCTTAAAAAGCTGATTGTGGAATGTGGCTCTTAAACTGATGAATTCTCAAGTGTTACTGAATTCAATGACACTACGACAAGTTTTTTGTTGTTGTTTTGGGGTTTTTTGGGGGTGGGGTGCGTGTGGTTTTTTTTAACCTGTTCTCAGAAGCAGTGGTTATTCTGTCTTTCGGACTACATAGCACAAGTCCATGAGGATGAATTCCTATTTGGTATCACTTCAAATACATTCTTGCAGGTGGTGAACGCTTTTCAGCTTCTTAGTAATCTGTGTTACTACAATTTCCTTGCTTTGTTTTGAGCTCCCTGATTTTTCTTTTCCTATCTATAACTTTCCCTTGTTTCAAACATGTACAGGTTTTTCCATATGGGGACGCTTCACAAAGCTAAGTCAGTGAAAGTTAATGTCTGAATTAAAGTGTGTTAAATCCCGGTGTATATGTTCTCATTTCAAAGTAGGGTGGCCATCAATTTGCATAATCCTCAGCAGGGGTATTCATCACAGTGCGCAGTTCAAGGTAGTTGGTGAATTTTAAAGTGCAGAATAGGTCTCTGAACAAGATACTGGAGAACATATGTAAAGGAATTCATCCTTTGGTATTCTCAGGGTGGCTGTTACGACTCAGAGTACAGCATTTCTGACAGTTGTGTTGAATTGTAGTTGCAAAGCTCAGCACCTACACACATAGGCCACATTTCTTAAGTCCTCTTTTTCTACTGCAGTGTTTTTCAGCCCTCTCTCAATTATTGCCACCTGTATGATGAATTTAAGCTTCCTGACAGCAGTGTGCTTTCTTCTTTGGATTTTGTGGATGCCAGGGATCTGGGGACTGTATGCTGAAAGCAACTGCTTTACTAGCAGATTGATGCTAGGAGCATGGTGTAAATGATGCCAGTATAACTAGGTTTGGTTTTTCAGTACCCATCAGTCACGTGCTTGTTTCTCAGAAAATAATATTCCGTTCTCTTTTCCTTCTTCGTTTATATCTGCCTGGATGTGGAGGATGAGAGCCCCTCTTAGCATTCATGCAAGCAGCCACCATACAAGAAAACCACACACAACAAGTCTATTACAGACAGGTTTATCACTAAGCAATGCAACTGTTACACACTTACTGCCATCCTGCTATGTAACAGTGCATGTTTTCCCCCGTGTGCTGTTTCCCACTTGTGTGCTTGTCACCTGTCAGAGGACACTGCCGTGAAGACGTGCATGGAAGCTTAGCAAAGAGACTGCAGAACTGAAGCCATTAAGATTCAGCACCACTTAATACTGAAGAAAGAGCTCCTCCTGAAGGCAAAAACTGGGACCTGTGGGTCTTTAACTTATTTGAACTTTCCATGTGTTTGCACTGCAAACAAGAAGATAACGCTTTTTTACTATGCTTGCACTATATTGAGCCCTAAGCCCAGAAAAAGGAATATGCAATCCAAGGAGTGCAGTTACAGCGAAGCAAACAAAAGTGCAAACAGGCTCCATTGACAGGTGGGGAGGAACTCCAGCATGCAGGCGAGGCAGTAGCGTGTGCTGGGGAATGACAGTAGGGTGATTTCTTGCCAGAGAACTGGCGCGCTGCTTGGCACCGCTTAGGGTGAGTAATGGATTTCAGTAGTCATTGACAGACTATGATGGTCACTGCTTATGTTGCATTATATTGGCAAGAGCTCTGTCCGTACTATTTGTTTCTCTCCTAAACAGCTTGATTTATGTGCAGATTTCTTCACGATGGCATTTTTGCCCATTTATTTCTATTTCGGGCCTTATCCAAACCCTGCTGGTGTAACTGAAAGCTCCTTTCCAACTTCTGCTGTCTCCATGATGCCATACTTGCTTGCCTCTGCAAGAGTCCTAACGTCATCTTGTCTGTCTTTGTTTAAAAGTGGGTTTATCTGGATCTCAAAACCTGGGCAGTATTGGCATGAATACTTCGGAAAGTGGATTTAGAAAGGAGGAAAAATTTTCCTCTTATGTACATCCCATGAAGCCTTGGTGAAACTCCAAGGGAGATCTAAACTGTCTACCTGTGAAGAGATTGACTTTTTCTATTAAACGTGCTGTCAGATTCTATGATGTCATTGCTGCAACTTAACAGGGCATATAGAAGAACAAAACATTGCTAGTAGTTGCCCAAGTTTTAAGGGATAATAGTGGATAACTGACCCTGCACAAGAATTAGCAAATCACACAGAGAGTTTACCTTAGAAACAAGGTCTGTAAGAAACAAATCTCTTACAGTGGGTTCCTGTAAAACATGTATGAAAAAAGGCAAATACTGGAGCTTTGTTAATTTTGTTAATATCTTGAAAGTGTAAAATTTTTTTCTTGTGATTGAAACTAACAGTTTATTTCAAATAAAAAAAGTGCTGTACTTGGTGACAGGAAAATAAGGCCATCTGGCGGTTATATAAAAGTGTATAGGGGGCACACATACATGCCCAGTATGGCAGGATTTGCAGTATTAGGAGTGGGTTTAATGATAACTTTCCCAACATTTTCCAATGTTAGATGTGCAAACATATGTGCTGTGCACGCACGCATATACATATGTATATAGTCTTAAAAAATTTCCTTTGGTGATATCTGGAGATTACTCAGTCTTCTTTCCCACTGTTCATTGACAGCATAAACCATGATATTGATTTGTCTTGGTGTTAATTATTACAAGACTGTTGTTTGAAATGCCTTTTAAAATAATTTTGAACAAGTCAAGTCTTTCTTTGGAAAATATTTAAAGAAAAAAAATCTCTGAAATGCTCTCCACGTAAGTGTCTGTATCTATGACAGATAACAGCCATCTGCTTTTCCTTTTTCCTTGGAGCTGACTTTTCAGTGGGATCAACCCATGCAGTGAGTCAACCTGTGCCTCACCATTACAAGACTCGGGCTTTTGTTCCTCCTTTTTGAACAATTTCTTCTACTCAAGGGTAGGGGAACAAGGGAAAAAATATCTGTGGAGGATTTCTGTAATTCGATATACCTTTAGATGTATTTCAGAAAGTAAATACTTTTGAGGTGGTTAATTTTTGAGAGTTCCTAGTAGACACTGAACTGTGTTTGTATTTCCCAACACTATCGTCACCCAACTAATGACAGCCTGAAAGATCCAGTGTTTGGGAGCAGCTGCAGAGATACCCATTTTAGAATGTGCTGGGAATATATCTGCCTGTGAAGAAAAACACACCTTTGTTTCTGACTTGTTTACTTAAACTTTGAGAAGTAGAAAATGTAGGTGCTACATGAACATTTCTGTCCCCATAAAATGAAAAAGCAGTTCAGTTAGGGTTTTGGGTTTGTTTTGTTTTGTTTTTTTTTATTCACACAGTAAACATCATCTAATTAATCTCTTTGCCTTTCTTAAATAAACCAATGATATACAGTAGAATTTGAGTATGTTGCAGTCTCAATTTCCTTTTCATCTTATCGGGTTGAAAGAGTGGAAAACATCAAAATTCACAAAAAATGTCTTAATCTTGAGAACTAATATTTAACCAGTCATGGTTTTTCATAATGCCTGTAATATGTTACACTTGTTTACACACAAGACTGTCTTGAGCTGTTTCAAGTATCTTATTTTTTGTTCAGAGTTTTAGATAAACCTGCAAGAATGTGCTTTTACAAAGTAAAATTTTTAAAGAAACTCTTTGATATTCTGGAGTAAAGGTATTTATTTACCAGGTTGTGCAATGACTGATTTTTGTATTTTCACCTAATTTACCTTGCATATGCCATAGAGGTTCCTGTGTTTGTCAATACAGAACAGTGTGCAGAAATATTAAACTTGATTTGTTTGAAACAACTATGTCTTTCCTTACCCAAGGTCAGAAATACCTTGATAAATTACTTACAGAGTATAGAGGTTATTTAACGTAAGGAGTTTTCAGTGCTGTTTAAACTGTATTTTTACCTTTATCACTGATATGAACTCAAAACAAAACGCATGGCCATAGAAAGTTATACTGCCAGTCCTGACTTTACCACATCTGTAGTCATTTTCAGCCTGTAAGTTTTCTCGAACTGTGAGCTCAAAGACTTGAGATTGGTGCACACTGTAGAAATACTCTTACCCATTTTCATAAAGAGGACAGCTGTTTGCTGCCTGAGCTCCCTACCGCCTGAGTCTTTAAGCCTTAAAGCTATTTAATTTGCTAGGTGGGAAACACTTTAAGTAAAGGAGCACGTGCTTTTAATAAGCCTGACTGCTTCCACTGGGAGTGCACCTGAACATCTACAATTTTTTTCCAAAGTCCCAGGTCTGCTGATGTTTTGACCGACGATTTACTTATTCAACAGAAGTTAAGTCCTTTGAGAATCATGATTTTATTCAGATATGTTCTTCAAATTATGAATGCTCTCTGCTAAAAGTGAATAATAATTAAGAACGCCGGACACACCTGTGAGACAATCTTTTTCTAAATGCTTATCTAAATAGATATTTGTGTTTCAGCGACGGGGAAGCTGAAGCAAAGGGAGAACAGGAAGGGTCAGATAAACAGGAGGAATATGAGTTTGAAGGCTGCTGGTAAGCTGCTGTATGGGGGGCATCACTGGCTACATTCAGAGAGCACTTACTGGTACCGAGGGTGGGGCTGCCAAGGTGGTCTAGATCTCAGGACTGAGGTGTCAAGACCCTTTTGACACCAGACAGTCAACCTGTACTAGTATCATTTTCTCCTGTTTGTGCTGCAAAGAAATACAATTAGCTCTGCCACAGGTATTAAAGGGAGTCCTCACAACCAGTCTCTGTGTTAGCAGGGGAAAGCTCATCAGTTTTTCATTCTGTTTTGGTTTTTCGCTAGTGCTGTGACACAATTATTTCTCTTCTTACACTCCAGTGCAATGGGTGCTTGACGTGTCTGTGGGGAGTGTCTTAGCCCACCAGACTAACTCCCAGGGCACAAGTGAATTCAAGGCCTGAAAAGAAATTCTGGACTTTTAGTTGTCTGCCAACAATGACCTTTCAGTAAGGACTGTGGGAGGTGGGAAGACAGCCAGGTCAAAAGCCAAACCGCATTTAGGAGTTAAACTTTTGTTATTTATTGGGAAGCTCAGTATGTCACATGCAAATAAATTGCTTGATATTTCTCTCATTGATACAAGGAGAATGTAACTCCCAGTGCCAACTGAAACAGTTCCAAAGGGCATGCTGATGGACACCAGTTGATAGCCTGCTGGTTAGGCCACCCTCAGGGGGCAACTGAGGTTGGCAGTCCTTGCTCCACATCACAGTGTGAGGATTTACAAATGCCTCCCACTACTCTAGTGAGGGTCCTCATAAATACAGCAGGCTGCCTTTATTGAACAATAAGAATTGTGGGTGTCTTCATATTCGATGCTGTATCAAGGTCTGGTCAAGTTGCTCGTGCAGTACAGAATGACTGACCATCAAAAGGCCGACAGAAACGTTCACCTGTATCCCATGTTTGTGGCTGTAAGAGTACAGTGTGCACAAAAGCAACTCGATGGGTATCGTCATGAGTTGAGCTGTCCTCAGCAGCAAGATTATTTGGATGCAGTCTGTAGTAGCCTTAAGATGATCACACGCTGGAGCGTGGATTTTGTTATTCACAACCATATACTACATTTTAGCTTCTTCATGTATGAAAACAGCTCTTTAAAGACTCTACCTTGTAGGTCACAAATAACACCATTTTTTCATGCACTTAAAATGTCGTGCACAGAATTAAATGCACAAATTTGCCCAGATGCAAATGAAAAAGGTAAACTTTTTAAATCTCACATACCTTTATAAGCAGCAGGAATCTGACGTACATCATAAGCACATATTTGTATAGACAGGTAAAAGCCCACATTTCTGTTGGTTGCAGCAGACTTGAGATGGCATCCTTGTTTCTCATGGCAATGCGCTGGACTACTGCTTTATCCACAGCAGCAGTGGCATATGGATTTCACACACCACTAGCAAGTAACAAGTAAGGGCCGTATGCTTGGCAAGTCATGCAGCTGTATCAATTCATCCAGCCTGACTTCTTCTGCAGAAGAACCAGAACTGTCCATCGTCCCATCCTTTGTACTCAGTCTTTCCACTCATGTGGCTTTTAGGAGTGTTTAGACAGTGAGAGCGTTGTTCCGGGGACAGAGGGATAGGCAGATGATGCTACTTGCAGTGGGATGAAGGCAGTCCTTTAACAGCTGTCTTTGGTATTAACGTATTCTCTAAATAAAATATGGTACGCAGAAATGCTGCGTATCAGGTCCCAGGTGTTGTAGAGGCGCAGCATGGATTCCGAGTGAAGAAAACACTAGCCCTGCTCATAGAGAGAGATCAGACTACTGACATGGTTAAAAAAGAAAGACTGTGTTGAGAGAGTCCACAATGTGTTGAAACAAAACCAAAATAAATGTTGGCTTAGAAAATGATTCAAAAATAAATACACTCCTAAGAAAAAAGAGTAAGAATTCAGTATGTTTTCTCTATTTTCTCTCTTCCTATACTATGAATTAATTTTTGCAGTATGAATTCTTCGTAAATAACATAAGCATTGTAAACATCAGGCTACAGCTATAGTCTGGAAAAACAATGAGCCAAGACAAAAAGCAGAGAGATCTCTCAACGGCAGACACCTTTTGAGCAACAAACCTGATCTGGGTGTGTAGGGCAAGATGCTCTTTTAGTTTTCAGAAACACTCAAGATACACCCTGGTGATTTAGGAAGACAGCTGGTCCATAGTGGTTATGCATAGATGTTGTCAAACAGAAGATATGCAGGGATTCAAATGAGCAGTTCAATACATTTCTAGTACTTCCCAAGTCTGAGGGCAAATCATAGAATGATAGAATGGTTTGATCTGTTTTAAAATTTGACTAATTTATTTGAAATATATAAAGCTGATATATACCTAGTTTAGCATAAATTCAAATTGGTGAGCATAGTTAATACTTACGAAAATCAAAGATGATTAAAATTTATGCAATGTACATATCTTGGTATGCAACAAAGAGGTATGTTGCATAACAATGTTGAGACTGTTACTTGAAGTAAGACTTTCAAGTACTTGTAAATGTAGGGTAAATGTAAAACGACTTCATTTTTCTCAATTTGAACCACAAAAATGCATACCAGCATGTTTGCAGTTAAATTAAGTATGGTCAGAATACAGAAATATGGGTTTAATGGGACAAGCTAGTTTCTTTCCTAAATTGTGCCAAAAAGTAATACTTGTTCCTTTTCCTAATGTGTTCTGTGATATGAGATTCTCCAGAGTATTATTCCTTGTTATGCATTTCCCGCCTCCTGTTCATTTTCTATCTACAATAATTTTTACTCTAGGGGGTTGGAAACTGACACAGGCTGAAATTTGCATGTGGTGGTTCAGCTTCCTTGGCTGGGATTACACGCAGCTGTAGAGAAAATCACTTAATGTACAAAAAGAAAAAAAAGCTGCAGTGCCTTATAATAATGCATACTTTTCTCCTCCACACACAGAGAAAATTTATAATGGAGAAAATTTTACCATCTGTGTGCTAGAGGCGTTGCACTTTGCCTCGCAGTAGTCTGACTTCTGTTGCCTCCTTTCCAATGCTGCCTTCTTCCAACACAGCACCTGGACGTAATAGTATCTTTGAAAGGGAGTGACTTGCCAGGGAGAAAGGTGAAAGGTGTATCATAGAATCATAGAACAGTATGGGTTGGAAGGGACCTTTAGAGGTCACCTAGTCCAACCCCTCCACAGTGAGCAGGGACATCTTCAACTAGAACAGGTCGCCCAGAGCCCCGTCCAACCTGGCCTTGAATGTTTCCAGGGATGGGGCACCTACCACCTCTCTGGGCAACCTGGTCCAGTGTTTCACCACCCCCCTTGTCAAACATTTCTTCCTTACGTCTAGTCTGAATCCACGCTCTTTCAGTTTAAAAGCATTACCCTCTGTCCTATCGCTACAGGCCCTATTACAAAGTCTGCCCCCTTTTTTCCTCTAGTCCCCCTTTAAGTACTGAAAAGCCGCAATAAGGTGTCCCTGGAGCCTTCTCTTCTTCAGGCCGAACAAGCCCAACTCTCTCAGCCTGTCCTCATAGGAAAGGTGTTCCATCCCTCTGATCATTTTTGTGGCCCTCCTCTGGACCCGATCCAACAGGTCCATGTCTCTTCTGTGCTGAGGGCTCCAGATCTGGATGCAGCACTGCAGGTGGGGTCTCACCAGAGCAGAGCAGAGGGGCAGAATCACCTCCCTCAACCTGCTGGCCATGCTTCTTTTGATGCAGCCCAGCACACGATTGGCTTTCTGGGCTGCGAGTGGACATTGACAGCTCGTGTCCAGCTTTTCTCAGTCCCTTCGTCCCCAAGACTGTGTTGATACCAGGAGTTGCCCTGACTTAAGTGCAAGACCTTGCACTTGGCCTTGTTGATCTCAGAAGGTTCACCCGGGACCAATCCTTGAGCTTGTCCAGGTCCCTCTGAATGGCATCCTGTCCCTCAGGGGTGTCAGCGTCACCACTCAGCTTGGGGTCATCTGCAAATTTGCTGAGGGTGCACTCGATCCCACTGTCTACGTTGTTGATGAAGATATTAAACAGTACTGGTCCCAGTACAGACCCCTGAGGGACACCACTCATCACTGGTCTCCATCTGGATGCTGAGACGTTGAGCACTACTCTCTGGATGCGACCATCCAGATAATTCCTCCTCCACTAAACAATCCACCCATCAAATCCATATCCCTCCAATTTAGAGAGAGGGATGTTGTGGGTGACCATGCCAAAGGCCTTACAGAAGGCCAGACAGATGACATCAGTAGCTCTTCCCTTGTCCCCTGATGCAGTCACTCCACCACAGAAGGCCACTAGGTTGGTCAGGCAAGACTTGCCCTTGGTGAACCCATGCTGGCTGTCTCGATTCACCTTCCTGCCCTCCATGTGCCACAGCTTGTAGGAGGATTTGCTCCATGGTCTTCCTGGGCACAGAGGTGAGGCTGACAGGTATCTTTCACTAGACCAGGTTGCTCAAAGCCCCAGCCAGCCTGACCTTGAACACTTCCAGGGATGGTGCATGCACAGCTTTGCTGGGAAACCTGCTCCAGCGTCTCACCACCTCATGGCCAGAGGCAGTTCCCTCAGCCTGCCCTTGTGGGCCAGGTGCCCCAGCCCCTCACCATCTCAAAGGCCCTGGGCTGGGCCCACACCCCACGCATCAGTGTCTTTCCTGGGGTTGGGAGTCCGGGAGGGGACAGAGGAGTCCAGATGCAGTTGCCGAAGTACCAAACAAGAGAGGCGGACAGAATTTTTACTGTTATTTTCTTGGTTTACTGTTTTGGGTTTGTTTTTTTTTAAGTTTTTATTGCCCAACCTTGAAAAGAACTCCTAATGAAGCAGCTAGAAGGGACCTTAATGCTGAAGACCAGCACTTCTTCCTGGCAGAACTGCATTCTTCTGCTTCTCCAAAGGAACAGCTGTCTAACTTCTTTGCTTGATCTGTTGCTATTCTTTGTGCACTGCCGTGGAGGGACTGGCTTCATCTTCAACCACTCATTGGGCAACCTTCTCATCCTCAGACCGAGGAAACCCCACCTCCAGGGCCCAGGGACCTCGGTGGCCCTCTGAGGGACAACTCCTGTCTCCCCAGCACAGCACCCTGGCAGAAGCCAGGTCGTCTCATTGCCTTTTACTGGGGCACAGAGCAGAGGTGGCACCCCTTCATGAGGGGTAAGGGCTGGGATGGGAAAGAAGGCTCACACCACCCGTGGCAACCGACACAATAGTTCCTGACGCCAGGAGATGGAGCGGGTGAGCCCACAGGGCGGCTGGGTGCGGAGGCTGGGCCTCCCAGCTAACAGCAGGTGCGGAGGCTGGGCCGGGTGCTCTTGCAGTGCCGGGCACTTCTGCGACACTGCTGCCATGGTGTCAGGAAGGAGGCCCTGGCATGGCATAGGGGTGCCAGGGCAGCCGTGCTGGAGGTGGATCCACTGCCATCGGTTCTTCTTCACCTGTGGGTGGATCCATCTCCGTGGGCTCCGAACCATCTGAAGCCACCTCCTCTTCCTCTGTGGTTCCTGCAGCCACACATCTTCACCCCCGCCACGCAAAGATGGACATCCACATGCTTTGCTCTTGGTCCTCTTGTTTCCAGGCATCCTTGGAACCTGAGGGCCTCAAAGCTCAGCGAATTGTGGGTGAACTGCTGGGGTCCCTGTGTTTACAGGGCCTGCAAAAAATGGCAGTGAGGTGTCTTGTGACACCAGGAGGCCACTGTGAGGGGGATGCATGTGGCCAGCTATGGCTGTTCTGGGAGTTGGGGGGCCTGTGGCCTGAGACATGGCCTTACGTGAGAGAAGGATGAGGGTTGGGGGGGCTGAAGGGCCCTTTCCTGGGGATCGCTCCCCTGTGCCCTCCTCCTGCCCCTTGGGTACAGGGACTGCCCTCCCTACCCACTTGGGTGCCTGGGCTCCAGCCTCCTCCTCATCCTGTGCTTGGGTTCCTCTAGACCAGATGGCAGCAACAGTGTTCCAGGAGGGTCCAGGGTCCTCAGTGACCCCCTCACTGACCCGGCTCTCTGCAAGTGGTGCAGCATCCCCTGCCCAACAGCAGCTGAGAGGGGGCGAAGCATCCAGACATCCTACCAGCAGGAGAGGGAGGTGCAGCCAACCTGTGCAAGGTCTCCCAGCAATCCATAAAAAAATTACTGATTGCCAAGTGTTGCACGGGCCCTTCTTCTCTGTCCTTCAGTCCTGCCCCTGGAGCACTGGGAAGTGCCATTTCCTCTGCATGGAGTCCTGAGGCAGAGGGGAGGAGAGAGCCTGGCATCCTTTGGGACACTGTACCATTGCCATGCAAGGAGTCTGTCGGAGGCCACCAAGAGAGGTTCCTGGGGCCTGGAGGTGGTGGGGTTTCTTTTCAGTCTGAGGTTCACCCTCACTCTATTTTCTAGTTTTAAGGACAAACCTCCTCACTGCTTTTTTTTTTTTTTCATAATCACTGAAGATATTGTTAGTGTTCCTCTCTAACACAAAGTATGGTCCGATTCCTGCACTCATCTGGGAGTTTCACCGAGACATTTCACCATGGCTATGGCAAAGACAAAGAACAACTCCTAACGCTTCAGTCCTGCTCATGCTGTTCCTGAAACACAACATAGATTAGGCTACTGGTCCTGCAGCATGGAATAAGCTGGGAAATGGGCTATGGGTTGGGGTAGCATATCAGTTTTGTGGATTGTAGTGACAACAGTTTCTCAGGCTTACAGCAGCAATGACACAGTTGAGAAAGAGTCACGTCTGTGGCTATGGTCTGTTCTGCTGATGAGTTACCATTCAGGTAAGAGAAAGAAGGCATATGTTTTCCTCCAGCTTCCTGGTAGTCTCATAAATATATATGGATTTGATTGGTTTTCATAACTGGTAGCACACAAACAGACGTTTTTGAGATAGTCAGAAGAGACATTTGGGAAACACTGGGATGACAAAGGGCAAAAACGAGGATTCTTTGTTTAGAATCAGAAAGGAATGAATCACAAATACCTGAAACAAATAATCTGCTCCAAGATACCAGTCTCCAAAAAGCAAGAAAAAAGTGCTGTTGCCAATGTCATGGTAAGCCATGACAAGACTTCATGAAAGAGGGCATTGGCTTCTAGTTCAGGCAGATGACGTGATTGATTGTTACCATGCGAATGAAACTGGTACAAGGAGATGAACACAGAGAAGTCTTCACTGGGAACAAAACCCATACGAATGACAGTTTATGACCTTTTCCTTCACCACCTAGATAACATCCACCATCGTCCCTGTTACTCAAGTCCTTTTGTGTTGCGCTTTCTCAGTTTGCCTGTTTCATCTGAATCACTGGCTTTTGGCTTTTTCGGTGCTGCGTTTTCATTTTCTGACTCCACACACAGGTCCTCTTGGGTCGACTCTTCTGCTTCGCTGCAGCTCTCACAATGGAATCCAGCATTCTCTGCTATGACAGCGGGATCATCCTCCTCGTAACAACAGCAGCACTCCTCAATGCTTTGGCTGTGATGAAAGTCCCTCGCCTCTTCACTGATGCCAGTTACCTCACCCTTCTTCTGCATTAAATCATGACCACCCCTTCCCATGGTGAGATCAGTTAGCAGGGTTTCATTGCACAGACGCTCCTCATCTTCCATGCCCTCCATCCTTTCTGCCAGCTCTTCTGCAGAGGGCTGGCTCAGGTCAGGGTAATCTACAAGGATTGTGTCCCGTTTGCGCTTGAAGCAATCGGAGTTATCATAAACAGGATAGGTCTCTTCTGGATAACCTTAGGAATAAAGGGATATGTAGCGGGAAGTGTTACCAGCATTTAAAAGTAGTACTTACTTCAGTGATGGATGCACAAGTTTGTTATAACAGTAGTTTTTAGCACTGCCACTATAAGTGTCATCTATTTAATGCCACATGTATGTCCAGTATTAAATCCATGGAAAGAATGTGCCAAACTTCCCGGGAGATGATGAGAAAAAACCACTTATTTTCAGGGAGCCAGGATATCAACCCTGACATTCAGGAGTGAATATCTGAGCTTTGCTGAAAGCTGTGGGAGCCAACAGGGGAAAATTGTGTGTCTTAGATCTTTAAGTAGATCCTCTATTTTTTGTTTGTTTGTGTCTACAGATTGACTGATTCATGTTTTGAAGACCTCCATAAACAGCATTATTTATAAAGTAGAAAAACCAGATATGCCAATGACTTTGTGCATTTTATTTTAGAAAAATGCATAATGAAATTAAGAAAACAGAGCTCAAGGCCACTGTTTATGCTTTATGTTTTGGATCACTTCTGAAAGCTTCTTAAAGAGCAAGGAATTAAGTCTACATTTAAAATTATGATAGTGAGCAGCTCAACTAGGATATCTTGAAACCACATTTATATAACAAGTAAACACCAAGGAACAGAAATGACATAATGTAAAGAGTTTTTAAACTACAGACTTCCTGGAGTTGACTTTTACAACATTGGAACAAACAAAGAATGACTAATCAAAAGTAAAAACTGCAAATTATCCAAAACATATTGATTCTGATTTCCAAGGGGCTTATGATTTTGCATGAAATCTAGCACAGCAAAGAAAGGTAAAGATATAAACCCACAGCAGCCAAGATCCGGCAGCAGATGGAGCATATGTGAATATTCATATGCCACTTTTGGCAGCCGATAGCGTAGTGTTTACACTAAAGGAAATGCCGGATGCCTCAAAATCTATTTTCTTTCTGTTATAGTTGAGAAAACAAACTACCTCGTGCAAAGTTTTGAACACTGACTTCTGAAAAGGAAGGATAAAGTCAACAAAAAATTTTGAAAGGTTCTGTGAGTGTAAGTAATCCTTATTCAAATTTTCTCATCAGGATAATGGGAAGAAAGGCTCTTGCTTACCTTCCCAGTCCTCCATGTAAGGAGCTTCTTCAGCTTCCTTCTCAGGAGAGATGCCATCTATGAATTTTCCTTCCTTCATAACTCTAGTAATTTCTCGGAGTTGGTGAAGTAACCTTTTCTCCTGGTCTGTTGTAACATTCTGAGTCCTGCTAGAAAATATTAGACACCAGAATTCAGTCCACTACTACTACAAACTATTAACAGAGTTTGAACCCAACTGTTTGGCACATCCCAGCAGCACAGTCTGAAGAAACCTGGCTGCAGTATGATCACTATTCAACATCTGCACGTGGTTTGCTCTTCAGCTCAGTATAAAGGTTTGGCCATTTATCCAAAAAGCCTGCAACTTAAACAGGTAAAGGAAGGCAGGTACAGCCAATGTGAGAGCAAGATGAAAGTGCCGCACGAGCAAGAGTTATGGTTCAAAAGAAACTACAGAAATTTCTGGCCTTTTAAAGAGTGTTAGATGAGAATTAGAGAACCATACCTTGTTTGAAGCATTATAACAAAATGTAATTCAGAACCTATGCTACATTTAAAACAACTGTGGGGCTGATCAAAATGTCTCACACACACACATTTTGCTGTCTACCTGGACTTTACTAAAGCCTTTGATACTGTCTCCCACATTATCCTCCTAGAGAAGCTGGCAGCAAATGGCTTGGACAAGTGCACTCTTCACTGGGTAAAAAACTGGCTGGACGGCTGAGCCCAGAGAGTTGTGGTGAACAGAGTTAAATCCAGTTGGCGGCCAGTCACGAGTGGGGTTCCCCAGGGCTCAGTGTCCAGTCTTGTTTAATATCTTTATCAATGATCTGGATATGGGGATCGAGTGCACCCTCAGTGAGTTTGCAGATGACACCAAGTGTCTGCCTGAGGGTAGGAAGGCTCTACAGAGGGACCTGGACAGGCTGGATCGATGGGCTGAGGCCAGCTGTATGAGGTTTAATAAGGCCAAGTGTTGGGTCCTGCACTTTGGTCACAACCCCATGCAAGGCTACAGGCTTGGGGAAGCGTGGCTGGAGAGCTGCCCAGCAGAGAAGGACCTGGGGGTGTTGGCTGACAGCTGGCTGAACATGAGCCAGCAGTGTGCCCAGGTGGCCAAGAAAGCCAACAGCATCCTGGCTTGTATAAGGAATCGCGTGGCCAGCAGGAGTATGGAGCGATCATGCCCCTGTACTTGGTACTGCTGAGGCCGCACCTTGAATATTGTGTTCAGTTTTGGGCCCCTCAGTACAAGAAGGACATTGAGTTGCTGGAGCATGTCCAGAGAAGGGCAATGACAGTGGTGAAGGGTCTGGAGAGCAGGTCTTATGAGGAGAGGTTGAGGGAACTGGGGTTGTTTAGCCTGGAGAAGAGGAGGCTGAGAGGAGACCTTATCACTCTCTACAAATACCTGAAAGGAGGTTGTAGAGAGGTGGGCGTTGGTCCCTTCTCCCACGTCATTAGCAACAGAATGAGAAAAAACTTCTTCAAGCTGTGTCAGGGGAGGTTTAGATTGGATATTAGGAAGAATTTCTTCACTGAAAGAGTGGTCAGGCATTGGAACAGGCTGCCGAGATGGGTGGTAGAGTCGCCGTCCCTGGAGGTATTTAAAAGACGTGTAGACGCAGCACTTCAGGGCATGGTTTAGGAAGCATGGTAGTGTTGGGCTGATGGTTGGACTTGATGATCCTAGAGGTCTTTTCCAACCTATGATTCTCTGATTCTATGACATTAGTCTCAAGAGTGTAATGATCCCTAACTATGACGATTAAAGGTATTACATTTGCAAGGCCTCATCAAGAAATGTCAGTCGGACAGATCATCGTGTTATTATAGAGTCAACTATGCTACCTGGTGGGGAGGTGGGAGGAGATGCAGAAATAAAGATTTAAAAATGAAAAGAAGGTATTACATTTAACGTTAACTTGCCCTTTAGAATCACAGGGAGAGTGGAAGAGGACTGAGATTTTTATCAGACTGAAAGCAAACTGTAATTCTGACTGGTTCTACACTGCTGATTCTAGTAATTACTACTGCTCAGGTAATACAATTACTTACTGTTGCAACAAAAATGCCTCCAACAGATAAGATATTGTAGTCATTACATGCTATTTTCTCTGGGAAAAAAAAAAAGTCTTCTAAAAATCTTATGGACAAAAAAGAAGTATTTGGAAGGTGGTGATCTGAGCTTTACTAACCAACTCAGTAGGTCAGAGTAAGAAAGACGCTTTACTTAAGGGTGACTGTTGTGCTTGTTTCAAGTTGTTCTTGAGCAGGTGTTTGATCTCTCTGTAAGTGACAGTTCAAGCCTCTCAGGCCACTGAGGCACTACTTTGGTGCTCTTTTGAATCTCACTGTGTTTTAGGCAGGATCTACTGTCCCTAGTTACTCAGAGAGGGTGGCCCTCAGCATGTGCAGAATGGTATATGAGGTCAGGCAGATGATCTCTGGTGATCTCCAGATCATCAGATAGACAGTAAAACTCCAAGATTAGACAGCTGCTCAGTGAATCCTAGGGGTGACATGGGAAGAGGGGAGCTGGAAACAGATTAATGATTTTGGATTTGGGTGATTAATATTTACCTAAACCTTGTTTTGGGCGTCTGAATTCTCATAAACTTAAAAACCTGCAGCATCCCTCTTCAGTTTTTCCTCTGACTAGCTGTTGTGTCTGGATCAGTACTTTAATAGGTACTTTGTGCTATACATACACAGGAATGATGATGACACGATAGTTACTCCACTAAAGGCAGCAGAGTCATACTGACTTAAAGCCAGAGATTAGAATCATACTGCTGGTTTGTGCGATGGTGATCAAAGTGCTGACCCTGGGCTAGATTTTCTGCACAGTTGCAAACACAGTTGTTTGTAACTGAACTTAGCTTAGAAGCAGGCCCACTGGTTTCATTAGCACAGCTACCCAGATTAAACTGTGTGACTGAGATCACAAGGCTAAATATCACCTCTCTGCAGTTCCCCTGAGGGGCACTTTGCCTCACAGTTTGAAAAGCTGATATGGTCCCAACACTATATGGAAGTTGCACCTTGGCCCCTCAAGTCGTGGTGGCAGTTTGTTCCACAGAACAAGCAAAGGTGTGATACAGCATCCTCTCAAAAGCCTGGGTTATGCAGATGTAGAATTTGAGATGTGAATTAAGAGGCACACAAAAAGAAATGGTTTCATCAGCTAGCTGCCTTTGACAGAAGCTGTAATAGAACAGCCAAACTAATCCTCCTTTTATAGACGAAAATATACGTAATTTGAATATATAGCACCTGGATAAAGACAGAGAGGCCTATCTGTTTAGCACAATGGGGAGATATGCTAGCTTAAATAATAGGATCAATCAATGCAGCTCCATCACTGGAGCATTTCATACAGGAAAATTATTAATATGCTGGATACGTTCATTAGAAAGCATTTCTGTCTTACTGCAACACAGGGTCTCTGTATTTCAGAGTATTCCTCCTCCAGATATCTTGCTTAAAAGACACATTTCCCTGTAGAGAGGGACAAACCAAAGCCCATGCACTATTCCTACTTCATTAAAGGCCCTAAGAAGACTTAGTGTATGATGCTGGCAATGTATAAGACATCTGGCTGCCTGCATATAGGAGATTTACCAGGGTATAATGCACTTATGAATACTAAGAGGACAACAGACACAAAAGGTTTACAGTGTAGGAAAAGGCCATTATTTTTGCTCTGTGTTTTGTAGCTCCAGCACAGCTATTACTTTTCATAGTGGCAATGCTTACGTTTTGTAGAGTCCCAAAGTTCTCACTGACAGGTAAAGTAAAGGTTTCTTATTCTTACGCTGAGATCAGAACATTTCCTAAAGAGCTATCATGGCTGCAGTGAAAATCTATAATCTAACATGGTATCTCAGATAAGTCGACTGGTATTTTTTGCTTCATGACCTTAAAATAATAACTATTAAAATGCAGCTATAGCCCAAAAATGGCACCCCACAGAGTACAGCCTCTCCCTCTCTTCCATATCACATTTGCTCAGTTTATGGTAAAAAGGTAAGTTTTTTTTTAATTGACAGCCTGGTAAACAGGACACTAAAAACAGATATTTGAGCTGCATTATTTCTACCTCTTACCTAATTACCAGAAATTGAGGGATTTTTTTTTTTTACATGAGAGTATTGTACAATACCCCTGTTGAGAAAATAATATTTACAAGTACTCTTGAATTTAAAGCGGTTTCAATATACCAAATCTTACAGACAGTTGTTAAAAGCTTATGGGTAAGACATCTGTGACAATGGGTAGGGAAATCCTTCGTACCCACTATATCACTGTCCCAACACTGAAACACTCTGCTAAAAGCCTGGAAAAAAGCAATATATATGGTTTTAATGCAGAGAGTCCCATATAACCATCAATCAAGTCTTTATTTCTGAATCATCAAATTTCCAGCAAGGCTCCTCATCTCTGCTGAGATACTGGACTGTAAAGGTCTACGTTTAGAAACTGGAGATACTGAGGTCCCCTTAGTGATAGGCTGTGATGATAAATTACAAAACTGTGTAATTTAAATTTATAACCTGTTCAAAAAAGAGCTGGGAAGAGTGCTAGATTTTCTAAGAGCTGTGAATCATTATATCCTTAGGTACTATGTACTACCCATTTAAGTGTGTGAATCAGGTAACAAATATTTTTGTCCGTCTCTCAGTTTAGGTTTGGTTTTGTTGCTGCAGACCCAGCCAGGTAGTTCTTTCTTCCTCTCATTTTCTTTACCTTGCTTCTAGTCCTTGCTAATACATGCTAGGCCTTATTAAAAGTATCTGTACTTGTACTCTTCGAAAAGTTTTGCATTTCTGCAAGGGTGTTTCTGTACTGAAGGCTGTAGCAATTCCAACTGGTATGCTGGTTTGGAAGAAGGTCTCCTTGGTTGGTTTGGAGGTTGGTCTTCAAGCCTCATTAAATAAAAAGCAAATCCAAGTTTCTACCTGCCTACCTTCTACAACACAGGGCTGGATAATACTAGCTATCCTATCTGAGAAAATCAGCTAATAGTATTGAGAGGTCTTCCAGCCTCACTTCACTCAAATGCTTTTGAAATAAAAAGAAATGAGCAGGACAAGCCACAGCAAGAAAACGTATACACTTGCTACAGAAGAAAGCAGGATAAAATCACACAGCACAGTATATATTATTTCTTTGAAACAGGATTTCTTTCTATGGTACAGCATTATCTGAGAATAAACTGTCCTTCCAAACTCATCCAGATTTCAGAAGCAATGTTTTTTTGAAGAAAATGTACAAAAGCAGAATGTCTTTGGACTCTTAAGAATCTTCACCAGAAGAACAAAGCTAGGATGAATCCCGGAGCAGTTCAGCTGGGAGAAAAATGCTCCGGAAGTACAGTGAGAGGACACTTGAGGCACGAGCTCAGACCTCAGCACCTTTACAAACATTATGTGCTATGGTGATACATCGTTTTTTGTGACAACGCAAAATACATCCTCTGGTTTGGTTACTAATACTACACTTGGCAGCTGGGAGTAGCTTTGCCATATCTAGTATAATGGGCCATGGTCTCACCTGGGGTTTTTCAGCATTAGTTCAAATTTGATACCACTTATTTCTTTCTCTGATTTTTCTGTTGTAAGGATTTCTGTTTAACTGCATATTAATAAATGGAGCTCAAGTAATTTTTGCTCTCTTCCTCTTTCCTTTTTATTTAAATCTATCAACAGCCAAACTGAATACACCTAGCACTATACTCTGTGCTCTAATTACACTTTCTAAACATACATGTTATTTTAAGACGTTAATCCAGTATTACTGAACTTAATGAGTACCACAGTGTAGATTAAGAAAGCTTCAAAGTCTGGGTGTTTTTGAAAAATAGCTATTTCCTCCATCTAGAGGTGCTTTTCCCCTTTTTAAAGAGGCTACATACAAAATCCTGTACTAGATTCTCAGATTCTGATTTCCCTTGAGGCCTTTAGATCCATCTATATAAATAGTTTGGCTGAACAAAGCAGGGAAGTTCTACTAAATAAAGGCTCTGAGCCAATAACACAGAGTGGAACAAATACTGGATCAGACCCTAAACTTATTTTCTCAGTAAAAAGCATCCCATCCTGAGAGTCAGCACAATATCTGGGCAGCTCATAAGCCTATTTCTGGCAGTTTAAAGATACGCGTGGAGCATTGCGTTAGCTCTCCACAACAGAGATAAGTAATAGTCAAAACAGTATCCTTCTGTTTCACTAACAAAACCAGGGCTGCTTTGGGGTCCTCCCACTAGAACCCGGCCTACCATAGGCAAGTTTGGCACCTCATCTTGCTGAGATGAGCACAGCCGCAATACAGGGCATGGTGCAAAGCGTGTAAAACTACATGCTCAAAGAGAATGCTGTTTGAAGCATAAATGAACGTAACATGCAAGTTCAGCACAGAATAGTTCCTACAGAATGGGTTAATACAGGCATTGACTGATCCAGACAAGGTTAACATGCATTACAGCCTGAACAGCTATCTTTTTGCCTGAAATGTCACCTTAATATTCATGGTATTTAAATTTTCAAACACTGCAGTTACACACTGTCCTACTGATGTGTTGTTACACTCCTTATGAAATACATAAGACTTGTTTCCAGTGTTTCTTTCTAATGTAGAATAGTGATCTCAGATTTATACCAAACATTAATAAACAAAATAAATTTTTAAATCCTGATTTTACAATTCTTTTCTTCCTTTTATATTTCGAAGTAAATGCATGGATTTACAGGGTGGAACTAAGTTATGGAATCAGATTATTATACAATTCTGCCTTTAAAGAAATATTTTATGGATATTCTAATGGGCATTTATATAGATTATAACAGCATTTCCATTTAGAAAAATAATCCCTAGAACTGGAAAATAACATAAAACAAATGGGTCTCTTAGGAACCATTCAGAATATTACTTTGGTCACATAAGACAGGTTGTTTTATATACTTTAAATGTAGACATTTTATTTTCTGTTTACACATACCTGTCATTATCTTCCGAATAACGCAATGTACAAAGGGGGAGTGTAGGGATAGCTGCTTTTCAGTTTAAGGAAAATGAAGTTGGGAAAATGATTTATTTTAAATATAGATGCTGGAGAGAAAAACTGCAGAACAAAAAGTGTGATGTGTAAAATCAAATTTCTACAGTCTGAAGTAGTAATAGTAATAAAAATGCTATTTTAATATAGCCAATGTAAGAAAGTTTAATTTCTAACCAGAGCAGAATCTCTCCTTAAAATGCTGTAATTTGAAACACACCTGTCACAGTTAGGTCCTACTCTGTTGATTAGTTTTTCCATAGCTTCTTCTGTCTCTCTCAGTTTTTCCTGGAGCTGAGTGAGCTCATAGTCAGCTGTAAAAGGAAAAAAAAAATCCCAAGATTGGTCAGTAGGGTCTTTGAAAATGTATCCCTGTCCCATTATCACAGGTAGCATGTACTGTACCAAACCAAACTGGCTGTAAGGAAACTAAAACATGCAGTTTAAAGAGTTCTCCCTACTTTTCCGGGTATAAGAAGGTGAAGACTATTGCCAATGGTAATAGGACACACAGAAAGCACCGTCTTTCAAAGGCTCCCTAGCAACACCCCCATAAGCAGAGTGAGTGGGCCACTGTAAATGCCCTGGAGATTAAAGTTAGGGAAAAGAAAACATTTTTTTTTTTCCTTTTTTTTCCTGGGGAAATCATAGTCTTTTACTGTCTACTGCAGAATTAATAGTTCTCATGTAATTTCCCTGTTAAGTCCTTGGGAACAGAGACAAAAGGACACTTGAGCATTTCCTAACGAGTCTAAGGTTTGAGAAACCACATCTTTATCAAAGAGAATAAAGTTCATGAGCTTGATGGCATCCAACCCTGCACAGGTGTGCCAGGGTAGGCAGTGAGTGCTAACAGTCTGCCAGGCTTACTGGGATGAACAACAGCTAGCCACATGGTGTCTGGCTGGGGAGCAAAGCACAGTATTTCCATGGTTGCACTTTTTTCAAAAAACGTGTCCATAGTGCAAAAGTAGACACACATGTATATGTGCAAGACACCCATACTGGCTTTAATTTAGCCGAAAGTGTTAACAGTAAAGATGCAACAGCATGGACGTCGACAAAAACACTTGAGCTCCTTGTTTGGCTTTGGTAGCTTATGCTCAAAATCCTATAGCTGAGACTTCATTGTTCCCAACTGCAGAACAAAATAAAACCAGCCTGGGTGGGTTAAATATTCAGCTGCTACAGGCACTCCCGTTTAAGCAGCACAAAGGCACAATGGAACTCTGACATAGTAGGAATGGAGAAAGCCATCCACAAACATCCTGCTTTTGGGAAGACGTCTATTTTGCAGAGAATGTCATTACTTAATTTATCACTGATGTCATTATTTTGCATGTCTGAGACTTTAAAAATAGGGGAGGGGAAACTGGCAAAGAGAAAGGAAATAACTCCCTCCAAGTGCCTGTGTAAGTGGTTCCTAGTCCAGTGACTTGTCCCCTGCTTTGCTATAGCTTGCAATGAATGCTTTAGGAATACAAACTAAGAGCTCTAGAAAAAGGCAGAATAATTTTCATCACTAGTTCTTTCAGTTATAATGACGGTAAATATTTAACTTACTGCAAAGTTAGTTCTCTTACCAAGCATTAGAGAAAAAAATACAATTACTGTTGCTAATAAATTGCACAAAATTGCCAGGCACAATGCAGTACAAGTGCACTGAATATACAATCTATAGTGCTGAGTACATTAGGTATTCCTAATATACACATTAATGTCAAGATAATTACAGCTATGTTAAGAGAATTGCCTTACTGCTAGCACTTTCTATAAAGCCGCAAGTACTTTTCCTTCCTATTACAATTTAGCCAGCTAAACACGACACATTTAAATACTGTTACGTAACTACTCATCCAATCTTCAATAGTAAGCTTATTAATTTATCTAATAAATGTCTACAAATAGTTGATCTATTCCACCGATGTTTAGCTAAAATCACAATAGCATTTCAGAATACTGTTTGCTTTCTCATCAAAACTTTGCACATTGCAGAAAGGGAAGGGAAAACGTTGGGAAGTGCCTGGTGATGGCTAAGACTTCATAAAATAAAAAAAATGAAGATAGCTTTTAATAATATCTTTACATACTATTACTAGATTATTATGGATTACAGAATAATTATAGATGGACATCCTATTTTCCATTTTTAATCATTAGCTACATAGCTTTTCAGCAAATCCATACAGTTAATTCAATGAACCTTATGAAAAGCCATTGCTTTCAGGGGGGCTTGGGATCAGGCTACTATCACAGGGTCTCATTAGCCAAATGAGATTAGAAAGTGACAGTGCAGTAATTCATTTAGCTCTTGCTCTTTCCAACACAGAAGCTTCTGGCTGGTTCTTTATGGGGGTACAGCAGCTTTACAGTATGCCCAGAACTTGAAGAACCCGGTTGGACCGTGCCTCTACAGCATCAATACAGATACAACTCAGAAGTCATACTCACTGATTTTCCTCTTCATGTTTCCAGGTGCAGCAGTAGGGCATTTCCGCTCTCCAGCAACAGTTTTTCCCTTGGAAGCCAACTGATGAGTGAAAAAAGACGACCCTTCTGTGAGTTACAGCAACGGTAATATATAAGCCCCAAAGGCAACAGAAAAAAGGATAGAAATCTAAAATATGACAGAAAGTAACCACAGAAAAGTACACCCAGCAGCAAAAACAGACAACTATGAAAGATGCCTGGGAGATCTTGCCAGCTAAAAACTCCTAACAGACACCTGGAGGAAATGGTATTTTTAAGCACAGTGAAACCGTAACTCATCAAAAATAGCTGTTTCATTTTAGAATATTTATCTGTTCTAGCCTGATCCTGTAATTCTTCTGCATATAGGAGGGGGAAAAAAACGTGGATTGGGCAATTATTGTGAGATAAAGGACAGCTTCTGAAGGAATTATATGTGACCACACTTGTCCCTCTTGCAATGTTTTCTGACATTATTCCTTACCAACTTTGAACCTGCAGCAAAGATGCTAGCTGGCTCTATACAGAAGCTGCAGGCTATCTATCTCTTTCGTCTTCTCTGTATTTGGTCAGCTCATGCAATTCACCTCGTTCTTGCCTCTTGTTTGTCCAGAGCAGGCTCAAGTGTTTGGACACTGCTGTGTCTCAGTTAAGCCCCTACTCAAAGGAGAAAACATCTCCACAAATCCACTTCTCCCTCCTCCCACACGGCTGACTGTCATCACCTACATGAAAGTTACGTCTGCATAACAAAAATCCATGACAAGTTCAAATCACATGTGAAACACTTGAGGGGAATTTGGGCTGTGCTTTTTAAAACCAGTTCCTCAGCTGGGGTAGTTAGAGCATGATCAATACAACCTTACAAGCTCCCATTCTCCAACAATGTGGCACTTTTGTCCCAGAAGGTATGCAATAATTTTACTCCCTCTCTCCCACTTTCAATGCATAACACAATCATGACACATACATTATATAGAATATGTAGTCACACACATTAGAAAAGAATACTATGTGTATATTCAAATTTGATCTAACATTTTTCTAGATATACACTTTTTCTGGGGGGGGTGTGGGGGTGGTGGGCAGGAATGTTAAGAGGTCAGAGGCCACTACAGGATTTCAGCAACCAGTCCCTGCATTCTCAGCTACAGTCTTTCCAACAGGAAAGACCACATAATACATCAATCTTTTAATCACCAGTCAAAGGTCCAGCATAAGCATTTTTTCTTGAGCAAGGCTCAAATGGAACCAGGTACAGAAATGGGACCATCGTTTCTGTTCTGAGGGTTTTTTAGTTGTTATTTCCCTAACTTTTCAATTTATGTTGGTCTTACCTTAAATAAAATGTACAGGATATATAAGAAGATGCCAAATCCATATATAGGGATGATTTGCCCCACAAGACCTCTCCCAGTTCCACCAGTGCTTCCACCACCACCTCCACCTCCCTTGGCTTTGGCAACTGCTTCAGCAAGGTGAGACCTTGGAAAATGAGGAGCAGCTCGGCTGTCGGGAGTGGCCTGGTAATTCATCCTCAGTGGGAGGCGACCAAGCTTCCCTGCAAAAAAACACATAACAATTATTTTTCTTCTATTACTTTTCACCCTTTTACATGCAGCTTAAAACTGCAGCAGGTGCAGCTAACCTCTTTTCTCTACTTCTAAATGGACCACCACTGATGAATAAAGTAACTTGTTGGAATGTAAGTAGTAATTCTGTAAACTCAATCCTCAGTCACTTACTATATGCAGTGCTGGGAGTTAGGTATGCACAATTACTCTCTTGATTTTAAGAAGAGATAAAGCTGGCAGGGCAATTAACAAAACACTAATTTAACAGCTATATACTTGCCCAAAGACCCTATGAATCAGCTCCCCTAACAGGATGAACTCTTACTTCTGGTTCTCTGTTCAAGAAAACCCCAACAACGTATTTGTTTTCTGCTGTGAGCTTGATCTGTCAATATTATGCAAAGACATGTAAATATATAAACCACTATGCATCTAGCACCCTGCCATAAGTAAAATTTTACCTGATTTTACCAAATGAGTAATGAAAGCGATGGCACCTCAAATTGTTCTCCTTAAAAAGGTGTTGGGTAAAGCAGTGTAAGACAGGAGACTGAATATGGTCTTTGGCATTTTAGAGGGGAAAAAATGGTTTCTAGCCTTGAGAGAGGCAGAGACAATTTAAAACAAGAAATTGGAGTGAGCATAAATGGATGCATGGATGCTAGGGTAAGGCTGCAGAGAGCCCAAAATGGTGCTGTGGACAACTTCATTCAACTGAAATGCACTAGAATCTCAATAAATCTGATCTCATGCATTATTCTGTTTTCTTGGTGCCATCAATTCAACAATTTTGCCATGAAAGTCACTATTTTACTCCCCTGTGTACTTGACATCCTGCTTTCTATCTCCATACCCAGCCTGGACTTGTCCCTGCATTCCCTTCCACTGTTTGGGACTGAACTGAATTACTCAGCTCCCCCACCACACAGTCTGGCAGCAGGAGGTGTTGGATGGAAGCACCAGAGATGGGGACTGCCAGGCCGGGCTTCAGCTCACCCCCTGATGCCAGCTGCAAAACTTCCCCCTCCCTGGCACATGCAGCAGGAAAGCCAGGTAGCCTGGACATTAGTCACTGGTGCTGGGGCCGGCTGCACGCACTTGCATAAAGAAAACAAAAACCAGGTTTGAAATAGTACCGAAAAAAACTAACTTTACTTCTTTAAGTACCTAGCTGCAAATATTTTTAAGAGGAGCAAGACATGAGAAAATTGTACTAAATTAATATTTGCTCTTGCTAGGAAATACCACCATAGGCAGCTAAATTCCTAAGCACAGAAAATTACAGTAAATACACATTAGTAAATACACAGTAAATACCCAATGTGTATTAGTAAATACACATACAAATAATTCTTGAAGTTCTACTATCAAACCCACATTTTTCTTTTAGGTGATGGGTACTGTAGGCTTTATTGAAACTGCCCAGGTATACCACCACTGACTAAAACATCCCGCAGATTAGCTCAGGCTTAACTTTGAGGAAACTCTTATCATGCACTTATCATTCACTTGGTGAATTATTCAAAGTCTGTGATGGAAAGCATAGCACCTCATTTATAAGAAAGTCCCATTACTCCAGCAGGAATGTCTTGTAGCAGTAAGTCACCGGGGAAACAAGTGTGGTGTTGTATATAGAGCAGTATCATTGAGGTAGGGATGAAACAGCAGGGTGGATAAAGCTTTGCAAAACATCTTATGCTCATTGAAATATTCGTTACTAAGAAAAAGAGACAAAGAAAGCAGAAAGTAATTGACAAAAGTGAAACTGTATTTAAAGGGAATAGTTTTCTAAACTACCCACAAGGCCTCGTTTGTGCTTTAAAAGATTCAATTAAAGATAATCAAGCCAAAGGGACACACACTAGTCATTTCATTAGCAAAATAATTTTAAAGGGGAATTTCATGGCGCCTAGTTCTAAATCTTCCCTGTTGACTTTTAAACTTTCATAATGATTTCCATATTTTTTAAAAAATTATTTTCCATAGATTTTTATGGTGAAGAACCCATGCAAATTATAGAGGTAATTGACAGCACAGGCAACTTAAAAGCACCATATGCAAAAAGCCGTCAAATACACAGTACATAAATGGATGCCACTGTCAATTAAACAGCATACCTTGCGCTATTAAAAACTCAACACGCTAGCACACTGGTAGGTGATGTGACTGGATTCCACATTTCCAGAGATTAAACAAACCACTTCCAAATGGAGACAAGGAGAGTCTCCATCAATAAAATCACATGACACTTCTACGTGAGAGCAGAAGGGAATGTGTTGGGCCCTTGTTTGCTGCACCATCCAGTTGCCGGTGCCCATAGTGAGTACTTCAACAGGGCATTTTTCAGTGCTTTGGGAAGGGCACTAACTTCCATTTAGCTTTGAAGGGTGCCACAGTGCTGATCGCCTTTTGAAATGTTTCTCAACTTCCCTGCAACAGCCAAAGGGTTGCTTTCACACAGACCTGCTTGCTGCACATGGCAACTCCACTGAATACACCCTACCTGGTTTGCAATCTTTTTATCTAAGGTTTACCCAACACAATAATTTGTCAGTTTAATGCTTCAAATCAACTTTGCAAAACAGCTACAGGACAAGCAGAGCATGTTTTGTCTAATCCTGCCCCTTCAATAGCTTTAAGTCCAGAAATGCAATTATGCCCAAGCTAATGTTTGTGGTGTTTAAGAGACTGTAGGTTTCTGAATGTAGATTAAGTCCTTAATAGCAGTATCACATTAGAATTACTGTGGGTTTTTTTAATCTTTTAACAATATTAACACTCAACTGGAAAAAAGCAAATCTTAAAAAATATATTTATAGCACACCTAATACAACAGCCAATGAGCTGATAATATTCAGACCATCCCAGTGGTCTGAAAGCAGTTATGCATTCTACCTAACAGGGTTTAGAAATTGCTACTTAGTCCAACTTGACTATTTATAAAGTTATTTCAACTTAAGTTATTGTATGATTCAGCAACTCTTAATGTAGATAATATGTCTTTCTGCAACATGTGACCAGCTGTAAAATGCTGGGATACCTACATACACATATAATAAAAAAATAAAGTTTGACATGCAGGAAGTACATATGGGCTGTTGCTATGTTAAGCTTGCACTCCATTCATCAGAAGGTTTACATGACTTCATTTATAAAATGTGCATCTTCTTCAGACCCCAGGAAGCGTAGAAGGAGGTTTAGAGATGGGAAATGGGAGTCTGGGAAGCGCCTGTGACTTGTCCAAGCTGACAGCAAAGGAAAGGATGCTGTTCTCATTGCTCCTCAAATCTTAACCAAGCTGCTTCTCAGGAGGCCAGCACCCACAGTTCTGCTCATGCTCTGCAGTAGACGCTCTGCCTTTTTCCTTCGTTTCCATCCCAAAACCATGGTTACACTATTTTGGTTTAGAAAGGCTAAGATTAAGTGTGTTTTTTCCAAGTAAGACATTTACTATTCCTTCTTGTGCATGCAAAACAAATCAAACAAAAAAAATACATCCTAAGAACAAAACAGGTAGATGCTTTGCAAAAGCTTTATCTGAAAAAACATGTGACAGTGGGAAGCAGAACCATCCTCCTGCCTCAGCAATGCAAATGCCAGTCCTCAAACCTATCTTCAAAGTGCACTCTGACTCCCACGTTTAGGGATGCTTAGGTGCCATTTACATTTTCTGGGTAAAATGTTCATCGTCGTAAGTGAAAAAGAAAACCACTGCTTTTTCAGTCACAGGGATCAGAAATGAAATATGCTCTGTGAGAGTTTTGTACATATTTCTCCCCTGATCTGTTGCACTTGATATTTAAAGAAGACGTGTGCTCTAAGCAAAGCTTTTGCTTAGTAGGCTATGCTAGACCTCCCTCTCTGGAAGATGCCAATAGAGTCATTCATACTGAAGCCTTCTTCTCAGGACACATAAATCAATCTTTAGCCCGTCTCAGCAGCATGTTTTAATAAAACATTTATTTTTCTCTGTGTCCAGGGAGGTGAATTGGCCAGAGGGTTCTAAAGCTGCAAGTGGGAACACACAGAAAGACACATGGACTCTGTGATAAAGGAACTTGATCTTCTCTAGACTGAAAGTGTCCCCCTAGCCACCATGTTTAGTATAATAACTTAGAATAATCTATAAAGAAACTGTTTTATTGGCATTTAATCTAAATTCTCTTTCAAGCCACTACATCATTTCTGCTGTTCTTTAACACCCTTGAATTTCCCCAACACCTCTGCCCACAGAAAACCCAAGTAATTATTCCTTTTTATAACACTACAAGTTCATGTCTGGTTCATTGTTGAGGCCACTCTCTATTTCAGTATTGTACACTATCACAAGACCCATGTTTTAGACTTTTTACACGTGCAGTCATTTATATTTTTTCTTCTAAATCTTTTTATAAATACTTCTGATTCTGGCAGACAGTGTAACATCAAGATGAACTGGACAAACAGTATACATTCATTTAGTTCTTGCTGTTTTACTGTCATTTACAAAATAGTTCTAGCTGTGTTCCCAACAACACAACTTTAGAAACCTACCCAAAAAAGGTCAGAAGGAATGACAATTTTTAAATCCTTACTTTAAACCACTGCACAGGTGTTTTTAATGGAAACAGTCAAGTGCCTGAACATTTTTTATTCAATGTTGCAGGTGGGGGTTAAAAAGGAAAACACAAAAACTACCCAAAATGAAAACATCTTCATTTTCTTAAGTAAGGACACCTGCAGGCAATTGATGTGTGCATTGCACAAATCCAAGTTGGGCAGAGGTATTGTCTGAACAGTCATGTATTTTTCTTGTAAAGCTGATGCCACTTTATTGTTCATAAGAATGCAGACAGACTGTACACCTATTGCCATGGAGCTGTAAGGTTTTCCTTAAACTACCAACTTAGCAGTTTTACAAAATGCATGGCAGAAATTTATGAACATTAGACTGAAAAGTACTTTTTAAACTGGTAGCTTTTTCCCTCTTTTCCAAAAGATTAAAAAAAAAAAATTCTAACACCTGTCCATGAAATAAACTAGAAATGTGATACATTCACCATAAGTTCTTTAGGTTCTTTCATATACCTGAAACTATTACTGTGAAAAAGAACAACCTTCCTATCTGAAAGATAAGTTCTATAGCATATATAGTATATAGTATAAGTTCTATAGTACTATGCTCACCATTTTCCCAAGAGAGATGTCTGAAAACGGCTTTATCAGGGAAAGCGCCATTCCCATTCTTAAATCCTATTTCAATAAAAAGCCTCTGGTAACACTGAGATCTAACCAAAGGTAGCAAACTTTAAGAATGTTTTATTCAGAGGCATTTTGCTCCCAAGACTACAATAAGCACTTCATTAACTTCAAGAATGACATGATTACTTCCAAGTCCCTGAAACTTTCATCAGGTATCTGCAGTTATCAGTTCACTGAAGAGGACAACTAATGACAGAGATATGAATTGAACTATTCAATCAAGATTTATTCTTTCAATAAAAAAATAAATTCAGGTGAAATAAAGTTTGGTCTGCAGAGCAGGTGTAATGAAATTCTTGCTATCAAATTGAAAATATGGACTATAAATTCTCATCTGAAACAGATCAGCTGAGGCAAGGTATTACATCCTTGGCCAAAGACAGGTGCTAGGGTGCTGTGGAGGAGCATGCCTAGCGCTTGCGCTGCACCAGGCATACACTACCCTGTGCTGTACTGTGATCTCTTGCAGGACGAAGAAGACAGTATTTATGCTAACTATTCATGACAAAAAGAGTATTTATGTTACCTATTTTAAACATTTAACTGCAGCAGTGATTAGTCAGCTTGTGACAGCATTGCTTAAAGCAGGCTGTGCTGAAACAGGTATGAGCATAATTCATCAGATGTCACTGCAAGGAATTTGGGGGCGAGTTTTTTGTTGTTTTTAATTAAAGCTAATTTTTCTGTCAGATCAATTCAATCCAGTCCATCCTGCAGCCATAAAAAGAAGCACTAGAACATAAACTGACAACTGCCTAAGACTGCATTGCTGTGGGAAAGTGGTTTGTCAAGCCCCATCATCTGGCATCATTGTGGGATCAGAGCTTGGAGCTGCACATGGGCAGAAGTTGACAGAGAGACCGGTACTACCTCCAAGAGCATCTGCTCCCATCTCTGCTTCATGCAGGGGACTCCAGTCCTCACCAAGCCCCTGTGCCATGTGCTGGGGGGTCCAGCATCATACCCTTTCAGTACTGCTCTTGACGTGCTATCAAAAACATCACCTACCATTCAGGCTTTCAGTGTTGCAGATTATGGAATGAAACTATAAACCTGTAGATCTACAGTGCTGATGAACCTATATTCACTTTCTTCAAGACCAAGAATACACAACGACCATGGAAGGGTAGCCGTAGTGTAGAAGTCATATTATTTGAAACATTTAACATTGTTTCAGCAGTAACTTCAGCCTGTACGTCCTTAAAAAAGCCTGGTCATATGAAATCGATGTCACTGAAGGGTACAGTCACATAAGAACCAGGCTGCTGGAAGGATGTAGAAGATAAAGTCACTGAGCATGAGGCCCCATGGGGCAGCATCCAGCACAACCCAGAAGTTCTCTGTACTCCCATCAGCCTGACCTCTGCGCCTTGTGGGCAGCCCCAGGCAAAACTTCTCTACCAAGAACTAGGGCTATGATACTAGCTACTTTTGTGATGTGCCTTGGGGAGAAAAACCTACAGTAAAAGGCAATGGGCATAAAAAAAATGGGAGATGCTTGTATGAACCTGTTCCTCCACAACATAAGAGGGGACACGCAGAGTAGAGGGCAGGCAAGAAGGACATAGCTTGAGGAATTGCAAGGACAAGACCTGAGTCTAAATGAGTCATTGTGTGGCACATCTGCTATGAGAATCTGGTGCATGAAAGCCTAGTTTAAAATACTGGAGTAGGAAACTAAACAATGAAGATGATTCAGATGAACTTTTATTTCATATGCAACGACAAAAGCACTCCGTACAGAAAATAAGAAAATAATGAAGCTTTCAAATAAAAAGTGATTTATCGCAATGGTAAAACAAACGATGGTTGGACTGTGTATGACTATGTGCTATGACTATTTTCAGTAGTTTTGGTACACCACTCATAAAACAAATAAAATGAAATTTGGAACATTTTAAACTTTTTTGAGGGTAAAAGAAAAAAAGGTAAATTACAGCAGAGATGAGAACAATAAATTCAGTCTCTGACCCTCCACACGTCTTTAAGGAGAGAGCACGAGAGCGGTACCATTAAGACCTACGGAAGGATTAACGACACGACGTGTTCGTTCGTACCAGCAGGGCCCGCTCTCACGCAGCCGCCCCGCGCCGCGGCACCCCGGGGCTCAGAGCTCCCGGGCCGGGGCCGGGCCCCCGCCCCGCGCCCCCCGCCCCCCGCCCCGGGCTCACCGCTGAGCCGCCGCCCGCTCCCCGCTCGCTCGCCCCCAGCGCGGTCCCCCAGCGCGGACGAAGGCGGGGCGGGTGCTGGCGGCGGGAAGCGACCCACCCTCGCCTCAGCGGAGCCGGCGCCGCCGGCGGGGCCCGCAGCGGCCTCTTACCCTCGGGCGGCGCGGGCGCTGCGAGCGGCGCAGCCCCGGGCTCCTGCCTGCCGCCGCCCCGAGACAAGAAGGTCCGCGGCAGGAGGAGGGAAAGGCAGAGCACCAGGCAGGAGGCCACGGCCACCCTGCAGCACGCCGAAAACGCCATGGCGGCCCGCGCGGACCCCGCACCCCGCCGTTAGTTACCGCACCCTCTGCCTCTGCGCAGGCGCAGGCGGCGCGCGCGTGCGCCATGCAGCGGCGCGGGCGGCCGGGGTCCCGAGCGAGGCGCGGGGCGGCCCCGGCGCCGGAGGGGCGGCTTGGGGCTGGGGCCGGGAGCGGGAGTCCCAGCTGCCGGTCTGGGAGGGGAGGCGGTGGAAACGGCCCTGGACCTCAGAAACGCAATGTGGGGCAGGAGTGGGCAATGGACCCCCTCTTCCCAGTCCCGTCAGAAGTGTTCTCCAGACGCTATGTCCCCCATTGACCGTAGGACTACAGACTTACTGGGGTGGGGGAAGACCTACGCTGCACCTTTTTTTTCCCCGGTGAAGGGTTTCAGTGGTGTCACAACTGGTCTCTGCTGGCGGCAGTGGTGCTAGGGTGGGGCAGGTGGGCCCTGGGTGCTGCAAGCTCTGCGGCGTCCCGCCATGCTGAGAGCCGATTTTGGTAGTGCCATGTGGTTACCAGTGCTCTCCCCAGACTGGGAAGGGGCCAGGGCTTTACCTGGCGGAGAGACTGCGGTAGGGGTAGGGACGAGTCGGCTCAAAAAGCTGGTTGAGGTTATGGGCCACCTGGGTTCTCCGTGTGGAATTGTTTCCCTGCTTTGCGCACACAGGATGGATGTAGAAGAGTACAGAGCATGTTTTAAATTAATTCAATTTACTGCAACTATCTAAGAAGTTTAAAAATTATAAATGTGCATATATTTTCAAGAGAGAGTTTGAGATTTGCATATTGTCAATGCATTTGTTTAAGTTGCTACTGTGCAAAGTCATCCTGAAACCACCTTCCCACTACACTAACAATGAAAGATTGAAGTAAAGAGGGAAGTTCATTGTTTGTACTCATTCATTTTCACTGACTTCAGCAAAAAACCTGCCAGTCATGTCAAATTAAATTATATGGTTTTGTATTTCCGTTATATTTATATTACACTGTATTACTGTACTTGAATTAGACTATTTTCCACGGGGTCTGGGCTGTGACTACTGAATTTAACTCACTTTACGCAAGAGCTACCCTTAATTAGACTTGAGCTGAGACCAGAATTGCTTTGACTAACGCTGCAGACCACTGTAGCAGCAGAATACCACAGACCCTTAAATTTCTACAAAAGAGATATCTGCTGTCTGGACAGCTGGAACTCAGAGGATGATTCCAGAAATTGTTCTTGCTGAGCATCTCTGCCCTAGGGATGCGTCAGCCTTTGGCCAGGTCCCCCCAGCTGTTATGAGACTAACTGGCTGGACTGTGCTTCCACAGCTCCTTCACCCACCGCCCATTCACCAGTTCTCAGGCACCTCACAATAGGACTTCTGGGACTCCCTGCTCTGCTGCTGGAAGCAGGAATAGTGGAAACTATCAGTTCAGTGCCTATGACTCTCCTAAAGTTGCCAGCAGTTCTTGATGCCTGCAGTGGCAAAGTTAGCAGGTAGGGGCACCAAAAGGAGCATCTCCCTGATCAGAAAGGTGTCATCAGTCCACTAACACCAAATAATTCACTCAGTCTGTTGTGAAAAATACATTGTTGTTCTCTGGCAATGGTGTACTACCGTGAGCAGCTACTCTGGTCTCTTCATTGTAGAGAAAAAGCTTTTTAGCATAGTATAGTGGTGAGATTTTGCACTTAGGACAGTCATCTTCAGTGTCTAATGATGCTGAGGTTACCCAAAGCAAAAGAACTTTCCGTGACCACAGGTCGACCACTGCTGGCCTGGCACAGCACTCTTGGGGATCATGTCTCTTTCCATTGTAACTCTTGGGATGTACAGGAAGGACAAACAGCAACTGGGAGAGCAGCACCACCAACTGAGCCTTTCAGGCATTAGCTGCAACTGTCAAAGGGTGGTTTCACCATTAAAAATGCTCTAGGTGTTGTCAAGGCAGTCAATTCAAAATGCTGATATTTGGGGGCTTCCTTGGTGATTAGGCTTGGATGAAGCAGGCTGCCTTTCCACTCTTATCTGTTCCCAAGGTCACTGGAAGAAATAAATAAATGCTTGTGGTGGTTTTCTCAGTACTTTTCTCCACACCGTCCAAAGCCAAGGAGGAATGGGGAGAGCACTGTTCTATAACTAGCATTTCACATGGAATCACCAGCTTTCTGATCCCAGTGAGACACTTGGTCCATGGCCACTCAAGAAGCCTACAGCAGCTCAAAGCCAAAGCAAGACATTTAATACTGGGATTATATGTAGAGACTGCACAGATGTAATGACTCTTTGTGAAGTCTTCAGTCATCCAGAGTTATGTTTAAAAAAACAGGAGGACTTGCTAAACGCCATTTTCCTTTTACAGCCAAACACAGAACTCCTGCAGGGAAAGCCTAGGGTAAGAGTCTTGGGCCTCACAAAAAGAGCAGGTCCAGTCCTTTTGTCTGTGGAAGTCACAGGTGAAATTCTTCTGGTTCAGCTTGCTGTAGACCCATTTCTAATCGTACAAAACAACTGTGAAAATAGCATCCTAACAAAGATGATTAAAGGATGCTTTAGATGATTTTACCTTCTGGAAAGGGGAAATACCATTAATATATTCTGATCTGAATATGTGTTTTTCAGACCACAGCCTGAGTACCGCAAATGCACAGGTCAGCCTCGTGAAGTGGACTTTGCTGTATTTAGATTGCTTTGAATTGTGTTTGCCATCATGTAGGAAGAGGTGTTTTCACAGAATTATGTCCTCAAAAGTGGTAGTATTAATAAATATCTTGTTTGATCTGTTTCCAAACTGATAAAAGTAGAGCCTTTATAGTGTTCAGAAACAACACTTACATAGCAAAATACCTTCCAGGCAGTGTAATAGATACTCAGCAGGTATCACCAGCAATCTCAAACAAATTATTTATTTTCAACTCTGGAAAGGAACATTAGAAAGTAATTTCATTCACTTCTTATTTATTTAACCCTGATATTCTCCCACTTGCCTGCCTCTCTGCTGTCTCGTGCTTACCTCTCCCAGTTTCTCCTTATGATGGGACAAATTTTGAAGTTTTTAAAGACAATTTATCCAGTATGAATCAGACTTTTTATTTTTCTTGGTTTTATGTTCTTTTTTTCCTAAGGACGTTCTTGGGCTACTTTATCTTGCAAGTAAGCTCAAAAATCAGGAAATGAGAGTGTGAGTTGTGGAAATTGTACACCTTCATGCTACTATCCATGCTGGCAATATCAGCATTGAAGCAACCATCCGTTTGCACAAATATTTGCAACTTATTGTAACTTCTCCCTTTCATAAGGGAAGGGTCATCTTCAGAAGCTAGAACCTTCTTCACATGTGTAAAGAAAAGCCACAGTCTTAATGAAACACTTAATGAAAGTCTTAATGACTTAATGAACACCAAGCTATAGATTGTGTAAGCCAATATTCAACAGTTCTGAAAAACAGGAAAGGCGTGAATGCTCAAGTAGGATTGCTGATAATTTAGTGAAGATAAAATTAATGTGACAGAAGTTGAATGTATCATTTTAAACCTGTCCTTTTGTCTGCTTGTTCTTGACTGGCCACATACATATTGCTCTAAAAATGAACCATCTTTGATATAAATGTAAATTAGGATCAAATTTCTTAACTTAATCGAACTAACAAATGATGCAAGAGCCTCCTCATATATCTAGGTCTTGCCAAAAGCTGTGCCATCACAGCTTGTCTCACCTAACTTAGAAAGGTGTCTATGTGCATGCTGCAAGCGTGCTTCTCATTGCCGAGTATCTTAGTAGTAAAGGGCCAAATGCTGCAGTATTCGGTAAATGCAAACACCAAAGCATGAAAGTTTTTTTTCTGGGGGAGAATGTAATGCCCTGGCAATTTCCAAATCTGTTGATTTGCTGCAAAGCAGAGTAAAATCAATGGTGAGGCTGCACTGGCAGTATTTGCTGGGAAGACCTCTGTGGTGTGTTGCTTGCTAGTCTGCAGCAAGGATTTTGTGCACAGCACAAGAGCTTGCACAGCTACTGTCCTTGCAGTATGTTAAGCCAGCGCTGTACCTAAGCAGTAATAATGGGTCACATCCTCTGCCTTCTCTGGGTAGCCTGGAACAAGGATGTAGTTTCTTGTCTTCTGTGTGTCATCAGACCTATTTGGCATATCTTCAAGTCTTCCCCATACTGAGAATTGGAGGATTTGCCCCTAAATGAGCAGTGTTGACTAGAGGCTGCCTCCGTGTTCCCCAGCTCCGTGGTGAGTTGGTAAGGTAGCTTCAGGTGACAGATGGGATTGCTTATGCAAGTTATCAAAAACATGTTAAAGGGGATGGTTTAACCTATGGACCAGGTGATGCCTTGCAGAGGGGAGACCCTTTCCCCGCGTCTTTCTTGCTCTCATTGATCAACAGAAGGAAAGCTCAGACTTGAATTCTGTGGGCCTTCTGTCACAAATAAAATAAGGGAAGTAGTATTCTGCTCCAATTAATTAAACAAACTGATATAAATTCCCCGCTTAAATCGTACTTTGCATATCCATAATCTCTGTACTACATTTTATGTATACTTTACCCTTGGGTAAAAATTTGTGAGCATATAAATGCTTTCTCATATAATCTTGCTAAAGCACACTCTTGCCTATAAATATTCATACCACTGCCAAAACATTTGCAAGCTTTCCCCAAAGGTGAAATATGTGTAATGTACTTTGGCTTCTGGGTATAAATATTATCCAATACATTTTGGTTAATATGAATACACTAATTATTCTTGTAACCCTTTTAAAAAAGGGTCATCCTCATGATGTGAATTTTTAAAAAATGTAATTACAGTAATTGGATACTTAATCTAATTAAAATTGGCTTTATCTTTAATGGGAATTTTTCTAAAGAGGCAGAATGACAATTGACTTTCTGATAATCACTGTTTTCTTTCAGCTAGAGGATGCATTTAGTACAGTAGGAACCAGAGAACATGGCCTCTTTACTACATGCCAGCCACCTTCAGGGCCAGTTAAACTATAATTTTATCCATTACCAGGCAAAACTTTCACTTTACTAAGAAATAAATAAGTTCTTCATCCTGAGTCGATTTCATTGTGGCTCAGGTACAGGTAATTTAGGGAGTGTTTATAGTGCTGACTATGCTGCAAAGCCTCCCTTAGACAAGATGCTGTACGGGAGAAGGTCCCAACCTCACAAAGGCTGCCTCTTTTGGTGGCCGTAGGCACAGTCACTTGTGCCTAAGGAGCGATGAGCTCTGCTGTCTTGAGGAGGTGCACCTGGATGGGTGGTTGGGGTACATGTACATTCTCACTGAAGTCAACAGAACTTCAGAAGAGATAATTGGAATTATCTGCTGGGTTTATAAGTGGGATCAGCATTTCTAGTGTGCTGTCTAAAGGCATGTTCCTTGCACACAGTGGCTGGCAGGACTGTGTCCGTTCAAAAGGTGAAAATTATTTTGAGTCCTCATTGCCAGTTATAGGGAGCATCCCTCACTGTGGAAAGCCAAGGAGAACAAGGCAATGGAAGCCTGGGGGGTGTGCAGGAATGAGACTGGAGAAGTGGATTCATGTTGCTAACTTCAGATACCTGTGACATACACCTTTATGTCTGAGACATGTTTGTGTTGATCAGTAGGAAATAGGTACTTTTAAGATATAATTCACCAGATCATAGGTGGAGGTCTACTTTCAGATGTGATACATCACACTCTATTTTCCTTCCTTGACAATAAAGGGTGTATGGGGTGCCTTGCCCAGGGATTGATGGGCACCCTGTAGATGTGAATACTGAGTCAGATGAATGCCACCATCTGAGAAGCAACACAAACCCCTGTCGGTGGAGCGCATCGCTTCACTCAGGAAGTGCAAAAGACACTACCATCATTAGAAGCCAGGTGAGTTTCATAAAGTTTTGCTTTCTGGATTTCTGAAGATTCAGAAACCCAGCTGAAAGGTGGGTTGAAAGAAGTAAAAAAAAATTACCTTGAGAAAGAAATGAAAATGGAAATTCCCCGGTAATGTGGGTGATCTTAAACTGTCATAGTGAAAGAGAGCTTCCCTGATGAGGTCAACAAATGAAAATCTGGAAAAACACACAGAAAAGTCAGTTCCTGTTAGCAAATAATACTGACCCACCTCTGGTGGTGTTATGGAAGTGGCACTTACTCATTGGATTGGTGTGACCCCTTGACGTATGGTTTGACCCAGCCATCAGGCTGAACTGACTCGACCACAACTAATACCATGATCTGGAGAACACAGCTTCCAGTTGAAGTACCTGGAAGCAGATCTGTTATAAAGCTGCTGCACCTTTCAGGGTCTTCTAGCAAGAGACATTCCTCGAAGCCAGGCAAGAAAGAACTTCTAAGAAAATTAATCAACTGTTTTGTAGGCTCAGCTTGCCAACAAGTCTGTCCCTCATAGGCTGGTATGTTTTCACATGAGTAAAGACAAAGAGAGATATTTCACTGAGGAACTAATCATTGTTTACTAGAAAGGATAATCACCTGCAACACATCTACCTCTACACAGTGTTTTCTGGGATAAAAAAAAAGATTGTGTAGAGTGAGCCAAATCATTACCTACTGCAAAGAGGCCCCACTGCTTTTTGAGGTACCTGTACTCAACTGATACCAGTGTGTCAGCTGGGGAATGATGCGATTGCTGGAAGAATCTTTTGGGTCTCAGCCCCGCAGCTTGGTGTCTGCTACAGCGAGGCACCATGGATGCAGGATACAGGATGGCCGTGGCAGTGTTCAGTGGAAAATCGGTGACCGTTTCTCTGTAAATGCTTTCCGTGCCTCTCACATCTGCCCAGCTGCTGCGCCTGGGAGTCAGTCTGGGCTGACAGACCAGAAGCACCAGCCTTGTAGTTTCCATAGGAAGTGATCTTTTGTGCCCCGAGAGTTTCTGCTGAGCTCAGCCCTCATGTAGTCTCCTCCAGCAGGCAATTGGCTGATGAACAAAGAGAGCAGGTTGTATTACTGTATTACTTTTTGGGTCAATAAATATTTTTGGGTGAATACATTTGTATCTAGTTCTGTTGAGTGTGGTGTGAAGTAACAGTGACTACAGAGGAGCTGAAGAAGAGGAGGATGGCAGTGATGCTGTGATTGAAACACTATGTTTCAGCACCAACCTGTACATAATATTCATGACAGAAAAGAGGCTTCTAAGAGATCTCATGGCATTTATGTACCGAGAAAGATAATGAATTTGGGAGTGACGTTAGCACTGATGAAAAGAAGCATTTCAATTGAAAACAGGTACTGGGAAAAGTTGATCATAAAATGAGTGCATAAGTTCAAAACAGCATCAAAAATACCAAGGAAAGGCTCCAGCTTCATTTGAGAACTGCTGGAGGTCGGGAACGGTAGCTTTCAGTTTATTAAAAACATTTGCCATAAGAAAAAGTTGGTTCTGAGGATACTTAAAAAAAGCTTTTACCAAAGCTTTGTGTAAGTTAACCCATTGGATTAAGAAATGACGATATCCTGTAGCCTTCCTAAGTTTTAAGCTTCCATATTGAAATTAAACATGGCGGTACCACTGACCCATTCAATGGGAGGGACTTTTAGTGTCAAAAACAAGTGCAATAATAGGTAAGTAGCACTGTACCTGAGACGCACAGAAATGTGAATGTGGTGGGGTTCTGCTGCTGTTACAGAAAGTGTGTCTGTAGATTTGGCAGTACTTCAGAAGTGGTGTGGGAGGTGAGGAAAGGGAGTGTTGTAATGGTCAGCAGCATGAACTGTCATACTGTCAGAGCTGAAGATCCTTCTAGTTACCGTTTTTGCTTTGGGGTCACTATTGGCAACTCAGTACAGAGGCCCTGGGAGGATAATGGCTTGCTAGAAAAAGCTGAGCTCTTCAGAAATAAATATCTGGATTGTCATAGGAATTCCTATCCCTATTTACAAGGCCAGTTCAAACCATGCTTCTTGCAGTAGCTTGTGACTGAGGAATGTTGGCAGATGCCCGTCTGAATGCTTAGAAAAACAGAAGCAATTTGGTTTTGCAATCTGTATTGAGTAAAAACTCTTCATTGCTGCTGTTGTCTCCAGATAGGCTTATTGGGAAACTGGTATCAAACACTGCCCTAAGCATGAGAGAAAAGTATTGGAGGCTGAAGGGAATAAATCTATTTGGAGGGGGGAAAAAAGTCTGTTACCTCTCTTCTTTTTGCAGGCATATGAATGTTCTTCATCCTTCAGTGGTTCAGTTTCAGGAAGAAACTGCCAAGTAACCAACCTATGCATGTACAAGAGAAAACTTGAAAATTTAGAGAGTTCTTCTAGGTTGGGAAAAAAGTCCTTATAGATATTGGTACCAGTATCAACTGGTTATACTGAATTTATTCAAAAGACAATAAAATCCTGCTATTTCATGATTTTAAAAAGGAAGGGCAGCCTGAAGTTACAAAAATTTTAGCAAATCTGTGACAAGGTATGGTATAAAAATCTTGCAGAGGAGCTTAGGTGTTTCTAATAAAAGGAAAATCCTCAACAGACCAGACATGACTTTTGTTTTGACCACAGTCAGAAAAGTGGGTGCTGCTTTCCATGATCCTACTATCCACAGGATTATTTCAGAGAGCAGTTTGACACTATGCACAGTCAGAAATGAACAGGCTGGGCGACTGAGTCCTAGCAACTTCCTTTGCACCAGCTTTGGTATCACACGTGCATCACAGGCAAAAAAAAACAATAATCCAAAGAATTAGTGAAAGGCTGTGTAATTTCTAGAGGTCTGTGAGGCCGGCATCCCTGCAGCATACAGAGCGTGATGTAAGGGGGGACCGTTCAGCTGGAGCGGTGTGTGGCTGGCTGACCAAACAGCCAACATACCCGTATTCCAGCACTGCAGAGACGGGAATGGGACCAGCTGGGGCCGGTGTGGGAGTAATGGGTCGCCATTACAGCAGAGTGCGGATAATAAAGCATGGATAGTTCAGACACAGCTTCTCCCCAGCAAAGAGACAGTAATTGTAGGAGGAATCTGGATAAAAGAAAAACTTGGTTTTGATTGGAAACAGAGAAAATATCCTGATACCTAATTGGCGCAGGGTGGGGAGGGGGTTGTGCAGTGGAAAATGCACGGTCTCACAGGTTACCTGGTAAGTGCAAGTGAGAAAGGATTTCATATTTTGTAGTTGAACACAATTCCATTATTTGAGGAAGCAGTAGGTGTTTCACCGAAGCAAAAGCAGCATTCCCCCAGCCCTATCGTTATGCAAACAAAAAAAGGCATGCTTGAAGTAGCTGGGCCTGGAGGGGGATTTCAGCCCTGCGTGAGAGAGAACGCTGCTGAGCAGCTACGTGCTTCACCTGTCTGTCTCCCAAGAAAGGGCAACCCCATGTGAGACATGGGTGCCTATCTACCACTCCTTTCTAGAAAAGGGAGCTAAGGCAGGGAGAAGAGTCCTCCTCCGCTGTGGGCAGAGCCATGGCTTCATCCTCTGGCTGCTCCTGGACCCAGACTGAGAAGCTGAGCCTGGGAAGAGTGTGAGGGGCTCTTGCTACAATTCCTCTTCAGGCTGAAGGTCATACATAGCAGCCAGAGGTCCAAGCGAATTGGTAGAAAAGCTGGCATTGGGGCAGAGGACAACTGGGGATATGGACAAATGTAAAATCTGAGTAACAAAACTGACGCAGCACCTAGAGACACAGGCGGTGTGTTTGGAGTTGGGGAGATCATTCGGCAGCAGCCAGAATTTAGGAAGTTGGTAGGATGTTCATCACTAATTATCACAGGGCGGCTCAGGAAAGGCCAAGGAAGCAGACAAAAAACAAAAAACAAACAAACAAACAAACAAAAAACCCAAAAAACCCACAAACAAACAAAAAACCCCCCCCCCACATCTCCTTTCAGATGAAAACTGCAATACAAACCTCTTGACTGCTAAAATCCCGTAATCTGAAAGTATCTGTTACTGGGTTACTGCTGCGGGCATTAAGTAAAGTAATACTTCACCATTTCTTGGTGGGCAATTCATGATGTGTTAGGTAACTTACAATTTGTAAAGAAACACCAAACCACAGGAGCACCTAGCTGTTATCACCATCTGCTTTGAACAGGAGCAGCCCACAACACTCCAAACATGACATCCATTCATATTCCTCAGCAAAATCCTTTGATAACAAAGAACCATGCGGCCATTTCTAACATTGAAACCAGCTATCTCAGCAACTCCTAACCCCTTAAATTTAAGAGTTTGTTGGCTTTTATACTTGACCTCTTGCTATTGAAAAGTTTGTTTCATCTCAAGGTGAAAAATTTAGAAGCACAACTTCTGTTTTTCCAGGAGATGGCAGTGCCACTACAGAAAATAGCTGAGCGGTTGCTCTCCTAAGGTGACTGTAATTTGCCAGCTCAGAACTCATATATAACAAGTTTTGATTCTTTTTTTTTAAATAGGTGATCAGATAATTATACTTCAGTGACTGTCAAAAGCAATAATGATAGCACTCATTACAACTTTAAAGTGTGTCTGGTTTCCCAAGGGCTCACAATAAACGTTAATTCATCTGAATGGAAACAGGAGACATAATTAGGCAGTAACTCATTTCTATCACATACAGTATATGCTACAATTAATTTTTGCTATGCGTGTTCACACTGGATGTTGAACGGCCCTCCTAACACCCATCTTACCTGGGGTAAGCGCAGATGTTGCAAGAGTTGCAGTAGCAGGCAAGTAGGTGGTAAACCCTGGATTCAACCCAAGGAAATGGCATAGCACATCTGGCAGTACCCAGCAGATCTGAAGCATAAAGCAGGCAAATAAACGTATTGAAAATTAATAAGGAACACAGCACTGCACCAGATGCAGCGGTATGCTAACTACGTTGCTAAATAGATTGCAATATGCCAACTAGACCATCTAAAATATATTCTTGCTTTCCTGAGCTGTGTGAGCTGATGTCTTTAATTTTCAGGTTGAGCTTGATTTCTGATTATTTTTGTCACATCATATTTCAAGGATTTTGTGTTATGATTACATGTGATTTACTAAAAATAACAGATCAATGAAAAGATGCAGAACTTACTGTGCTTCTCTTTCCATTCATTTGTTATATTTTCGTAAGACTTTCATTACAAAAAAAGGGCTCTATTCATACTAGAAAGGCTACCTACCAGTTCAGTGAGAAGAAGGCAAGCAAAGAGTTATTCTACACCCTGCTAACATATTCATATAAAATTCATCCAATTTTGTTAAGACCTTTTGTGGAGAATCAAAAGTTAGCGAAGATTGTATTGTAATTCCTCTTCCTGACCTGAAAGTCACACAGCTGGATTCAAGTAGGCCAGAAATGTGTGCTTTATAGAAACATCTTGTGGTTAGGTGGTTTTTTTGAAGCTCTGAAAGTTTGTACCACTGACCCTGCCCTCCGGACCAACAACTGAGTCTCTAGTAGGAACTCATGGCAGAAGACAATTTGTCGCAACTGTCAGATAGTCGGCGGAAGGAAAAATCCACCTTGTTTTATCAATGTCAGCCTCTACGTTTTCCTTGTAATGGGGCAAAAGTTATGTCCTGCTCATTAGACCTGAAATATTCTAGTTTTGTGGGACACAATCAAAATTTAAATACCCTGGAGGAAAATAATTTGCTGCTTGATCCAACAGCACCTTTTGAAGTCAGTGTAAAAATGTTCATTAGCATCAATGAGATTCAGATTAGATCCATGTTTCATAGTCAGTGGTAATATAACATAATTGGCTGGTCAACATCATCTTTTGCAAGTCATAGGAATTCATAGAAAACCATGTCAACAGCAATCTCATTTATTGTAACAGCAGCAGCAGCATCCCAATGCTCTTTACAGCCTTATGAGCATGCATGTTATATCATTTGCATCCCTCCTAGATGGTGCTAAACTCTGTCCCATACTCCACAGGAACATGTCACAAACCACCTACCACAAATTTCACTGATGGGTGCTGGTAGAAGGGATTGTAGCATTTGTGATAATGAAGATAACTAAGAGAAGGAAATGCAGGTATTGCATAATAACATTTTATCTATCAGTTACTTTTAATTCTCAGTGTTAACAACAATGATGAAGTAACTGGTAATGGTATTTTGCATTACCTACGTGGTAAAAGCATCAGGAAGTTGATGTGCGGGTTGTGGAGAATCTCCCCATTATGCCTTTCAATTTATTGCATAGACTTTATGACAAAACACATAAATAAGGTGTTTAAATAATAACTTTTCAAATACAACGTTCCACATATTAAACTGTGCACTGGATGAGTCGGACAGGTCAACACTAAGAGATCATCAAAGAGGAGCTCAGGTCCTATGACTGATACCCGTCATGTTAGGAAAAAGAAAAATCATACTGGTTTCTGACTAAGCAGTGCTCCAACCAGCCTCGTGAAGTCCATCATATGACTCTGCACTGGTGGGTAAGAAAACAGCCAAGCAGGGCTTGAAAACTGCAAGTCAGTAGAGCCACCATGTTTTATATACACTCAGGATTTAATTCAGCACTTTTATGAAATGCTGCCATTTAATGCAAGCAATGCCACCACAGGTGTCACATGTTAACTCCGTACATGTGAACAACAATGAGCTAATACTGCAGCGTGTTTCAGTGCCATAGCTAAACAGGCCAGGTACATGTGGAGTGTGAGGCATCAGGACTAGCAAAAAGAGCACAGCAGGTTTCTGTCACACATGAGAAACAGCTGAGTATTGGGTAAAACATTTCTCATGCACATACTTGACAGCATGCAAGGCACAGACCATAAAACTCCAACCAGATCCTGTAGGAGCCCTTCCCCCAAAAATGATGGCACTGGAAGCAAACTAGAAGAATATGACTGATAGGGTGTTGGTAGTCATCCGTTATCACCAGGGTAATTTTCAGAAGTGAAGCCCTATACTTTTGAAGGCACGTGCACCTCCCACACAAGCTCAAGTGCAGCTTACTCTGGCGTGAGATTCAAATGCCAGTCTTCTCATGCAAGAACTGCATGGACAGCCCAATTCCATGCAGCACATATATCCCTCTGCAGCGCCAGGTAGGACTAGTCACCAGAAGACAGGCAAATCAAAGAGCAAAATATTAATCAAGGTCACAGGTGACTTGGTATTTCTGGGGCAGTTACTTCCTTTGCATGTGTCTTTACTTAAGACATTCAACTTCCCTGTACCTTTTTTTTTTGTCTGGTTGGGCTCCTCCAGTTGCTACCAGTACTTCAGCCATTCTATATGGTTAGAGCTTGGTTGAGGTCTCTGGGCACAACTGCTGATAGATGATTCCCACAAATGAGAAAAGGAAGAATGACATGAGTATGTCTTTCTGTAGAAAGTGCCACTCTCAGACACTGCAAGAGGAGGAGACAGCCTTAAAGAGAGGCACTGCAGCTGCAACAGCATAGGGATGAAGGAAGAATCAAGGGCTTGACAAAAAGGGTAGAAACGATAGCTTATTATTTTCAATGGGCTGATAAGACATTCAAGTTTAAATAATCTTTGGATGTGCAGCTGTAGGGAGAGTTAATATGGAGTTCCCATTAAAAATCTCTCAGGAGATCTTGTAAGATTAAGTAAAATTAGCCCAAAGGCCCGAATTCTACCTGCAGATCAGGCATCATCCTCTGAAATTAAAAAGCCCCTGAAGAGCGCAAGATCAGACCAGCCGCGTGGTCTGGCAGTCACGCCGTGCTTGTCTTCCCCATGGAGCCTCCCCCCTCAACACCTCCTGCCTGTCCTATCCACTCTGTTCAGCTCTGGTCCCAGCCACCGTGACAGCTGACGCTCAAGCTTGTGGTTCTGCTCACGTACGCAGTAATGCTTTGAAAAATGCACAGAGAAAAGGCAGTTAGCTGATCCCACGAAGACCAAGGCTTGCATTAGCATGGCATGAATGTGCCTTGTATGACTGCTCTTGAAAACCTGAAAAGGCTGGGCACCTACCTTTCAGCTAGGTATGGCTGTGAGGGCTGGGATTGTAGGCTCACACATCAGTGGCAAATAACTGCAGTACATACATCTTGTGTTTCCTAACTTCTTACGACTAAAAATTGATGTAGCTAGAGAAATCAGTGCTCTCAATTTTACAGTAAGTGATTAAAAAAAAAAAAAAAGAAAGAAAGCAGAGAAAAACAACAAAAAAAGAAGAAAATAGAAAGAAAAAGAAAAGGGAAAAACCCCCAAAGGGTTATTAATGAGTATGAGCTGATGTTGCAGGTTTTCCTTACTTTCCCCAGTCACCCCCGTTACGTCCTTAGGCTGTGCAGCAGACCATTGCGTTGTGCAGCAGCCTGCTTCTCAGGGTGTTACAACTACAGCGATGAGCGCTTCTCCTGATTGCAGACAGATAACTGATGGAACCGCTGCCGAACTGGGGGCAGGAGATCTGCGAGCCATGCCTCTGCGGCATGCCCAGTTTGTCTAACACACTGGCCAAACTCTTTATGCCAGTCATTACCGCCTGCATTTGGCAAGCCCCGGGCACTGCCAAGTACCTGCACCTGCGAGTAATTCCCTGGTATTTGCTGGCGTTGCTGGTGCGGCTTGGAGCTCAGCAGCCTCGCTGCTGGTCCATTAACTCCAAGGGATGTTTATTATGAAGCTAAAATTTATTCAACCAAATCTCACAACAAATAGAAAGTGTAAGATAAATATTAGGGCTACACTTGGTGGAAACAGTACAGGATATGCTGTTTACCAGGGTAGGTATGAATGCTGTTTAATTTGTGACAGAAGTAGTTGCAGGGGGAGACCTCACTGCATTGCTGCAAAGCACAGCTTTAAGCTGACTTTTCCTCTTTGATTATTGAGCATATTTCAATGCAGAATTTACATTTTTTTCTTTTTTTTTTTTGCTTAGAAGGACTAAAATTTAGTACCTTTTCCTTTTAGTAACAGATTAGTCCCCTGATTATCTATAGGGCAGATGAGCAGTTGAAAATACTCATGTACTTTCAGACAGTAACTTGAGCCAGTCCTTAAGCGCAGATCCTTAAAGTTAGATAATGTCCAACTCACAATAAAGAATTACACCAGTGGGAGTTGCTCACCTGTGCTCCAGTCATTGGAAATGCTATAACTAGTTAAAGGCGGGTGCCACAACGCCTTGAGGACCAAAGTCTTAAGGTCAAATTTGAAACGCCATTGATGTGCCTAGCTAATTTACAGAACACCCCAGGGCAGTCCCATGATGGCTTTTTAAGACCAGCTCGGTGGGGCCGTACCACTCGGGACATCAGCAGGACATGGACATTGCTCCACGTCTCCCTGTTTCGGGAGTGTGTCCCCATGTTTTTGGCCACAGGCACTGGCAGTGACCGGATGTGCCAGCACTCACAAAGCTGCGGTGATCTAAGGATGAAGCTGGGGCTCTTAAATCTTATTAAAAATCAATGGGATTTAGGGTAAGGAAAGTTGTGTATTTGAAGACATTCAGGTGCCTCTGTCTGGCTGACCAGCTGGTTGGGGCTCGGGACAGAGTGCTTGTGCATGGATCCATCCTTCTGCACTGGCAGATAGTCTAGGACATGGTGTAGCTTCTCCAGGGGTGAATCTATACATATCCATCATCAGTAAGGGACAGTTTATAGATTGAAATAGAGGATAATGGGAGGGCAGTAATTTAAATCAGAGTACTTAATTGGACATAAGGATTTCTAACATCCTCTTACTTTCCTAATTGCTAATATACTTAACACTGATTTTATCAATAGTCTATAATACATAAAATTACTTCATATCAGCTCATTAGTTAATTAATTAGGAGGGGGAAGGGGGGAAAAACAACAAAGCCAAGAGTAGATTTAGGACCCAAACGTCTCCTTGACTGAAAGGAGCAGCTCTCCCTCCACTGCAGTGGTGCTAATTCCCCCTGGGCTGCATGTTTTTCAAGTTATGCATTTACAGCAATGCAGCTTTGCAAAGTACAGGTAAGGAGAAGATGAGGCCACCATGTCAGGACAAGCCCTTCCTTTCAGCTTTTTGAGACTTTAGGGGCAAAGAAGTTCCCAGGTGAACTGCAGCTCAGAACTGCAGCCAGCAGAACTGTGGCTGAATTAGAGAAACTACAGACTTAAAAATAATATATATACTTGGTTTTTAAAAACCCTCTAAATAGCTGAATGAGTATACTAAGAAATGAGATGTAAAGTTAGTTTTTCTATGGGAATTGATGTTTTGGCTAAACCAGAGGAGACAAATACTAGTTATAACCACCCAGACAAGCACTCTAAGCTGTGTTTAGTGAATGCCTTCTGTATGACTGTTGTTGGTGAGAATGAAATACTATCTATTTTTCCTACATTATGCAAGAATTGGATGAAGTGAATGTTTCTGATTACTGAACCCAACAACATAAAGGCATTTCAAGCCACCACATTTTGCTTCTAAAATAAGCTTAGAAAGGGACACAAGGCTGTTAAATGCAACTCAACTGATGTGCAGTGACCATCTAAAGTGATGGTCACTTTACAACTTCACATACCTAGAGGTCATCTCATTTATTTACAAGTAAGGTTAGGTAGGATTGGTCCCTAGTTTGGTCTTTTTTTGTTTGGGTTTTTTATTGTTTGGGAGTTGTTTTGTTTTCCTTTTTTTCCCCCTTTTTTTGCTGGTCAAATTGGAGAAGGAAATGGAAGAAAGCTCCTGCTCCAATCAGGTGTTTTCATCCCACACTGATCTTCCCTTTTACTGTTCACTGAGCCAAAATTTGATCTATTCTCTGTTACTAACATAATCTACGGAGTGAAACGATCGCACTTTCTTCCCAACACTGGCAAATGGATGGTTTCATTTTCCTCAGCTAGGATGTCCCCATACGTGCCTTTTACTGGGATGGAGACCTCTCTTCCAGCCCATTCTTGGTCTTTTGTCCTTCAGCTTCTGTGTGTGACATATAGAAAAGGATCTCTACCACGAAAAAGAATTTAGATTTGCAGCCTTTCGATTTATTATCTGCAGAGAAACCCAGACTCCATTTTTTGCTGATTATCATTCTGGGGATATAAAAAAAGCATCAATTTTGCTTTTACCCTCATTTCCCCATTGCATCTGTGCAGGCAGTCTATAGTCACTGTAGCACTGTAGATACAGGACTCCTGTAGAAGACAGAAGTGAGTATTTTTTGCAGCCACAAACTGTTATGACTGCCACTGTTTGTCCCATTTCTCCCCCCAGCCTACACTTACCCCTCTGGTTTCATGTGACGATTTATTGCTAAGGAGCGTATTTTCCATTAGAGATGAAGAAGGGGGGGAGTACCAAACAAACTCCAGTGGCTGTATTCAAAGTGTAATGCTTCTTATCACAAATAATTTAAAAAATGCAAGAACCCCAATTTGCAGCTAGGAGGCCCACTTGAGGGATCAGTTAAAATTTACTCCTTTATACGCATGCCAACTTTGACTTCAAAAAGACTTTATTCCCAAGGATAAACAACCCAATATTTGTGTAATATAATTAAGTGAAGGCATCTTTAAATGTCATACCAGCTTGTGCCATGCTTTAAATTGTTATGCATCAACAGAATTTAACGAGATGGCCAAGGATCCTGCTTCCTGCGTGAATGCGATAAGCCACAAATACTGTATAGCTCTTTAATAGATTGCCAAAATAAAGCATTTTGTATGCAAATTATTCATGGAGTGGCAAAGCTAATATAGTGCCAAAATTACGCCCACTGGTCCTCTGCAATTAGTAGTTAAGTTGAAGTATCTTCAAACTGCAGAATTTCTTTCAGTGTCTCCCAATACTTGAAACATCTTTTCATTTATGAAAATAGGAAATAGCAGCTTTTATTTTCCTTTTAAGGTTTAGGGTATGTGCGCACTATAGCAGAGAGGTGGTGAACGGGATCTAATCAGAGTAATTGCACATAAGCTACCCTGGAAATAAATATAAAAGTCCAGTGACTTGCAAGAAAGTTGGAGGAGAAAGAAAAAAAATTTATTTCCCCCTCCCCAACCCATGCCCCTAAAATAAAGTATGTAAGCCCTGTGAAGTTGGGCTGAAAAAGCTAACTGGAAAAACCACCGTGAAGACTGAAGGGAAAATACAGGCATCTGGCCTGGAAGGGCTGACAATGTCCCACACGTACAGCACCTTCTCGTCTCCTCCAGAAATCTCCCTGTCCAAGAAACACCCATGTCCTCCTAACAGCTTCTGGAGAACACTTCCTCAGGGTGCACCAGGCAGAGGAGCCACCACCACAAAAGGCCAGCACCTGCAAATCATTTAACCTATAGCTTCACTGGCAAGAAATCACCTGAAATATTCTTTTCCAGCAGATTCAGGGATAAACCATCCAGAATCAGAAGTCTCTAATTTCAGGTTAAGTCCACAACTAACCGACACCTGGGAAATACTTGCAAAATTCTGAAGTTTTTTTTTAAGTAGTTATATTTTCCCCTGAATATCAGCAACAGAGACCCTTTGTAAGAAAAGGAAATGGAGAAGGAAGGAAAGAAAGAAAGAAAGAAAGAAAGAAAAAGGATTTCCCAGTTTCCAAATTTCCAGTGAAAAACCCCTTTTCCTCTTCAGCCCTCCAAGATCATCTCCCAGACAAACCTAGGGCTGGCGAAGGAGCTGTGCAAAGGCGGGGAAATAATTGCTCCTTGATGGAGAAGTTTTTGGAGGAACTTTTAACAGCTGAATTAGGCAACTGCAAAGTATTCAGGCAACTTTTACCCTCTCTGGTGTCACTTGCAGTAGCTCATGGAGATGAAGCTCAGTGAAGAAGTGGCGGGGCAGGTAGGTCCTGTAGATCATGTCCCCATTCTGTAGAGTTAACGCCAACTGTATTTCTCATTTACAACATAGTCATCAGAAGAGTATGGTAGACATCAGAGACCTGGGACACTGATTTAAGGAGTCTGTGTCAAACCGCTTGGACCTAGATGGCCTCCCTAAGCTAACCTGGAGGATTTACTGCTAGCTAAACACCAAATTTAATTTTGGGCACAAGCTGTTTTATGAAATGCTGTGGAATACCATAAACAATGGTATTCAGTCCAGTGAACTCCAAAAGCTGCAATCTGCAGCTTTCTCTTAACGTGGAGGGCAGTGGGGGAACACAAACCCAACAACCCCCTCTCCATACTTTGATATCAAGGGAAGAAACAGGTAGCAGGTCTTGGAGCACAAAACAGCAGTCCCTTGGATAGACAAATAAAAGCAGCTACCACCATTGATAACATAGATCTTGCATTTTGCCCTTTCTATGGCGATGCCAGTTTAAATGTGTCCTTTTTATAGTGACGCGGGTTTAAATGTCTGCCCCACAGAGGCGAGCATTGCTGCAGCGCCTCTGCCGGACAAGATCCAGCAGAAGGCACGGGGAGCACGGTGCCCCGGCACCTCCGCCTCTGCCCAGCCATGGCCAACGGCAGCCCTTGCACCATGGGGAGGACTTGCCGGATGCTATTGGTCCGGGTCCCGCACTGACAACTTGTCATCAATTTTGTTAAAAAAAATAAAAAATGGCAGCCAATGAAAATCAATCTTCTGATGCTCTGCTGCTTTAAATACCAGTAGAGCAAACAAACAGCCCTAAACAATACAGCAGAACCCATATATCAATTACCCTAAATGCTCAAGCATTTTTACTTCACAGCCTGCAACATCCGACTGTGGTACCCGCACGCGCTGCGCCGAGATGATAATGGTGCGGCATTGTTCCTGGGCGCCTGGCGGCCAGATAAGGGCTGCCTGCGCTTAGATGATAATGAAAGTGGGCAGACTTAACATTGTGATTGGAAAATTTCTTGGGTCTCAGAAAAAGGTTCTATTAAGCCCACTGACCCCAATTGAATATTAATTAGCTAATTAACAGATTTATTGTTCCACGCAATTTCTGGAGAGGCAATTTTTTTCAAGTGCCATTATTTTTTTAAATTATTTTTTGCATTGTGTATAATTGAATCTTTGCAGCTGCCAGCATCTTCTGCATGATTTGGCAAAAAAAAGAAAGAAAAAGCACTTATAGTTTTCCCTTTATTTTTTCAGACCCAAATGTTTCCAATCGCTTTAGCGAGTGCTTGAGGGTGGGGGGGGTAGGGAGGGGGAAAGAGGCAGCTGATTTATGTCACAATGTACAGTTTTATTTATTCTTAAAAGCTTAACTTAAAAATGTCCACACTTCTTTTTTTTTTCCCATTATGACTCACTGGTCTATCTTTTCGCCTGAGGTTACTATATAGTGCACAATTATTCCCAGGAAAGACACTGAGGTCTGTGCCCTGCCTCTCTTTACACCCTTTTAAGCATTGCACATCTTTCCTCTCATCTTACCTGTTTGCTCCTGCTCTTTTCTGCCATGCAACTACTTTCTGCCCAGCTGGGGAGGGCAGGGGACTTGGGCGAGCCAGTTTCTGCCCTTCCTTCGGGAGGGTCCCATGCATGGAACAACAGAGCTCACATTTTTTTGCCAAGTATTTTTGGTCGAGAGAGGCAAGATGATATTTTACCATAGGGATGATTTCTGACCATTTCAAAGAAATTTATTTGGCACAGAGTGCTCTGTGAGCTTCACACTTAAATGAGCAAGGGCCTGCGGTGGTCTGTCGCATGATGCTATTCTCAGGGCAGGGGGTTCATTGCAGATTTCTTGCAAATCATTTACTGCATCATATCTTTTCCTAAAGAAGCAGATTGCCTCTTAAATAAACCGTGGTATTTTTGCGAGTGCTGTCCAAAGACACTAATGTAAGCACTTTTTAAAGTTCCAGAATTAAAAATCAAGATAATCTTATAATGTTACAAGCTGTAGTGGAGAATGTCAACAGAGCACATCATTATCCCATTAAAACTAGAAAAGACAGAAATAATCTTGCATTAGAGAACAGAAAGCATGCAATTTATATGGTGCAAGAGAGTGCGCAGATCTCTTAAGTCCATACACCTGGGCTTAGGGATACTTCTTGTGTCCAGATCCAGGATTTGCATAATCTGCTGTAGCAAATGTGCCTCAAAACAGACCTGAATCTTTTAACAATGTCTTCTTTTAGGGCATATATCTTCCTTCTCTGACCATGGTGTAAATGCACCAAGACAACTATATATGAAAAGTATGGTTAAAAATTACAAAAAGAGACCCCCTGCAGAGGCCTGTGAAAAATTCTTTGGCACCTACAGAAGTGAAACGGCATTTGCCTCATCCGCCATGGACAGAAGAGACTACAAGAGGGACAGAAGCCCCTGTACCTGCCACAGCTACATGTCAGTTCAAGGTCAGTAAATGCTCACAGATAGTGCCTCCTCCTCGGTTTTCTCCTCAGACTGATGATTTTTTTTTGTTATTTTTCTTTTTTTTTTTTTAGTAAAACTGCCAGTGTTGAATGAAATAATTAATTTGTAGCTTCTAAACAATTCCTATTTCTACAGCTTGCAGTTGTGTTTGGAAATCTGTGAAACAGGTCCTCAATGACTCAAGACACTTTGTGGATCCACAGAAAGCCTGTGCTGCCAACTTAAATGAGTCAAATGCATCCATCAAGTATCTCTTCCAACTGTGACAGGAGACACTGGTTCAGATTATGGACTATACTGCATAGTGACTTAAAAAAAACAGCTTGTAACTCCGAGGAGTAGACAGACACTTTCACTCAACGTTCAGAAGTAAGTTGTATGACCCAGAAGAAGACAAGCCACCAGAGGCAGCTCTGGACCGTGGCTGAATTTAGATCCAGCCAACAGTTTTACCAGTCATGGGGAGCAGAAGTGTTGGTATCTGGATGCTTTTAGCCATTACAGAGATATCACTGAACTGAAATATTAAAATCTGGATACAGGGCCCATGTTCACAATGTTTTGCCCAGGACCTACCTGAGGCCCCGTGTAATGTTATTCAGAGATTGGCCTAGGTGAATCAAGACATTTTAATGAACTGCTGTTGTCATAAACTTGCTTTTATTTTAGATTTCTGTATCTTTTCTACAGCTATATCCTACCCTGAAATACACCAGTCAGGGAGATAGTATTTAAACCACATGATCTTTTGCTTAAAAATATTAGATGAAATACTACTGGGGCTCCAAATGAGAACTAATAAAACCAGCAAGAAATGTGATTTCTATTTAAGTATAAAAACATAAGGAATAGGGAAGGAGAAATACAAAGCTTGCACTAGGATTATAGAGATATGTGAATTGTGTCAGTAAAGAGCCCGGACAAGTCTCATCAAAAGGTTGGTGGATATTATTTCATATTGACTTTGACCTTCTACTCTAATGTAATTACTAGGAACAATTTAAATAACTTCTTTTTTTTTTTCAGAAAAAAAGAAAGCATTTTCCATTGCTTAAAACTGGAAAACAAAATGTTTGATTGAGGTCATCTTGACATCCATTAGTGTGATAAATGAAGTGGAATTCAAGGCTGCTCCATTATCAAGGTTCATTTTCGTTGTTCAGATCTGGTTCCCCCCTCTCTCCCTCTCCCTTCTTTTTTTTTTTAAAACAACATGGCCTCAGACTCAAGGCTGATTACAATAATTACATTTTCTACCCATAATAGTACAAATGATTCAAAGAGTTATTCAGAATGTTTCAATGTCAGCACTTAGATAAATGCTCCTTCTTTCCTAGGGATTGCATTTTTTATGCAGAAGGTTAGTTAGCAGCGGCAATAACGGTATAACTGTCAGAAAGCCGTGAATTTACATGCCCAGTAACTACATTCACAATTGTTTGGTACTCGGCGTGGCAACAAGACTGAATGGGATACCAGATAATTTATAACTGCTCCCCAATACAAGAAGAACAGTTATATTGTGTGCAGTATAAAATGGCTATTATTTAGCTCAATTTTTTAAAATTATTTGAAGAAAATGCCTATCCTTTGCAGGGCTATTTTCTTCTTGGGTCTAATTAGATACCCGAGGAATACAGGATGTATAAATTTTAGCCAGCAAATATATTTATGGAATTTTAATTTGCTTCATGTATACCTCTGCCATAAAACTTGTAAGCCTTCTTTGGGAGGTTTTTAATCTTAAAGAAAAAAAAAAAGTGAAAGAAAGCAATAGTCATACAAAAGGTAGCTGCCATTTTTCTGATCAGCAGCAAGACCCTGGCTGTACGTCTCTCCTCTTGTACCATAAAATTACTGCTGCGTGCTTTATGAGAACAAGTTTGTTTCTGCAGACTTGACAGATTGCATCGCCTTGTAGGGAAGGGCAGGGCCGACACTGGGCAGAGCTTCAGAGGGGTCTCGAGCAGGCCAGGGTCCATGGGACCCTCCAGTGCTTGGGCTGAAGACTCAATCCCCAGCCTCCATCCCCTGCCCCAAGCCTCCCCTTCTGAAATGAGCAGGTCACATTGCTGTGGAGGAAATCTTTCTATCAAAATCCTCCACGTAGGAACTGTAGCATCTTACAGAAAACAAACCTCAAGACAGTTCATGACCTTATGACTGACTGACTGCCTGTAGGGGTGACGGAGGCAGAGAGGCTTCGCAGCGCACACCACACCTGGCTGCAGCTTTGGTAGTGTGCAGTTCTGTGTGAAACAGGGAAATTTTAGTCTAGAATGCAAAATTTATTTCATTCCTCATTTTCTTCCAAAGTATTTCAGGGATCAACAGAGTGTATAACCAAGTATGAATCAGAGGAGAGTCAGCTTTCACCAGTTTCTGTATAATTGGCACCTAAACAGGAGTTCAGCTAGAGAAGGGACAGAGAGACAGACAGATGCAAACTTGTTAGTAGCTGGGCCCAGTTTAAGACATTGTCAAAACTTAAATTTTGCCAATTCTGAAAGGAAATTAGCCATGCTATTACCAGGACAGGCTTTCAATCAAAGTCTAAAATTAGGCTCTCTTCTCTTGAATGAGACCTTAAAATAGCTAACATATATTAATCTAATCCAGCTGTCTAGGAGTTGGTATCTCCCATCACCGTATAGCCAAGTCACAAAACATCGCATTAACCCTTGCCTTGGGAAAGAGGTCTTTTATGGGATTGCATCTGCATCCATCTAACTAAAGCAACTCCAGTCACGTCTCTTCTAATGGAAAAAAAATTATCTAGGGTAGACAGGGGAGGCAGCAGGCAGGGGAACGGCTGTGGTGGTGTCCTGCCAGCATTTCAGCAAGGCTGTGCCGCAGCAGCTCCCACCTGCCCTTTCCTTCAGAGAGTCCAAGGGTACGGATGCAGGAGAGAGCTGGGATGAGAGGCTGTGCTGAGTGCAATTAATTTATATCTCCATTTAAATAAAATCCTCTCATAGTCATAGCTTGGGAGGAGACAGCGCCACTTGGCAAACAAAATTGTATTAAGTGCACTCCACTAGAAATGTTTATACTTTGTCCCTGAGAAATGTTTATGCTGGAGTACAGTATTTAACTTATCAATTTGAAAATGAATGACGAGGAGAGGAGTACAGAGGTTTTCTTATTTCAGAAACATTTGTTAAGTGCCTTTCATTTGCGACAGCTCCAAAGTCAGGGTAAGTCGTCTTCATCTAGAGGAGTCTGCAGTGACCACAGCAATCCTGAGTGTGGTGGTAGGGACCCTCCAGCAAATGAATACCCCAAAAATGAATGAAAGTTTGAGGAAGTTTCTTCATTTCTGATTGAATTCCTTTCTTTTCACCCTCTCCTGGTGTTGACTTGGCCTCAGGAGCCTAAAATTACATTAGAGCAGCTGGACCAGGGCTTTGAAACGTATGAGACTGTATCTGTGAGCATGAATTTCCAAAAGAGTGTCTCAATTAATATCTCCAGGTTAAACTCCAAATTCCCAAAGGCCGATTCACCCCCTCGCATCCTTCCCCTGCATTTCTAGTACAGGGTGCAATCACACTCGGTCATCCATCTGCAGGTATGCAGGAACAACATATGCCTGTGTCCAGCACGTGCATTGCAGACATTTTTCTTGCCAAGGGTGGCTGGACTTCAGACCTGAAAAGCTGATGTATGTGGACCCCAGCTGCGCCTCTCCCTGTACTGGCATGTGGGCGCTGGGGCAGCCCTGCAGCCGGGCTTCCAGAACAACCCATGGATGGCCATAACCACCAACAGCTTTACCAGCACTTTAATTCCCCCATCACACCACAACAAAGACATGAAGGACCCTGCTACCAGTGTCCCAGTTGCTTTTGCTTGGTAAAATGAGGATGGGGAAAAGATCCACTGGAGGGGGGAAAACAAAATTAAAACTGAAGAAGGAACAAGAGCAGGAAGGGAAGGAGCATTGCTCATTCTAACCATCATCTGTAACATCATATTTGATCTTTACATGAGGCTCCCAGAGAGACAAAGAGAGATGGTGTAGGTATGAATCCAGGAATAACAATGTGCACTTAAGAGTTCTCATTGTGTGATGAAGTATGACACTGACATTTTACCAATGTATCTTCAAAGGGTGTTAACGAGGGAAAACCTGCCTGAAGCCTACAGCTCAGAACATACCAAATGAGAAATTATTGTTTTCATGAGGAGAAGAGACCCGAAGGAGGGAAAGAAGAGGCACAGAACAAAACCCCTTGTACAACTGTGTGATGTTTCAGCACCCAATGATGAAGAGCGAAGGAAGGGTAACCCAGTGCCAGAGGGCAGGCAACGGGAGGCATTCAGCAGCTCATAGGGGAGGGGCAGGAGGAGGAGAAAGAGAAGAACTACACCTCCTCATGGCAGCCTCAGCACTGGGCATAGCATCAAGCAGGCTCTTCATTGTGTGTCTACTGTATCCATCCCCGATGATTTTTCTCTCCTCAAAAGCTTTGCTTTAAAATATACATGACCTGAGTGCATGAATCAGCTCAGGAGCAGCAACATTGTGAGTGAAATAATAATAAAAAAAGCATGCATGCAGAGTGTGAGAAGTGTGCCCAACCTCTGAGAAATCCGGAAAACTCTGCACTCTTGTGTATGAGCATTAAATGAGGTTTAAAAGCTTGTCACCCTCTCCAGCATACGTGTCAAGAGCAGAGGTGGTGTAAGATTGAAGGAGAATAATTTGCGAAGGAGGGGTGTAATTTATCAAATTCTGGGAAACTCATCGCTTCGTGTTGGACAGGAACTTGCAGCAAAAATAGCCAGTGGTGATGTGCGCACTTTAAAAGAGGCAGCTACTCAACCAGTGCCCTGTATTATGCAGAAATAGAAAATATTTTTAATTTAAAATAATTTTGCTTTCCCCATCATTCATTTGGTCTCAACCCGCTAAATGAACTACACAAAAAAAAAAAAGCTCTTTGAGAAAAGCAACATGCCTTGGCCCACTATTTACATACAGAATCATATAAATTCATGTAATTGTAATACCAGGAGCTTCAGCCTTCAGTCTTATCCTCCACCTGTAGTTTTCATCACATCAAATCGTAATGCTGCAAACACCAAGTAACTGGGGAGAGAGAGGGACAGCGAACCACGCTCCTGCACAGACACGAGTCTTTCCATAGTTAGCACTAACCTGAAGGGAAAGGCCGCATGCTTCATTGAGAAAAGAAGGATATTTAAAAAAATAATTTTTTAAAAGTTGTGCCAGATTTGAGATGGCTCACTTGAAGTAGTTTAGAAATGTTAAATAATTAGTTATTTCATAATGAAAACAGGACAGAAAAAAGGATTCATTAAGTAAAATGTGGGAAACTGCTGTTTTGACATCAGACAGCAACAAAATAGGAAGTATTGATGCCAGGCAGCATTAACCCTGTCTGAGCTGCCCCAGTTCATAGCAGTGTAAGCCAGCCTGTCCTTACGAAGTTTATAGCCAAGTGATAAATGCGTGAGCTCTCATTTGCGGGACAGGTGCACACCCATGTCACCCTACTGAGGCCAACACAGCTGCCACCTTTGGGAGAGCTTGATCCAAAGGTTGCATTTTTTTCCTGATTTATTTTAGGAAAATTATACATCATTGTTAAGAGTAACATTCCTCACTGATGCTTAAAAGCACAGTTGTTAGCCTTGAACTACAGGAAAAGTTGTGTCCTGCTAATCGCACAAGCTGCCAGGGATGAGACCTCATGATCATGGCCAATCTCAAAAGATCATGTGCCTCCTCTGGCAATTATTTCTGACTCTGACACACGGTGAACTATGGACCTGGCATAAAACCTATTTTTGACGTATCAGGGCGGGGGTTAACTGGCTGTCCTCACGGTTCTCCAAAGCAGTGAATCCCCCATGCACCTTAGGGGGCATCCGAGGGAGACCCCTGTTTCTAGCTGTGGCTGTTTGCTGCTGCTTGTGACATGATCTCACCTGGCCTAGTCCAGCCTAGTTATTTATTTCAGGCCATCTCTATCGAAAGAGCAAGACAGCGAGTGCCCAAAGCAGGCATCGTGCTGCCAAGGCCAGGGTGTGTGGGGCTTACCCTGACTGGTTCCCAGCCACTTGGAAACTAGCCGTGCATCAGCAACCACAGGGCTGAACAAAACCACCACCACCCATGCAAAAAGCCCCAATCCCCAAAGACAGACCATCCTCAAAGGGACCACCACATCTCCCAACACACAAGGGCAAGATGCAGCTCGGCAGCAAGGACAGCTTCATGCCCGTGGGGTCCCCAGGGAGCACCAGCACCGCTGCCTCCCCACACCGGCTGCTTTGCTGCAGGTGCAGAGAAGCATGGTCAAGAGAAATATAGAGCGCTCCCTGGCCTGCCCCCAAGCAGAAGAAACTCATCCTTTATAAACACCGCCTGCTCCCAAGCTTGGAAACCACACAGTCCCTCCCATTACCCAGAGCTGAGATTTATACAGCCGGAGGCAGGGGAGCATGAGCACATGGGCTTGAGCAACTGGATACCCTTGGATTTATACTCCATTTGGGATGATAATGAGGTGGTTAATATAGAAATACAAGACAGTAATAAACTACTGACTTTTATAGATCTCGGTGTGAATCTGAATCCTCATTTGGCGACCAGTAGATGGGTGATATACAGCAGCCTGTCCCGCTCCTGCTCCTCTTGCAGCTTCGTGGGAGAGCAGCAGCACAAGGGACCCTGTGAGCACCAATGCCGATAAATCCTGCCCGGCTGCGTGGGGATGGTGTCCACAGGACAGGATTTGTTAACGGAATTTGGATCAAGTAATCTCAATTAAAAGCATGTTCTTTTTACATAGAGATCCCTTTTCCTTCACGCAAGCTGTGCTCATTTTTAAACCCCTTAATTATATTGGAAATGCACCCTGGTAGCTGAAGGCAGATTTTGCTGCTAGATTTAATAAAAGAACTAGAAAGGACATGCTTTCTGATGGGTGAGAAGGAACATTAACTACCATTACATGATCTACTTTCAGGTCACATAAAGTCAGCTAAACTTGCATTAATGTGCTTATAACTAAAAAAAATCACAAAACCATGGAGTAAGTGTTGCGGATGCCTGAAAGTTCATATAAGTTAAAAAAGACAGGCAACCGGACAAATTCATGGCAGAAAAGGTCTCTCAAGGGCTACAATAAAGCTCTCCCTTACAGCTGCTCCTGAAGCACAGACACTGGAGCCTGGAAAAACATTGTGGGGAGCTGCACAGCCCTGGGTGCTTGTCTGGCATTGCTGCAGGGCTGCCACAGACCCGCTCCACCTCTCAAGTCCCACAGTCCTGCTTTGAGTGAGCCAAGAGTCTGTCGTGGTCAGGGACAACCAGCAAACTTCATGTAAATATCTTCCAAAGTGAAATAGCGACTTTAGGGTGTCCTGCTTTAACAGAAAGCCTGACTGCTGAGAGCAGGCACCGTCAGCAGCTGCCAGCAGCAGAGGTGCCTGCGAGCTGCTGCCAGCTGGGCTGCACCAGCAGCAAGGCAATAAAATCACAAGCAGCTTCCAGAAGTATTTCTCTTTGTGCCTGTGTGTATTTTTCTGTGCGAGAGACTTAGGAGCTGAAGTGATATTTCATTAAGGTAGCTGGAGCTAATCCTTCCCATCCCTATTCTTCTCGGAGACAGTGCGGGCTGGGGCGGCAGGCTCCTGCTGCCTCCAGATCCCAAACCTGCCGGTTCCTCCGGGAGCGGAATATATGAGGATTTATATGATGGAAGGAAAAAGATAAAATGTTAGAGGAAGTGGTCCAGAAATGCTGAAATAGAAATGAAGGACTGAAATAATCTACCCATACTTTATGCAGTGGCATAGATCTTAAAAATACTCTTTTTTTTTTTTTTTTATTGAGAACCCTTTTTCTTCCCAAGAACAGTGTTTATGCAGAATCTCCTGAGAAGCTTCATTTTTTATTTATATATCCATATATATGAGTGGTGGCAATTTGAAGTCCTCCAAACAATCACCTGTAAATTACAGTCTTTCTAAGCAGCAATATATATCCACAAATCAGTCCCAGGACACTGAAGCTATGTGTGAAAAGGTCTATTTATGTCACTCGAGGCAGAGAAAAAAAATTTGCTAGGTTTTATATAAAAGAAAATTTCTTATTAACATGTATAGTTAATTGGATAATAAAAAAAAAAGAAGAGCCCTTGAAAAGACCTGGGATGACTAGAAAGTTAATCTGCTGAACTCCTGGGCAGCAATACCCATGCTGCTCGCTGCTCTGCAGGTACAGATTTATCTGCTGCGCAGAGCTGAGCACAACCCCCGGGCACTGCTCCTGCGCCGCACACACGCGTTGGGAGAGCTGCCGTGGCTCTGGGGAGTGAGCAGCTGCGCTGCTGAGTGTCGGGCTACAACAGAGAAGTCACCAGCAGCGACTCTGCAAAAAAGCCCTGCAAAACTCAGGGCAGAGGTGACATGAGGGGAGGCAGGCTTGGAGCAGGACGCTGAGGGGACGAGACCCCTAATCACAAATCCCCTGCTCTCAGCAGCTGCAGCAGGCGGGCAGCCCTGGGCACGTTGCTGTGCCAGCCCACCACCAGCCACGGCAAAGATGGGTTGGTTTAAGCAATTGCTGATGAGGATAAAATCTCAGCTTATTTTACTTGCCTGGTGTAGCCAGCCATCACAGAAGTAGGTGTTGCCCATCACACCTTCCTCCTGAATAAGCCTCTGCCCAAGTTACCTCCTTGGGACCCTATGTGGGATGGGGTGGGTGTTGATGGGCAGAACTAACTTTGGCCAGATGAGCACTGTCAGTGATGTGTATGCGAGCAAAGGCAACAACAGTTCAAAGCACAGCAGTTTTGTACCTGCAGCTTTCTCATAGCATTCATCTTACCCATAGCCCATATCTCCTGCTGTAAATGCAACATTTTGGGGGTGTGACAGAGGCAGGTTTCAGGAGGACTGCTAGATCACGTTACCAGCAACAAGGCAGGTGAGTTTCCAGGACCCGGAGACTCATCACTTGTCATACATACGCATTTTTTAAAATATGCTTTTCCTTGGAGCAAGCTCTTGGAAGAAGCCGCTCCCAAAACCAGCAGATGACATCAACCAAAAGTGCCATTTAACAAGTGGGTGCTTAAGTGGCAAGAGTACTTTATAGAGGACAAAACGTCTGATTGCTGCAGCTTCTTCTCCCATAGATTATATTCTTGGCTTCCCTCTTCTCCTCCTCCCACCTGGTTGAGTGCCACTGAAGTTGTTAAAGAAAACTACCAGTTTTAGTGGGTCAAATGCATGGAGTTAAAAATTTCTGGGCAAATTTATCCAGGGAATTCTCTCAAGCGCTCAGGTGAGTTTAAACATGAGCTTGCAGCAGCCCTGCTCCTATGGCTTTTGTCTTTGTCTTCCATCAACGATCAAGGTTTGCCTGCACTGTCTTTTGTGTGACTTCAGGTGAATATTAAGCCTCTCCACGCAAGTCCTTGCATTTGCCACATTTTTGGGGAAATCGAATGTTTCTAGGGCCTTTGCTATAGCTGGGCAGAGGGAGAGTGCCAGGGTACTCTGACGATATACCAGAGTGAACAACTGGTGTAAGCCATCACAGTTCTCCAGAGCAACCTGAGCACGGCCAGCATGCTCTCTGCCATCCCAAAGCAAAAGGAAAAAAAGCAAAATCCATTAATTCTGGGCACCAACAGATTCAGGAGAAGCACAGCCCCTTCACAGACATTCAGAAATAGGAGCTGTGTTTGTTGAAGAAATTATTCACTGTGAATTATTTGCTCTACTAATAAGCTCTTTGCCCTCCACGTCTTGCGCTCACCTTTTCTCCCATATATGTGGGTATCAAGGAGGCCTCGCTCCACTGAAATTACCAGAGTCACCCAAAATTTACAGCAGTGCTGGAGTAAGGAGGTATTACTGGCACACAGGGGCTGAGGGAAAGAGCCCCCAGACTTTAATGCAAGTGGAGAACCTCCGCTGCAGCCCCAGGCTTGGTGTCAGGGGGCTGTCACGGCTCAGGGATGCTCTCCTGGAGCAACGCCGGAGCCACCTGGTGCTGCAGTCTGTCTGCGGCGTTTAATAGCGGGAAAGCAAAGGGAGCATATGCCGGGGGACGTGAGGGGATGGGGAAGCGGGGCGCTGGTGCTCAGAGCAGATGGTGGTGCCCAGAAATAACCATAAAGCTGACTTTACAGCCAGTGCGCTTCTTCCCATGGAGTTCCCAAGCTAGGGGTTCCGATCAGATCGTGAATCATTCCCTGTGGCACCCCCACTGCCAGGCTGGGACTGCAGGGCAGCCCCTGCAAGGCGGAGCTGCCCCAGGACCCCTGTTGTGCATTGCGAGTCAGTGCAGAGGTGGGTCGTGCAGTCGCTATGCTATCTTCCCCAAAACTGCCCAGTGAAAGTCTGCTTGAGCTTCAGCCTTGATTCTGCAATCCTTCTCCCACACTGCTGGCCAAAATCAGCATGGGGCCAACATGTTCCAATCTTGGGGAAATTATGCCCAAACCAGGGCTCTCCCTGCCATAATGCAGGGAACAGTAAACTCCATTGGTGTTGAAAGGCTTCAATAATTCAAAGGGTTTTGATCTTGCAATAATCCCTTTGCACTGTGCAACTTAAAGCAGACTTTGATTAAGGGATATCTTGTTAACTGATATTTAGAAGACGGTTTTTTGTTGGTGGTTTTTCTGTTTGTTTTTTGTTGTTGTGGTGGTGGTGGTGGTTTGGGTTTTTTTTAGTTTTTGCTTTTTTTAAGAAGGATTTGATGCTTGTGCTGTCCCCATACCCTCCTGAGCGCTGTGACACAACCGGGCATCGCAGCAGCCTGGCAATGTCAATGTCCTCCGGCTCTTCCCCCCCTTCCAGCTCCAGACATTGATGAATTTTAAGCTAAAAGGCCAGCCGAATTTATTGTCTTCCATTAGTCTAATACAACACAATTTATTTTTAAACAGCTACTTTCATGCAAAAGCCTCCCAAAATGATTCACAGCAGATGACAGACTCTGCATGCAAATCCGGGCAGTTTATACCCTCCTGTGCGATGCGGTGTGGATTGTCCCGCTGGCTGGACTGCACCCAGGCAAATTTAATTATCCACAAAAATGGCATCATTGTGCTTTGTCCTGGAGAATGTGCAATCAAAATGATGAAAATACAGGCAACAACAGATATAGGCAGAGTCAGGGAAGAGACCAACGTGGATTAAAACAAAATGAAGGTTGAGCAAATCACACTGCAAATAAAGATGCTGAAGAACTTGGGAGGAGAGGGAGAAATACAAGGAGCGAGCAAGGTGGTGGGTGGAGATCGGCGGCACAGAAAGCAGGAGCTCCTGTGGAGGAGCAGAGAGCCAACCCAGGACTCAGATGGTGAGAGTGATACGGCGACTTGACACGAGATGAGTCAATTTGTATCAGTTCAGGATCTATCCTGGTGTTTTTCCACAAGCAATTTCCCCAAAATCACTCATAAAAGTTTGTCAGCCGAGCCTATCAACTGAGTTGTGGTGAGGAGAGGCTTATTTAAGTAATGGGGAACATCCCCCACTCCCCCACCAGCAAAAAAGCACAGCTGAGTGTGCACCTCTCTCCTGCAGCCCATGCCCCTGTCGGGGGGCGGGGGGGGAACGACACACATAACATTTTTGTGTGAGTCCTGGGACCAGATAGGGGTGTTGCTCTTTCCTGCAGGGCTGCACAGCGCAGGGCAGGTGAGGAGGGCTCACCCCAGCTCGCAGGAGCCACGGGGAGCGGGGAGGCTTGGCACGGCAGCGAGCACGGCCGAGAGGGTCCGGCACCAGTGTCTTCCGCTGACCACAATATAAAGTGATAAAAATGATAGACTGGCTAGCAATTCAGGGAAGGAGAGCTATAATATATCAAAGAACAAATCTTTGTTGAGGGGATTTGACTTAACCAGTGATTTGGCACTTCTTTCCTCACACACCATTGCAGCCTTTAGCAAGAAGTTGGAATTACATGGCACCTCCACATGCCCATCGCCTCCCTCCCCATGAGGCTCACCCTACTCCCTGGACGCACTGCAGACACCTCTTACGCTTTCTTCAGCCCGGATAAAAGCCCAAAACATCCCCCTGCCATACCTGTTCCCAGCAGGTCCTCCCAGCATCACTCCCTAGGCCAGGTCTCCTGCTGCCTGCAGAAGCTGTAGCCCAGAGCATCTTGCTGCAAACAACCCGCAGCTGTTCCAGCACAACCCCTTGGGACAATTAAAGAGTCAGGATAACAACCTGTGGGAAACAGCATGTCAGAAACCTGCCTTACCCCTCTACAGTGAGGAAGATTTCTGTTTAATTTCCTTGGACTGCCTGCCCCTCTATAGATAAGTGAATAAATACAGTTTAGGGATCATTGGGGTGAGCTGTGCCACTGATAACTTGTGTTTATAAAACCTCATCAACAAGACCCACCAGGGACCAGGAGCACATGGGCTGTCACACCAGTAGGGCTGGTCACCTGCTGGAAGTAAAACCAAAGTGATGGTTGGGCCATGTGGCAAGTTGCACCACAGAGCACTGCCCATGGCTGCACTGGCCAGGAGACCATCCCTGCAGCATCTTGTCTTTGTGCTGTGGCATGTGGTCCCTGAGCGCACCCCAGCGAGGGTCAAGCACACACCCGCACGTGCTGGGAAGCTTTCCACCCTCACCAGTGTTTTGGTGAGGCATGTGGAGGGGTAGCCAGGGTTTTGGTCAAGCTTGAGGTAGATGCGAGCTGGAGGTACGTGGGGTCAAGGAGCAACAAGGTTCCCCCAGAGCATCATTGCCTCTAGCCCTGTGCCTGGGACTCAGTGACTTGTTGGAGCCTTATTTACTGTGGAGGTTATAAAACATGCACCTGCACCAAACCTGAGCCCAGAGAGCAGCTGTGGTAGACGCATTGGTTTGGACCAGTGTTGCTGCTCAGCTGCACATGATGGCCTGAGTTCACCTTCTGGGTTCATCATGTGAAAACTTCCACAAAACCCACTGCCTCCATGTTTTCCCTTCCATTTCGAGAAGTATAAGAACACCCAGACACAGCAAATACCCACCTCCCTGACCCCTGGGAATGAAAGTGCCTGTGGAGTGGGGCAAGGTTGTTCCCCCTATTCCCACTCACAAGTCCTAGAAGTTTTTCAGGATTTCATACTTCATAATTTTATCCAGCGATTTAATAATTGTGGTGCTTCCGCTGTTTCTGAAAAGGACAGTAGCTCTGCAAGAAGAGGACTTACTAGAAAGCTCATTCTTCATTGACAAGCCAGAATAAAGTTCTTCGTGGAGAAATCAATTCATGGAAGTAAAGAGCTATGAAAGGACAAAAGTGTGGGGTTAAGCAGTATGTGGCTTGGAGCTTGGCTTTCCCGGCTCCTGGCTAAACTCACCAAAGCAGAGCCTCCAGAAAGCAAGGGCAGCGACGCAGGCAAGCGGCATCACCCAATACCAGTGTAAAGCATCTGTAAAAGCAAAAGAAATCATCGTTTGTGCATGAACACATACTATAGTAACAATACAGCAACTGGGGAGCCTGTATGACCCAGCAGGTTATGGTAAAGCAGCATTATACCACTACAAGCCAAAATAACACCCTACCCATGGTGGGTCTGCTTCCCTGTTGTGCCTTGCCTGGCCGCCAGCCCCGGCTGAGCGGGGGCAGAGCCTTCTGCCTGCCCGGCACACCAGTGCCACCAGCTCCACACCTGAGCCCTTTGCAAAACCGGGGCTGTTCTCAAGCCTGGCTGTAGGTTTGGAGGCACCACTTGGCACACGCTCATGGGTTTCACATGTTTTATCTGGAAAACGACCCCCTAGGAGTTATTTCAAGTCAGACGCCCCAAAAATCAAAGCATCCCACGTGATTTATTGCATCCCACATGATTAATCATGTCCAACATGATTAATAGCATGAAAGCTGTCTTGAATGCCTTGATTATTTCTTTCTTTCTCCAAAAAGAAACAGACAGCTCATGCCATGTGAGAAATAAATTTTTCTTTCTGAGTTTCTCCTTGTCTGTAGAACATTTAAAAAGTGGAAAAGCCAGCGGCAAAGTATGTCAGAATTGTCTTTTAAGGGGTTAACATTTGTAAGATGAATGCTGCAAGAACTCTTCTTTTTTTTAATTAAAAAATATATTTCTGGAGCAAAAACACAAGCAATAAAGACTGTTTGTCTGTTGGGAGGCTTGTTTTGTAATGCGGTATGAATAACCAGCTGACAATCCGGTTTTTTGTTTTCTCGTCGTATGGGCAATGGCCACGAGCCAGCCAACTTTATTGTCCTTGAAATGTCATGATTTTGAGTATGCACAGAATTCTTAACTGCCCAAATTACTGCATAACATCCCTTTTTATTATATGGCAACAATGTGATCCTGGGCTCAAAGACTTACTAGTTAAGAAGATTATGTGTTTTCCTTTTTCTGTTTTGTTAAAGTGCCAAGTCTTGCATTTTTGGCATCTTCTAAAGAATAAAATGTCTTCTGAAATATTCTCTCTGAGCACAGAAGTTACCTCAGAGGAGCTTGGCGATGCAGGGCTTTTCAGTACTTTCTCGTGTGCTCAGAAGTTCAGACGCATTTCTTTTCCTCAAAAGCTTCCAATTTTTGCCTCTTTGTGTGTATTGACAGCAAAAAAAATTGTCCTTCATAAGTTTGTGTTGCTTTACTTTACTGATAATTTCTTTCTCTTTTTTTTCCCCCCCTTCCCAAGTGTTGAACATTTGAGCTAGTGAGCATGAGCCAGCAGACGGCGGGCAGGCAGCAGGCAGGGAGCGGGCAAGCGGTCCCGCTTCGCCCTGCCTGCACCCTTGGCTGCATCCCTGCAACCACGCTGCAGCAACTCTGTCCTGCAAAGTGCTGCCGCCCCGTAGCCCGTGCTGGGGGTGCAAACCACCCCCAGCCCACTCCACTGGCATCCCCACACTCGGCCGCGTGGATAACACAAGCGTGCCAGGAGAACCGGCACAGTTCTGGCCAAATTTAGCCCTAGCACAAGTGCAAAGCCCTCCATCGGTGCGAGATGGTCCTGTTGACAGCAGGATGGTGCTGGCTCCCACAGGCCTGGTCCCCGGCAAGTGGGGGTGTGTGGGGTCTGTCACCCCAGCCCTGGGCTTCAGCGTGGCAAGAAACAGTGTGACTTTTCAGAGCTGCCTTTTCAGCCTGTCTCCTCTGGTGGCTTGTGCTTCCCCAGGAAGGCAGCCTTTTAAATGTGTTTTCACCAGCTGACATTTAAGTATGAATAAACAACTATTATGTATACACTAAATACTCATGTTTTACAACATTGCCATTACACTGAGGAATTATTTATGAGGCTGCTGCTCCCCACTGGGGTGAGGGGACGCAGCGTGGCGTGGCCGGCAGCAGCCCCTCAGCTGCCGATGCGGCCACGGCTGAGCAGTAATGTTGATGTTCCTTTCTTGCCAAAGGCTGGGGCTTCCCAGACCCTCTTCTGGGATGCAGAGGCAAGATGCCCTGCCCTGGAGGGTGTTGTGCCCTGACTGTTTGTGTTCCTGGTGGGACCTGACTTTTGGGACACCTTTCCCCTTCCTCTGTGGCAGGCAGAAGAGACGGCATCACCTTAGCCCCCCAGGGTCCCTGTTACTGCACCGTGTGTGCTACTGAGGCAAGATGCTTCATTGCATCTCTGGGATCTGTTTGGCAAGAGTTTAAGAAATAATAATTTTTAAAATTATGACAATATATGCTCTTTTCAGGAAACCAAACTGCAAACATAAATCCCCCCTTCTGAACCTAAGCATTGAACATTAGAGGGGTTACTTAGGTTAAAAAATAGACTTACTGAAAAGCCATTCTTAAAGACTGGTGGTAAAGGCGGCATGGTGTCTGTGACTGGCACTGTTTGCACGTGCGCCCAAATGCACCGCGGTGCTGCAGCATGGCCATACGCCTGTCCTTGGCCCCAGCAGCCTGCTGCGGGCAGGGTCAGTCCTCCCCTTCCTACAGCTGCTGCCAGAGGCTGGTGACAGGGGTGCCCCTGTCGGGTGTTTTGGTCACTCATTGCCCTTGAGCCACCCACTGGAGGCCACAGCTGGAGGAGTCACAGCAGCGATGGGACCCCAAAGCCAGGGGGAGGAGAGTGTTGGGGTTGTGCTTCCCTGGGTCAGCTGTCACGGTGGATGCCCCCCACAGACTGTCCCTGGGAGGGTGGCAGAACCTGTCTGAGCACCATTGATGACTGCCCTGTTACCACCAACACTACGTATCACTCCACTAGGATAGACATGGATGGCAAAGTGCATAGGGAAGCATTTTGAGGGTGAAAAAAAGCCAGGTGAGCTGCAGAGGGAGCGGCAGACTGGAGGGGATCGGCACTTTCCCTGCTTCAGTGCTCCTGCCGCATGCGGGCATCCGCTGCTGGGATGCATACTGGGCTGCAGAATAATCCCCAGAGTTCAAAAAACACTGTTTTTGAACAACAAGATTTTCATTAAATAAAACCACTATTTTCTGTAGTTTCTACAGGGATGTCAAGACCTTGAAGTAAATACCTCATAATATTTAATAATAAAGCTATTCCCAAGGTCATTTTCTTAGTAAAATCGCCCATAAAAGCTCGAGTTGCATTAGCAACATCTCTTTCCATGAGTATTACCAGTGAGGGCTAAAACAGCAGCAAGTCCCACCTGCCCGCCCGTAGGCAGCCGGTGGGCAGCGCCTGCCCCCCCCAGCACTGGTCTGGCTAGCCTGCATGGGGAGAATTGATTTGCCTGGCTGGTCTTGATTCAGCACAGCTTAGCAATAGGAAAAGGTGCAAAATACACGTATTTTGCAGTGGAAAGAAACAAAAGGAGAGACCCAACAACTTCTTGCTCTTCTCAGAATAAATTTCTTTTAGTTAGTGAAATGTCCATGCCAGGAAGCTCCTGGACTTTGGCTTCACGCGGCCAGTCAGTGGTGGAGCCTAAATGTGTATTTCTGCATTGTCACTGGGCGAGGTGACCACGGCCCTGCTGCAGCCCACGGGCGTGCTGCTGCACGGCGCCCGCCGGCTGGCATCCGGCACGGGCCGCACTGGGGGCCTGCCCGCGCGCCGCACCACGGCTCCGGCTGCCGGCCGCCGGCCGCCGACCGGGGTGAAAGGCAACGTTTTTGGTGGGTCTCACACCTGGTGTCTCCAGGCAGGCTCTCCAGGGCCTGAGGGATGGTCAGTGCTGTCCTGGGCAGCAGGGACATCACCTAGCAGACGGCAGCAGAAGAGATGGGGTGATGGCAACAGGTGCCCCAGTCTCGCTGCAGATGTGCAGGCAGCTCGCTGCCTGTGCACAAGGTGGTTGTTCAGGGCCGGCATGCTGCACTTCTGAGATGTTTCAGAGCGCTTTTGTGGTAAAATTGATCTCCGTTTTTGGCATTTGCCCTCCAATTGCTCACAATAATCCACCAATACTGGGTACTTTCATTCACGGCTGATCTCCCACTTCGATCCACCTCTCTGGCTCCTGCTGCTTCTCCAGGACCAAAGCTTGCTCCCAGTGGCTGCTCCTCCTCCAGCCCTGCTTTCTCCCAGACCTTCACTAAAAACCTTCTTCAGCATCATGAAGCAGCCACCCCGCCAGGTGTCTCAGCCTGGCCAGAGCCGTCCTTGGCATCCTTCAGCCTTTTGCTATTAAAATCAGAGCAAGACGGAAAGACGGCGTAATTTTGTTCCTGTAAGCAGTGGTACCTAAATCGAGCTGTGCAAACTGAGGCTCCCCACGGAGCAGGTGCCTCCGGCAGGAGCTCAGCCCTACCTCAGAAGGCATCGCAGGGGATACCTCACCCTGGGGGCTGGTTCTCACTGCCTACGGAGAGCACAGAGGGGGTGTGCCCCGACTTCCCCTCGCTGGGTCAATTCAAATGCAGCTCGACCAGTGAGATGAGTGCCAGCAGAGGAGAAGCTGGAACAACCTAACAACCTGAAGGGCTGGGGCACAGTGGGTCTGGCGGCTGGGGACCAGCCCCACATCTGAATGGCCTCCCTTAACAAAATGTTTGCAACCTCCCTCTCTGCTAAAAAGGCCATTTTTTGTGAGAAGCTGATGCCTGGAATGTGGGGACACAGTGGGGTTGGGGGGACAGGGTGAGTAGCATCACCCCACTGCTGTCCCTTCCCTTTTGGAAATAGTATTACAAACTCAGTGCAGGCAACACCACTGCTCGCTGGCGGGACAGCAGAAGGTGGCAATAGCTAGAGCAGGTAGAAAGCCAGCACCCCATAACTCAGGACAGGGTTTAGCAATGTGGCACATGGTGACCTAATTAAGAATTAAGCCAGAAACTAACACTTGCAAAAGCCATTTCCATCTCCAGCAACACCACATCCCCTAAGCTAGGGGGGACCAGCCCCAGGCACCGTCACTGATGTCACCTACTGCCACTGCGGGGCACCCGCAGCCCTGTCTCGCCACCCCTCCCAGCCCCATAGCCAACAGGACTCTGTACAGCCACTGGAGAAAAGCCTTCCCGTCTGAGAGCTGCTGAGGGCCGGGAGCTGGGGCGTTAGGGGAAGTGGCTTTTGAGCAACTGCTTAGAGGGCTTTGCTCGCTGTCCATTCCCCCCCCGCCGCCGCCCAGCAATTTGGGAGCGAGACACGGGGCTCCCCCCGTGCTGGCGGACAGACCTTGGCACGTCCCTGGTGTGCAGCAGGGGCTGGCACGGGAGCACCCCCTAAAAGCTTGAGGAACCTGTTGGTGTTGCGAACGTCTGCTGCTGTGCCCCTATGTCTGCTGATTTCCATACTAAAGACATTTACTGTATATGTTTGCCACCAGGGAAAACTACTGTCTACGACTCAGCTATATTACTGGAAGAGCAGCAGCAGTATTTCTGCTATTCTGAATATTGCATTTCCAGGACCTGCTCTATGGCTTTCAAAATCCTCCTCCCAACTCCCCATGTCCCCCCCCAGCCAATTAGTGAAAATGCCTGGTTGGGGTGATGGCCCCCTCCTCCGCGTCGCAGCGCCACTCCGAGAGACTCTTGCAAAACGGTGTGAGCCATCCCTTCTTGGCATTGGGAAGCACGGTTCACAAGCCAATGACAGAGGGATGAAATGCAAATATAGCATTTCTTGTAAAGTAAATTAAGCTAACAACGAGGTAACAAACCGCTGTTAGTATTAGATTAACTTGTTTGGCAAGATATGAAATTGGGCGAGCTGGATTGTTGATATCGGAGTCCTCAATAGCGCTAATGCTGCTCAGGGAAGTATAACATCCCTCTGAAAGACAGAGGCATGCACCAAAAAAAAAAAAAAAAAAAAATTAAGACTGGAGGAAGAGCCAGAATCTGTGCAGCAATTACACCAGCATTAAAGATGAATGGAGAAGCAGCCTGAGATTTTGATTGCATTTAAATACTGGCTTGTTTTTAATCTCAAAATCAGGCAGTGCTGTGATCAGTCATTAGCCCCAACTACAAAAAGAAAAAAAAAAGATAAAAGATCATAGATTTTAACGTTCATAGTATGACCTTAAAATACCCCTTTGATCTAAGATAAGGAGGCAAATGACAGATAATTCAGAAGTTAAAGCCAGTTGTGTGCGGTTGGCAGCGGCTGGGCCGACTTTGGGAACGGTGAAGACTTCGGCAGAGGGGGCACCAGCAGCCGTGTCCTCCTCAACGCGGGGACCAAGGCATAAGCTTAAGTGTCATACTGTATGCCAGTGGCCACTAAACTGATTAAACAGTGGTTATCTTTAGCAGTAAAAAGGCTATCTGCTAATACTAAATGATTAGAGTCTAAAATGCCATTTACTCTGCTCTGATTCCTTGAATGAATATGTATGCCAAGTGATGACTATAACACCATCAAAAGGTTTCTGTGCTCTGCTCCGTAGAGTGGAAGTGATTATTCAACAGCAGGTCTGCACTCCAGCACTTGTTTCTATTAAGCAAATTTGCAGCATTCAGACAAAAATTCATGATTGCATTGTCCTCCTGGGATTTTTTTCTTTAAAGAAATCCCACTTCCAACGCTGTCCAGGGCATGGGCTGTGGCACGTAGGCCTTGTCCGCTGCGCTGACACAAAAAAGGGGCGGATGCAGATGCTGCACAATTTCTCACTTTTTTTTTTTTTTTTAAATATAAGACAACTGGACATTTGCTGCACCCCATTCAACAGCAAGAAACTGTGCACTCTCCCAGACTTTTCTCCCACCCACCAGCCAGGGCTTTTGCAGGAAACAACATCATAAAATTCCTTGTTAGGCACAAGAAACCAGATCTACAGCTGCAGTGACAAATCAAGAGGGCTACCCATCAGAAATGAAGCCCCTGCACCCCGGCAGGGGCGTGCTGCCTGCATTTCACAACAAGGGCAAGTGCAGGGAGGCAACAAGATGCCTGGAGTGCCATTGCATGCGCGTCATGGCCCAGGTGTAACTAACCGCCCCCCCCCACCCCAGACAGAAGGGTGTTTTGACAAAGTGTGAGCAGGTCCAAGCTGCCGTAGCAGTAGTGATGGAGGGCTCCAGAGCAGCCCACGTCAGGGACCACTGAGCAAACTGAAGAGATGTTGGCGTCCAAGCAGTACGCTGATGGACCTTGTATTCAGTGTGCATGACTGGAAGGGAAGTTGTGCCTTCACAGTGCCAGCCGGTACGGGCTCAGCCTCCCCCAGCTCTCCTGGTGCTGCAGCTGGGGCGTGCAGGGCTCGGTTCCTGCCTTGCCCTAGAGGCAGGGGTGTTCTCCATGGCGATTCACTCTCTCATAATGCACCACCCTGACGTTTACCCACCCAGGAAAATGATGTTGGTCTGGTAATGTCCCCTGTGACCACTGGAGCGCTGTGTGCTCCCTGCTCCCACGTTGCTAACCAGGTTTCATCCTTCACTCCAGGCTTCCTCTACACCACATCTCCGTGCTGCCAGTACCATACAGATGGCAGCCACTGAGACCAGACCTTACTGTTGCCGTTTCAACTTACCGGTTATTTGGTAACATTTATCAGCCCACAACCCATTTTTGGGGGGCCGTCTTCTGCTGGGTTTGCTGACTCAGCCTGTTGCACTGCCACATATCAAAAAAACCCACACCAAACCACCCCATCCCCAGATGCATCCAGACGTGCCCAGCTAATTCGCCTCCCCTGCAGAGCCAGTGTGGGGCTCGTGTATGCGGCAAGACTTGGCTCACACCAACCAAGTGCCATTCAAGTGCCATCTTTATCCATCCAACAGTAGAGTGGGATTTCCTGCACAAGCGACCGTCTCCTCCAGCATGCTCCTGCTCCTGGGTGGCATTTCTGTAGCTTTGCCAGCAGTGTATGAGAGCTCTGGCAGCTGCAGAGCCATTAGCTGGCATTAGCCAAGCAGCTCTGAAAAGTTATACTTTCTTCTGAAGCAAGGAGACCGCCTAAGCCAAGGAAAAAAATGCTGTCTCGAAGGTTTAAGTACCACACTGAAGTATTTTTCTGGTGTTTAAACCGGTGCCAAAACTTGCCCTAAGCATCTGAACTAAATCTGATTAAACCCCCCCCCCCCAGCTTGTTTGGTGAGGGGTTTTGTTTTGGTTTTACTGCTCTCATCCTCATTATGGGACAACACCAACACACTGCCATCGTGTGTTGAACTACAGCAGACCCCACGGGCAGGTGGGTACCTGTCACTCTGGAGCACAGGCAGAGGCAGCGACTCTCTGGCAGCCCATTTCAAAGCAAGGAAACAAAATGTTTGGGCAACAAGCTGCTCCTTCAGTAGCCCCAGTGTGGCTGCCTGCAATAGCCTCTACAAAAAAAGCATCAACTCTACAGTTTCTCAAAATACAACTCCCCTCTCCCCAACCCCAAAAAGCAGTAAAATGGAACAGCAATTATAACACCACAGGTGGCTATAGGTGGCTTTTTAATTGCTATTCCATTTGGATGGAAATAAAAGGGGATGGGGCCACACATTTTATAATAGGGCTCCCAACCCAAAACGTCTGTTTGTGAAGAAAAATCACTCAATCAGTCCATGTGTCTGAGGCAGCTTCAGATGACAGGCAATATTTTGAAGCATACTAAGTGTTTGGTAGTGTTTTGCTTCTGTTTAGCCATTATTCAACATAGAGGTACATAAAAGCATTTAATGCAATAGGCAGAGCAGTACCAAGCTGCACTGCATGTGGCATTTGCAATTCAGAGACTGCACATGCGATCCAGGACCAGTAACTGATTAAGTCACATCAGAAAAAAAAGTACTTGGTGTCTATTTATTAGAGGAAAGTGGGGTAAATCTAAGAAAGAGCAAGAAGACAAAATAAATAGAATTGCAGCCATCCTTTACAGCTACTGGTGCACTGCATTAAAGTGACACTCACCATACAAAGAAATATGTTTTGTACAGTCCAGTGGGTTACACATGAATTGCATAACCTTGAAAATCATTGCACAAAGCATTGCAGCGGGAACACAGTTCAGAGCTTTTCTATGAGAAATGCTTCAAATCCGATCTCTTTCGTTATGTGGGAGGTCAAAGCACCTAGCACAGAGTAAGCAAAAAGGGCTGCAGAAAGGGCTGCTGCGTCAGCGCCCGGTCACGTTCGAACCCTGACATCACCTCAGACCTGGAAAAGCAGTGCCCCACAGGAAAACCTCATTGCCTATCAAAGCCTTGAAATTAATATTCTGATCAATGCCTGAGCACCTCTTGGTAGGGCTGAAGGGAGCCTGTTCCTCGCAGCCCCGACACGAGACACCATATCAGCCGGTCAGCAAGCACGCCTGGGCAGAGAAACGCTCTGTCTAAACTCGTAGATGAAAGCAAGGCGACTCTCAGCAGCAACTCAGCATTGCACGGCAGCCTTGGTGAGACCTGGCCAGTGGCACCGACAGTTCCCAGCCCTCACCCACCCGCAGCTCATTCCCTCCCATTGTACAGCACAGCAGGTTTTTGGACACAAGTCTTTGGACACACGGTTCAAGTGGAGAGGTCTAACTCTGCAGCAGCATTTCTTCCCCCCAGTTGTGTGCGTGAAGTCCTGCCTCTGCTTTTATTCATGCAGTTTCCAGGGATCTCTCTATATATTTCTAGTAGCCTGCTCAACATCAAGCACAGGAAATACAGGCTTTCACCGCATGGGGAACAAACCACAGCTAAGATGACCAGGAAACATTCATAATTTTTAATTCACACCAGTAATAAAATTGCATTACATTTTTCATAAAATAAATGTTCCAGTTTATATACAGAAAACAGACTGTACAGAGCCCTCCCCCAGACCCCAAAAACTCACAAACATACAGGCAATGCAGTGCTCAGCTAAGCAGGCACAACTGTACATCTAAAATTGTAACTGCTTTGTGTTGGGGGGGAAAAGTACTACAATGTATATAGTCCTCTCTGGACCAAGAATTAAAAAAATATTGCAGGCAAGCTGACAGGCGCCCTCGCTGCTTGCGCGGCCAGGCGCCCATCCCACAGTGCTTCAGCGAAGCAGGGTTTGTTATTGAACCTGGGACTCGAAGCTTCCATTCAGCTGCCCTTCCTCATAGTCCATCTGACATAAGATCATGTTGTTCTTCAGAAAAAATTTGTCTCCCACGCAGAATCTGGAAGATTAAAAGAATTAATGGGTGTAAGTATGAACAGAGGTTAGAACAGGGGGAGTCTGAGGCAGTCTGGGTCTGAAGGCATCTCCAGGGAGCAGAATGTGATTTCCATCACTCTGCCAGTGGTGTGGGAACCCGGGAAGCCCGCATGCTTTGCACCCCGCTCCCCCTCCCCACGCACGCCCTGGGGTCTTGCCATCCCTTTTCCAGGCACGGTGGTGCTCAGCTCCCAGGCCATAGTCGTAAGCAGCAGCTCGGGGAGCCGGTCCTGGTCTCTGCCAGGTCCCATGCTAGCGGCCACAGGAGGCCGGGAGCAGTTAAGGGGTTTGGCCCTGCAGACAAGTGGTGTCAGCTCTGCAGCCAGGAAATCAAACGAGCAATATTACACAGAGACTATTTGAAGTTTTTGCTGGTATCCACATTTCCACAGTTCCCTCGGGTGAGGCAGTATTTACACTAATTTCCAGGCAAGGACTGGCTATTAAGTCTTTCCTCACCCCCTTGTGTACAGTGTGGAACAATAAATAGAAATTTCCTGGTGGCTGGACTCCTAACCTTTATCTTCATTGAGTGAAGGGCACTGCTCTCTATATACCATGTAAATTGTTCTGTTTGTATTGAAGTTGACAGAGAGGCTTGTGATATTTAACAATTTTATTTGACCATTAAGGTCAAAAAAGTTCCACATACAAGATCTGAGAGGTGTGACTTGACAGCCAATAGCTTTTTTGCCCTGCCTGCTTGCTCAAGAATCGGAAGCTAATCTTTACTTCTCAAGATAACAAATAATGCTCTTTGCACCCAGTTCAGGGGCTGGGTTTTGTCCATCACACCAACAGGGCCATGACAGCAGAGTGCATGGCTGCACCTCCCTGCCTCAAGTGCCGAGTCCTAAATCAGCCCCAGGTCCCTAAAGCAGAGTCACCCAGCCCCTGTGCCGAAAGGCAGCTCTGAAGCCACAGGAAAGGGTAGGTACCATCCTCTGGCAAGGCCAAATATTTACTGGGCTTTGAAGGAAGATTAGTGGCAATGATCCCGTGCTCAGGAGACTTAGCAGACCTCAAACACCCATTTCCTCTGCTGCCAGGCAGAGCTTTGGCAGGGACATTGCCTACTCCTTGTCTAAAATGTTTTCTAGATTTGTAACCCGGGCAGCTTCAGGCGGAGCATCTCCATAAAGCCTAATATTTTGTGCTACAGGAACAGGAGTCACCATTTTAGAGTTCCTTTATAGGTCTGACATGGGCACAAGTTTTCTCCAACTGACGCGTGCAAATAAACTATTTGCCAAGTTGGTACAGAGAGAACTGGGCTTTGATTCTCAATTTACATGATTTCACTGGAGACCTTCCATCATCTTCCCTCTGCAGCTTGTCTGTTAGTAGTTCGGACATTCACCCATATATTACATTAAAAAGCTAAAAATTAATCTTGATTTAAACTAATAGCTTTTATGCTAACAGCTGTACTGCACACACTCTCCTGAAAACCACCTTGCCCACCAGTAGGTTTACTCACAATAAATAACACACATAGCTCCTTGCTTTCTGCTGCTCATTCCTACCTTAACTACAGTATCTCTCTCTCAGAAGAGAAATGCAAAAATTACTCTTGCCAACAGCATTGCCAACAGCTGTCTCTTGCCAAATCTGGTTTGGGTCTAGAGGAGCCAAAGGAGGAGTTAGGGAACTTGGGAGCTGGGGGGGAGATGTGTGTATGAGCACATGGGAACTAAAATGCACAGCAGGGGTACCGTGACACCCTGTGAAGTTTTGGGAGAGGGCTTTGATTCACTGCAAAGGTGACTCTTTCCATCTACCTGCCAGTCCTGCAAACCCAGCAGTAAACTGGGATCTCTTCAGCTGATGCATCACAACTAGAGACAGAGGATTTAACAGGGCAACTTCAGATGCAGTTTCACGTGCCCCAACCCACAGCTCACTCTTCAGGGTGAGACGTGGGACTGCACTGGCAGCCCCCATGCTCGGAACAGGTCTGTCGCAGAGCCTGTCTGGCTGACAGCATTCCAGCCAGCAGCAGTGAGAAACAGGCACTGAATCTGCCCTGCCATTTCTACAGAATGATTTTCTTCTGAGCAAAACCACATTTTAGATAATGGCAACACAAGCAGCTGGATTTCCTGCAACCCTTGTAGTACTGACCTATCAGCCAGTTACAGCGGTGACCAACATTTAGTCAGTATTGTGAAAAGCAATGTTGACCTTATAACAGTTTAAAGCATGGTAGGCTGAGTAGCATTGAGGACTTGCTGCAAACCTGATGTTTTGGAGAATGAAGCGAATGAAAATACTGCACACTCGGTAAAAATATTAAAGATTTTGCTCTGATGGATTTAACACTCTACGCAGCCAGAGGCTAGCTATAGAAGGGCACGTAAACTGGAAGAGAACTAGAGAAAGGTATTCATAATCCAATCTTTTCATAGCTGAAGAATGAGATGGAGTTTCCAATTCAGAACTAGTTTTGACATCCACCTCTGCAATTTTGACTTCAGGGTTACTTGAACTCACTGTTCTCAGTTCAGCTTCCAATGTTGTCTGTTACAGGAGCACTGCCATTCAGCCCTTTCGGGCCAAAATCTCTAGAGGATAACTCACAAAGGTTTGTAGCCTTCTGATATCAGCCAAAACCAACAATCTACACATACCTCTACACTGTCTAACTCAGCCCATCTTTCAGAAAAACTCAGTTCCTCCCAAACTGGGCAAATCCCTCATGCATCAAAGCGTGATTCTGCCAGAACAGGGGGATTACCTGCGCTTTCCTGCCAGGCAGTGAGAGTGCATGCACGTTATTTTAAGGGCAGACTAAGACTGTACTTTGCACGGAGTGCACTAACAGTGTTAGCAATCACAGAGGGAAGAGAGGGAGAAAAGTGCTGTGAAGCCTTTGTAATAAAGGATGAAATTTAAAAGAAAGTCCTGAAAATGAAAACTAGGCAGTACTAGGCTTTTCCATGAGAGAAACTAGGGTAAAGTAGGGGTTTGATGACAAATGCTCATCCTACAGACTCCAACGCCAACCCAGCACTCCTGCCTGTGCAGCCCAGAGCCATGACTTGCCTCTGCCAGAAGGGACATTTGAGATACTCTAGCCCCAGTATCAGCACGGAGTTTGGAAGCACCCCTCTCCTGCCCGGCCTTCATCGGCAGGCTGAAGGAAGCTGAGCCTGAGGGCTGAGCCTGGCAGCATTCCACAACACTTGGAGTCTGGAGACAACCCCCCTGAACAACCAGCAATTTCAGCTGTGTGAAGGGAGACCATCTCAGGGAGGGACCATATTAGCTCTGCAAACAGTCACAGGCTGCTGATGGGGATTCACGGCTTTTGCAGAGCATGTTCGAGAGTGGCAAAACAAGACTGGGCAACTGAAAGATATAGCGTGCCTTTGGGAAAGAAGCCCAAGGCCAGGAGCCACTAGATGTCACTGCCGCCTTGGCGCTGCCACTGCGCCTGTGGATGCCGCCAATATTAATAGGAGAGTTTTCTACCTCGAACAAACACTGCCCCTGCCTTCAATAACGTGACTGAATAAAGCCACCTGAGCTACTGCTCACCCGATTCTTCTTTTCCATGCTCTGGCACCACCCAGCTGCAAGCCCATTCATCCCCATGAACTGAACTACTGTCAGTGGGCACGGACGGAGAATCTGGCTCCAGTTTGCACGGTCTCCTAAGTTTAGAGGAAAAGGTGGCAGGGGTTTGCATCCACACACACACTGAGTATGGTTACTTCATTAGAGATCCCACTGTGAATTTTATTTTAGGGCAAGAGAGTGATGAATTTTTAAGTCAGGCTTTTAACTTGACCTTTACAGAATTAGGTTCTACATCCTCCCACGAGTTTTGTCATCTTTCTCCTACCACTGTCTCTCTCACACCTTCACACAAGCTGAAGTCTTGTCCCCTAGTTTCATCTTTAGGAAACACAACCGCATGTCCAGAACACGCACCTCAGCACAGCCCTCATGCCCTGGGCAGTCACTATAGCCTCACTAAAGCAGTAAAAACAACAAGCACTTTCAGGGCTATCTTTGACAAGGACGGATGGATGCATCAAAAGGTGACCCTGTATCATGTCGGGCTCTGTGGGCTTCCATTCTGCCTACGATCACCAACAAACAGGGCCCCGGAAAGATTTTTTCACAGCCGTCCCAAATGCGGCTAGCTGCAGGTAGCCCAAGGGAAAACTTTGTGCATGACCCTTTATTATACTCCTTGATGAGCATTTTTCACTGGGTAAAACCCAGCAAAGTACACAAGTCCCACTCAAAATTACACCACCAAGATCCCTATTAATTACACAACAACTAAAGGGATTTCTTTCTAGTGTTAGAAAGGGCTTATCTAGAGTATTTTTCTCCTTCCTGTCCCTTCTCTTTCGCCTTCTTTTTTGTTGTCCCCAGTTTTGAGCCTGTCAGAAACCTGATTTAAGCAAAATAACATCAGTTTGCCAGAGAAGGTCCAGTCTCCATCGTCTGTGTTCTGCAAAGAGGGTAGATCCTGAAAGGACGCTGAAGCAGTTTGTTTTATTCAGCAGCAGCTGTGCTGTGTATAACCATGCCCAGATCTGCAGGCTGTGTGCCCCCCCTCAGCCCCCCCAACTCCCACCAGCTACAAGGGGATTTGCACTAAAGGGGTTACAGGTACTTACGTGCATCACCCAGGTCAGCCTAATAAACCAGCCCAAGTCACACCAGCAGGCTGTGAGCCCCAGATAGGTAGCATGGATCAAACATTTCCCCTATTTTGCAGGCAAAGGTATAAATTAGTTTGTGTTTGTGTGTATAACAACTGTGTCCTCACCGCTGGTTGCAGAGCTGACAGGCAAAGCAGTCCAAATGGTAAACATTATCTCTGGCCCTCATCACCATCTCAAAGGCAGGGATCAGTTTACTGCAGGCAGCACAATTCCCGGTGGTACCAAAGAGCCTGCCAAAGAAGCACAATCATTAGAAGCCATTTTAATTAAATGGTGGAAGGACTAATTAAGTGTAATTAGCAGTATCAAATACTGTATTGCACCAATAAATAGAAGTTGCAGTCTCCATTTCGCTGACCAACCAGTGTGCGGGAACTTGGGATAAAACTGCCTGGTGAGCAGGCTCCGACTGTCGAGATGAAACTCCATTTGGTTTGCGAGCCTAGGGCTAATTTGCTGTCTAATGGAGAAAAGCATTAAACACTTAGAGCACTATTTTGGGGCTCACAAAATTTCAGTCAAAAACTATCTCCTTCTCTGCAGTGGTGGGGTAGGTGCTCAAAGCTGCCCGTCCTCCTCTGCATGTGCTTGCCCTGTCTGCGCTTGGCCACAACCTAATGGAGGGACAGGCTGGCAGCCTCTCGCAGCAAGACACAGAAGACCTGCAAACTTTGCCAATCCTGGCAGGCAACGCTATAATATAGCTCAGGAAGAACCCCACTTACCTGCTGTTTAAAACGAAAAAGCACATTTTTCTCTTGTGATGAGTACAACAGCATTTTGCAAGGCATCTCAGAGAGCAAGCCCTCCTCCCTGGCTGTGCCCCTCTCCTCCGGCCTCCAGGTCCCTCCCGGGAGCCAGCTAAGCCCTTCCACCGCGGCCGAACAGCATGCTCAGCCATTCCACTTCAGCTCCCCGGTCCTCGAGGACAGCCCTTCAGCACTGGAAGCTTTGCCATTTTCATCTTGGCTTTCACTATCTGTCTCCCCAGATGTCTGCTGCTGTTACAGCTCCTGCCGGGGGACCCAAACAAGACTGCAGAATCCCTCCCCCAGCCCACTTCTCCAAGATGTCCCTGCAGACCCCTGCGCGTGCCAGGGGCAGCATGCCACCGCGGTGATGATAAAGCCTCACGAACCAGCGGGGCATGAATCAACAGGCCGACAAAACCAAATTTCAGCCGAGACCGTGGTCAATATATATGTGGTTAGTTACTTTGCTTAGGAGACGATAAAAATCATATTCTTGGAGCGATGAGCCTCAAGACGTACGTTTCCTGCTGACCATTAGCTCTGCGTGTGCAACGCGTCGCTGCCTGCAGACAGATTTGGGCTCATGGTTTGTTTCAAGCCATTGGTTCTGGCTGATTCCACAACAGGCAGACGAGAAGCATCAGGAAAATCTATAACCAATTTCTAAACCTGCAATTTGCCAAGCTAATCAATACTAATTATTACTGGCCAGTAATTGTGAATTAAAACACCCAGCAATGTTACAGAAACCTCCACGCAACTCTCTGACCCTCACACAGCGCCGTGCTAACAAAGTCAGCTTGCTCTTCAGCTATAAAAAAGGGCTACCCTTATTTTTCATTAGAAGTGGTATCCGTGGCCTTTCATTACGCCTGGCTGGAAAACCCCAAGACTTCCCATGAAGAAACAGCACTACATTTTCCCTGAAAGTAAAACAATACAAACCAAACAGAAACACTTGTGCTATAGTGGGGCAAGACAGAAAACTTGCAATGGGAGTACCAAAATTTCTTCCCCTAAGATCCATCATATCAGGGCTGAAAGGCAGAGTAAAACCCCAGCTATGTAGTTTGCACTCGCAAACTCAGACCATGTATTCGGTAACGGGGCAGCCCCTTTCCCTCTGCAAGCTGACTCCAGCTTGCTCCTGCTCCCGCACGCAGGCAGGCAGGCAGGGGAGGCAGCTGAGCGTGGTGTTTGGCTGCCTAACGCCAGCAGACAGGACTGAAAAAGTGTGGCACCGAAAAGCGTTCAGGTCTCCACCCTGAAACACCCTGGCTCTCATTCAGCCCCCGCTCGCAAAGCAAGCCATTAATACAGACATCCCTCCCTCCCCCAACATAGCTGTCCCCTTCTATGGTACCTCACTTGGACTCAGCAAAACCTGACAGCTTTTGCCGGGGTTTTGCCATTTTCCATAAAACCAGGCATCTGCTTTTAGAGTACCCAAGTCACAGCAAACTCAAAAAAAAGAGTCCAATACGTGTTAGGCAGTGAAACTGGGAGGTTAATCCTAGATTTGCTCTGTGCCCAGCACTGCTACATGCACAAGTATAAAATATCCATTATTCATTAGCATCACAGTTGTGTGGAGCTCAATCTAGATTAAACAAAATAAAGGGGCCCCAGACAGCACCATTTGCATTGTTAAGCAGGCGCTTTTCTTCAGCCTTCAAATAGGAGACTTTTCTAAATGGAAATGATGGGGAAATTTGGACAGATGTTCACTTAACTATTTAAACAGTTAGCTTAAGAAACATGAAAAATGTATTTGGCATCGTATTCACCTGTCTCCTTTCAGCGGTTTTGGGGGTAAACCAATTGTTAAACAGCTTTGACTGTTTGCATAAGATCTGAAGCTTATGTTCTGTCCAGCTGAAATCGTGTTGCCTTCTAATGTCTACATGAACGTAGCATCCAGCTAGTCAGCATGCTAATCTTTTTCTCTTCTATCAAGTGTCGCAGTCCTCCATACCCTCCCTTTCCCAACAGATGAACATTTCACACTTATTCTAGCACTTCCTAATTTTAATCTGCTTTTCAGAGAGTGATTTAGAGCCCTGTATATTCACCGTGCTTCTAAAAATACGCTGTAACTTGTAGCTCAGTGAACATGATTTTTTGGTTTTTTTAAATCTGCTGGAAGAAAAAGCAAAATGAACACAGACTTTGGCCTTTTTTGTTTGGTTATAAAAACCTGCCACCTCTGATACCTACTTACCCAGAAGCTACTTGAGCTGAAACTGTCTAGATGGGGAGCTTAACATTATTGGAGGAGGGGAGGAAAACAAGGAGCAGGAAGAAGATCTTCGACCACAAGCCCCATCTGTGGTTAAATTTAAAATAACCCCACATGAACAAACTGATCTGCATTTTGTCCCCCAGACACCTTCATAACAGATGCAATACTCTCTCACACATTCACGCACACAAAGTTGAAGCACATTGTGGGGTTGGGGGGGGGAAATCTATCAGAAGATGCTCAGCACCTATTTACCAGCTTGGAGCTATTGGCATAAAAGAAGCTGGAAATACAGAAAGGTTTCCGAATGGAGTTGTTTTGCTGCTTCTAAAAAACCCCATTTTTTCTTCATCTCCCTTTGAAGTTAAAAGGCAACAATTCTAAGTACAGATTTATCCCCCCTTATGTAACAGGAAGACCTAGCCAGCTTGTAAATAAGCATAGACTATGCAGATTTCAAATTTAGCACAATTAAACTTTTACCCTGTGGTAGTAATTACGTTTAATGGCTCTTAGCCTGAACTTAACCATGTCTATTGTTGTCAGCCAGTCTAAAAGCAGGAGTTTGTCCAAGGACAATTTTCTGTAGTTTATAGGCACACTAAAAACCCCGCTACGCGCTGTTCTCATTGGCCATTGATGTCAGTGTGTATAGTAAAAATTAAAGCTAATTGGCATACAGGAGCAGCAGTGAATGCAAATGAATTAATGGGAAAAGAAGGGACTGCTCTTGGAAGCAGTAGGCAACTGGTGAAGGATGCTTTTTATGTAGTCTTCTCTGGCCTGAAGAGTAGTCTTCTGCATGATGAACCAGACCTCACCAGCTCCATGAATACACCTGAAGTAAAGTCAACTGCCCCAAAACTGCAGGGTGCTAAGAGAACGGTAAAGGATCCTTACTGTAGGGAAAACAGGAAGAAACGTCTCATATGAACATATTAAGTTTAGCACCTTTTAACAGATTTTTCCTCCTCCGACCAAAACGTGCACGGTGGCTAAACTGAGAACCTGATTGCCTGTTTCTGTCACCACTAGAAACAATCTGTTTTAGTCATTGCCTACAAGGAGAGAGTCCCCATTTCTTCTCATCTCTCTAGGCTGGTGTCTGACTAGCTAGCAGCTTGCAATCAAGAAAAAGGGAGAAAATCTTCTCTCCACAGAAAGAGTGAAAATTTTGGAGCTGTTGACTTCACAGGAGACAAAAAAGAAGAGGAACCAGGACAGGCAAATGTAAATAATGAGTGGTACAGAAAGGATAGGCTGGGAGTGTCTATCGGATTTTTTTTAAACACTACAAGAACAAGACAAGTTCAAAATTCAATGGCTCGGTTGAGACTGACAATTCCCCAAAACAAGAGGCTTTGTCAACACTGAAAGATAAGAATTATGAGTTGAAAAAGGACTAAACACTTACCTACAGATAAATATCTACATTTGTAGATATTGTGTACAGCTATATAATTCTCTATATATTTGTATATCCAGGTTATCTGGATAAGTTTTTGAAGAGCTACCGAACCCCACGCTCATGCTTTTAGGAGACATGGTAGTATTAGGTTGACGGTTGGACTTGATGACTCTGGAGGACTTTTCCAACCTTAATGATTCTATGATTCTATATGCTCTCCAGCTAGTAGGTGAAATAGGTTTTCCCATACACCTTCCCTATATGCCTGCTGCCATTTATTTCCTAGCTCCATCAGGACCTGCTGTAGAACAAGACTAACCTTATGTACCTGAAACTCATCATTGTGAAAAGAAAAGGTTTTGCCCCTACCATTTGAAACAAACCAACAACTAGTCTTCCAGTGAGCATGGTTCTTAACAGCTTGCAATAAGTATTTTTCCCATCTGCAGATATTAGAAATATGCGGAGCTACAGCTCTGATTTGACCAAAGCACTGAATATGCCAATAATTGCAAGGAAAGCCTGAACATCACTTAAAAGCAAGCAACTTCAGACTTGAGGTTCCCAACTTCCCTGTAATCAGCCTTTGCGTAATATTCAGAGAAAGCCTTAGCAATAGGCATTTCGGCATGGTAAACACATATTAGCTGGTGCACCCTCCTTTCCAGGACACCATTGTCAGTGCTGAAGTTGGAATTCACATCAGCTGAAGGAAAGAAATTGCATTTTGATACTCATCAAGTTGGTTAAGCTGTCCTCTCATGAATCCCTCAGGTTCCATCCCAAAGAATTTACATCTGGCATGCCAAAGGGTCTGACATTCATGGATAGCGTAACAGGAGGAGCTGAACCAGTGAGGTACAAAAAAGCCCTCTGGTCGGGTGATCGCACTAGTTCAGAGATTATTAGGCATAAACTTCAAGGTTGCTGAAGGGCATCTGCTTTCAGTTGAAGAATGCATCTAAATGTTCACTTATTTTTACTCCTTTGGTCTCTCCCTCCATATTTTCAATAAATATTTATGGTGGGGTTGGAACCCTTAGCAGGTAGAAGTCCAAGTCCTCCTCCTCTGCCCCAGCCTTCCTTACGGTATAACTGAAGCTGCCAACCTTAAAATCCATCTTGGTTGTCTCTGGCACTCAACACACATGCAACAATGTCCTCTTAGGAGAGTTTAAAAACAGCAGTCAGAAAACTGCAAGGTTGAAAGTGCTAGAGGCATGCCAGTATACCAGAGCCTGGAAGAATTACTTGCCACGCGCTTTCCTCCTGACTGGCAGGTGTGGAGAAGGGGAAAGAAAAAAAAAAAAAAGGGGGATGGGGGAAGCAAACAAACCAAGCATTGATTGTTTTTCCTGAAAAGCATGAGCTGTGAGAAACCCCTGGACCAGATACTATGGACAAAAAAAAAATAATCTGTGCTTTAACATCACAAAGCACAGCGACGTTGTCAAGACACATTGTATTTTGAGCCTAATTAATCCACCTTAATCCGTATAGATACCAAGCGTAGAAGGGAGGGTATGCTACATAGCAAGCAAGAGGTTCCCTGTTGCGATGCAGGAACAGCACTTCAATTTTGCAACATTTTTAGGCTCTGAGCAGGTATAATTTGTTCAGCCAGACTGCATTTATACCTCTCCTCCCCACGCTCGATGTGGCCCTTGAAAAGGAGGCAGGGCACACTCTCGGTGCATGCACGTACGCTACGCTCTGCTGGTAGAAAAAATACTAAAGACTCTCCTTGCTGCTTCAAAGGTGTTGGAGCTTCTGCAGGCTGAAGCCACATTCAGAGTATTAGTGATGTCTTGATGTCTCTGGTAGATTAACTTAAATTCTGCTAGTTGTGGCATGCACTTCTCAGTTCCTGAAGACTTGTGCTGACATGTCCAACTGTGGCTTAATTGTTTGGCTTAGGGCCTTCATTACCGACCTGGGGAAGCCCACCAGGAGGAGGGTATTTGCCTGCATTCTCCTGTGCCAGAGAGCAGGGCACCCGTGTTTGTGCAAGATGGCTTTTCATCTCTCACAACAAAATTAAACACTGCACATTTGCCAGATACAGAACACTTCGTCTAAAGGGGTCCCAAAGCAGTTCACCAACAGAGTGAACCCACTGCGGCATTCAGAGCAAAGCAAAAACCAGTATCCAATGGTTGGAAACCCCAGTACCGGGCAGCTGACTCGTTTGGACTAGGAGCTGCCCAGGGGGGACGCTGAGCCTCTGTGATACAGACAGTGCTGAGGTGCACCAGTGCCAGGGGATGGCAGTCCTGCCAGGACACCTCTATCCCCCAGACGGAATGTGTAGGGCTGCTCCGCCTGCCAGAGGCACCAATGCCACGCTCAGGTCGCAGCACCGATGCCGTGACTGAGGTTGCGGCAGCAATCAAAACATGTGGGAAGTTGGGTGGAAAGAATTTCCATGAAATCAACTGAGAACAGCATCAGGGCTTCCTGAAACGCCCTTTTCTCTTACTGATTTGCCATCATTTTTTAATGCAGGTTTTGAGCTTTCTTTGGAGTCTAATTAAGGCCCTAATCAGTTTAAATGATGAAAAACTTTCCCAACACCAGTATATCAAACACGCAGGAGCAACAGTTCTGCTCCTGTCAAAGCGAGCCTGACTTGCCTTTGCTCATGTGAGGGCACCCCGCTGAGTAAAAAGGAAAAATCACGTTCTTCATCAGCACTTCACAGTGAAATTTAAGTTGTCAGTTCCTCCTGGGAAATCCTGATGCAAGACCCAAACCGTCCCTGTGAACTGAAGCTTGGTGAATGTTTAATTACACCTAGGAACAAACACACATTGCTGCATGGAGGCTGCAAGGAGCCATCTGAGCTGCATGCTAAGCTTCTCTGTCCCAGAAGCAGTTTCTTCAATAGCATTTGCTTATCAAAAATAATTAGAGGTAGGAATGCTGGAACTGTGATTATGAAACAAATGGTAAATCTATTTGCTCAGACAAAATGTATCGAAAGACACATCTAGACACAGCTGGAGACTGAGGTGATACTGCAAGGATAACAACTCGAGATCCAATTTCATCTTTCATGATTAAAAAATGAGCAAGAAAGTGTTTTATGAAATGTGAAGGTTAACAAATGTTCCTTCAGAAGCAATGACGACAGTTTATCTTTTGAAACAAATGATCAGGCTATGGTCTGCTCACAGCTCCTGGAATACAGTTGAAAGATTTCTCCTAAAAACGCACAGAGGACCAGTGCATGCGGCCGGCAGCCCACCATGCTGCCAGCATCTCGGACAAAGCCTACACCAAAGCAACACCGATGCAGCAGGGTGGGAGCCAGTCGCGCTCCTGCCCCAGCGCTCTGCCCCATGCCGATGGCAAGAGCCCAGAAACTCGTCCCCGTCCCCGATCCCTGCAGCAGCCACAGCTGCTCCAGTATGGCAGAGCCACTCTTTGCCGACAACTGCGGCGTGGGAGCTCTTGGCCCGACAACACCTAGCTGCAGGAGGGGTGGCGCACGCAGGGGCCCAGACCTGCAAACTGCTGAATTTTTAAGCTGCCCAAAATATTCCGGGAGTCCTTTATAGGTAAGCACCTATACATTGCTGCCTCCAAAGTGATGAGGCAAGTGGGAGCCTGATGCTGGGTGGTAATGGCTGGGTCCTTGCATCCCTGGGAAGGAACAAGCCTGCTGCATGCTCGTAGATGGAGACTGTGTAAGGGGAGGGGAAAGCACGTCTCACCCGGTAAGAAAGCACATATTCCCAAACTACACACTCAGCTCACAGGCAAATTCAAAGAAACGTTGGTCTATAAAGAGATTATGAAACACCAATTTTTTTTTCTCCTGGTCATTACACAGCAATATTCCTTTTGGACTTCAGATATAAAAGAGATATATATATATTTATGGGTGCAAAATCAGTCTAGCTTTTAATTTTTCACATGATGGTTGACCTACTAAATATCAGTGCAATATTCACCCTGTTCTTATTCAAAGGCATATAGAGAAAGTGTCCAACAATAAATTCCCTTGACTGTCTTCCAGATAAAGTACTCCCTTTTTGGTGAGAGTACAGTATGAAGTATAAAAACTTATTTTTAGGAATGAATTCTGCTGAAGCGTGACTAGTAGTACAAATACCATGAGTTGTTGAACAAGGGAAAAAAGACATGGATAGAAGCTCTAGAACTATTAAAGGGAAGGAATTATATAATGATGGGAATGGGTAATTCTCCAGGAAGAAAAATTCAAATTACCAGGAGTGAACTGACAGTAGAGAAGATGGTGATGGCAACTGTAGTTCTTTCTATTAATAGAATTAATAGTTAAAACTGAGAAAGAAATATTATGTGTAGAAGGCAATCAAGTATGTTTTAAAGTAAAAAAAAAAATGCTTTAACTTCTATAAAATACAAGACTCTCTAGCAATGCCCTTATTCCTATCCTAGGACCCTGAAATTGTTCCTTAGCATCAGGAGAAAAGAACCCAAGAGTGCGGCAGAACCCCCCCAATAATAGTATAAATCTAAATTTACTTACTAGCAAGAATAAAACATCACAGCTGTAAAGCTGGCTAAATTTCCTGGGATATGACAATTACATTGTTCTTCCCAATAAAAACAAGTAAGAAATATTTCTAGTGGTCAAAGCCACTGTAACAGACTAAATTCAGATAGGGGAAAAATATTTAAGCGTAGGAAGTAGTAATCCCCCGCCCCAAAATTAGCTAGTAGCATAATGTATGTATACATAGCCATCATCCGAGGAGGCCAAGACTAGCCAAAGACCTAGAGCAGAGTGTGCAGCCAGTTGAAGTGTCGGTACCCTGCTGCAATACGGGCAGATGCCCCCCATTTTCACTCACAATATCTACAATTTCTTTAGCATGGAGAATGACTGGCCCTGTTTTGCTGGGCCACATAAGCCTTCTCTCCACAACTTAACCATGCTGCACAAATAGCAACAGACTCCCCCCTTGGTGGACCGGGGATTATTCTAACCCAACAAATGGAGGCAGAGGGACTATGAGACCCCTTTCAGGTACAGAAAAAGTTTGCTTCAGAGAAGACCACGCTTAACAGCTGCTGTGACAGAAGTTTCATGGACATGGTCAAACACTAGCCGCAGTGGTTGCCGTCCACAGTTCACGTCATGAACTGCTCTCTCTTCTTGAAGGCAGGATGTGGGCTGTTTCCTGGGATCTGCGGCTCCTGGCTTCTTTCCCATCTCTAGCACAGACCTCTGGTGTGCCCCAGAAAGTCGCGCCATCTGGGGGCCAGTGAGAAGATCACAGATTAAGCTTTTCTACCTCAAAGAAGCATTCTCAGGATAAACCAAGGAAAGAAAAAAATGCTCTACAACTGCGGTGATCAAAAGGTTCTTCTAAGTTAAACAGCATCGATATAGCTCTCCTTCGGCACTTTAACGTGTCTGATTTGATGCCGCATGTTATTTTTGTTATGAAACTAGAACAAACCAAAATCAATACAGTGCTCATTAAATGGACACTACATGGGGTAGCTGTAGGTCTCAAAAAGCAAATGTAAATGGGAATCGCTGCCCAGCTAAGTATTTCCAGTAGGGTTCTGCAATGTGTAGAATAACACTGAATATCTATCTTTCAGGTCAGATTAAAACCAAACAAAACAAAAACCCCAAACCTACACCCCCCCTCCCCCCCCCAGTGTTTAGCAAGCACACAAATGACAAAGTCTAGAGAACTGATAAATAATGAAGAGGAGGATGACGGATGTAGAGACCTGGCCTGCAAGCTGGGTGCAAACAAGGTATGAGTTTTAATACAACCAAGTATAAAAAACACTCCAGAAACTAATGCAACCTATGCTTTCTGGAAGGAAGACTATTCTGGAAGAAGCTCTCCTGAAAGGTTTTGGGGGTCCTTGTGATTAGCAGCTAGCATGACCCAACTGTGCTACTATGATGAAAAGAAATTATGCAATCCTTGACAAGGGAAGATCAAGAGCTGTTATAGTCTTCACTGACACATCAGAATTACGTCCACAACACAGAAGGAGTACAGCTGCACTGAAGGAATGTCAGTGAAGAATGAAAATGCTAATCTGGGTTTAGAAATCTGTGTGTTAGAGAACCTTCTGGAGCTCAGTTTCTTCAGATCAGCAGAGACAGGGTTAAGGCTACTTCCAGAGCAAGTGACTTGTGGCATTAGTAAATACTTAGAATTAAGACAAGGTACAAAAATTATTTCACAATAGTGTAGACAGTTAACTCTTTCCTCATCGCACCCTTTCCACCTTTCCAATGGCTGCTTACCCTGTCTTTCCCCCTTCAGATGTGTTCCACCCTTACCCAAGCTCCTCCTCACGTTTTGGGGACACATGCCATCTAACCTGGTATGGACCTGCGACTGCTGCCCAAGTGCCAGAATTTCAGCTGAGACCTTTCATGTATGCCCTGGAGAGTTTCAGCTCAAGCAGAAACAAAAATCCTTATGGGGGGCAGGGTGCTCTTGCATACTGCCTGGCTGAAAGGCAAGGTGGCAGCTCCCATATGGCAGCTAATAGGCATTTCTTCTATTGGCTCAGTGCTTAAGCTCTCATCTTTAGAAGGAGAAACTTGTTTGTCCAAGTTTACTAAGAAAATATTTACTAAAGATTTTCAAGAATATGTTTTACATTGAAACACGTGACACATCTGATCATTGAGACTAATTTAGCCAGCCTCTGGACACCACAAGGTTAGACGGCATTTTACCTCCCTATTTTAAAATGGCATGTTGTTTTTGCTTTGCTTCAGATGTGTTTGCTGGTTGCATAGGAAATGCTAATAAAGGAAGTGCTTTAGGAAAAAAAAAAGAGAACACACACATTAGCCATTAGCTGGGGATCAAGTACACTCTTCCAAAGGAAAAACAAAGCAAAACTTGGAGTGTTTTCCAGTGTGACCCTCATAACAGTATTTGCATTAGGCTTGCTGTCTTATTAAAATTACTTTGTGTTTATATAAAGTATTTTGCACAAAAACCCCATACACCAGGCAAAAAAATCCCATGTGTTGTTACGTATTGCAAACACACACTGACAGGGTAGTTCTAACTCAGAGTTAGGGATGCTCTCTGCAGAGTTACTCATGAAGAAAAATTTTTTGAAGTTGATCTGTAATTCTGGAGTGTTTTGCTCTGTTTACTTAGGAAAGAGACAAGAGCCCCTCGGGAGGAACCTTACTCAGTATAAGCACTAGAAGTCTATCTAAAAGCTATCACTGAAAAAGAAAAGGTAACGGTTTGGTCAGATCTTAGTCAATGTGCAGGAGTATAACATCAAATATGCAAGAAAAATTACCAGTCTTCTAATTTTCTCAGCAAGCACTGTTTGTTCTTGCTGCCTCATAATAATAAAGAGTTAAGTCATGCCCTCCTCCTTCTACCTTGACTTAAAAATATGATGCCACCTCCCTGACTACAAAATACATTAAGTGCAAATAAAAATCCATGCTTAAACAGAGGAGGAAACTCCAACCTCCTCTGGGCAGGGCTGACCGTCCACAAATACATGTTTTCATAGTAGAGGTTTAGAAAGCCAAACAGCTGGCAGCACACTGAGAGGCTTTGGGAAGAGCCCACAGTATGTTCCTCTATTTACCTCAGGTAATCTCTGCGGCAAAGAATGAGATTTGCTTTTGTGTAAAGAGTTGATCCAACCTCTCCAAGACGACAGTCACAGCAGGCACACTTTAGACAGTCTTCATGCCAATACTTATCCAGAGCCTTCAGCAGGTACCGGTCCTTGATCTTCCGGTTGCAGCCAGCACAGCCCTTCTGCTTCCCTTTTGGTTGTACAGATAGCATCGGCACACCTGCAACACAAACAAAGCGTTTAGTTTAAAAGGTATCAGGCAGCTTGAGTAGATTTCCTGCGTTTGGGGTAGCACTGTGAGCTATAGGTAGATCTGTGAGAAAATACTGCTGTGGGTTACAAGGAATTCACAGAAATTAAGTGCATGAAGCTGATGGTCAAAGGAACTTAAACTTCATTTGCTGTCACAGGGTAAGTAGGAGTGTGACACTTGCAGGAACGCAGCCCTTTTTTCCTGACACAAAGCACCAGACTTTTTTTCAATTAACAACTTGCAGTAGAATAAACTGGCTGCCACGTCAACATTTCCTTTTTCCCCTCATTACCAGTACCCCTGGGTTGTTAATTACCTGCCACAGGCAAATACGAAGACTAGAAGGGCCACCACTGTACGCACCCCCAGTCCAACATCTTGGCTGGATGAAGCTTGATGGGGAAAGGAGAGGAGTGAGTATAAAAAGATGTAGCACGCCACTGTTTTTCCTCTTTTGTGAGCCCCACCGGTCACGGAGGCCTCAGTGAAAGCTAGAGCAGCCCAGGGGCTGCTCTAAAATAAATGTTATTCAAAAGCTCGCAAGGACTGCTGAGAATAACCCAACCACTGCCCCTCTAGACTAGTGAAGCCATGCTCCTTGAGCAAAGCAGAGCTTTCCTTCTCCTCTTGTACTGCTGGAGAAAGTAATAAAAAACCAGGAGTTTTTTCCTCCCTGGAAACCCCTGCTGGGACTGCAAAGCAAGCATGAGCTAGCTGGGAATGAGGTGGAGACAGGACACTCGAGGCACTAGACTGGTGGAGATGACTGTGGCCACCTTCCTCACGCTGCTGTCTCCAGCTTTTTCCTCTCCTCCAAGCATTAGTGCCTCCCATGGTGAGCATGGACATGGGTGTGAGACCTGCCGCCCTTCTCAGTTTAAGAAGGAGGCAGGGGACGATTTTATGGAATCAACAGGCAAGGTGGAAAAATAAACAAGGATTGTACTGTGGGGGAAGAAGGGAACAGGAAATGTTGAAAGAAGAAATGAACTCACTGGGACACCAGAATCCCATTTTCTCTAGAGCCTTGATTTTGCGTTATTACTGATTTTTGTTTTTACTAGTGTCAGTCGCTAAAAAATGGAAATGCTGGGCCTGTAACAAGAATGCTGTGGGCTTAACCAACGCAGAGAAGACAACTGGGGAAACTCTGGCTAGAGTAGTGGGTGTTGCTGGTTATATACTCTTACACAAAGTTAAGCCACCATTTCTATAGGAAGCGTTGGATGTCCCAGAAAGTAGCAGCTTCATAATGGAATTATTAACAGTCCCTTAACCGGAGAGGACCTCGACAGTGCTGCTGTAGTAAGTGACGTTTGCTGCTTTCCTTAAAAGCCAGGGTGACCTGACGGTGGCTAGCGCTCAGCACATGTAAAACCCACCACTCCTACAGTAATAATTGCTTTGTCAGAGCTGCAAGCAGACGACAATAGCACTTAAGACACCTCTACACAAACAGGGAGGTATTGATCCATTTGTTATCAAAGTAGTCTCAGCAGCATGGAGACAGGTCAAGTAACATTCAAAAACCCTCAAGGCTTAAAGAGCCCTCCTGCTCTTTGCTGCGGCACACTTGAAATCTGCTCACAAGTCGATACAAGCAAACTTTTCATGCCAGTGACAAATATGAAATAATTAAGTGAAAACTTAAATCCACGTTTGCCTGCCACATACGCAACCTGTAATGCTCCTGAGAGAAATGGTACGTACACAGCCAGAGAGAAATAACTGCATGTTTGGAAAGAGAGGGAAGTGTCAGAAGTGCAATACACTGTGGGTGCTGGAGGTCAAACTGCAGAAGTCTTGTGTTCCTGGTGAGAGTTTCTTGTAAGAATGACAGAAGTGGCCCCTAGGTTCTGAACACAGCACTTTTTTTTTTTCCTTTATGCAGAGTACATTTCAGGAGCAAAGAGAAGCTTCACTTTTTGAGTAATTTCTTTTTCAGAAAACTTAAAGCCTTCATACCATGCTCTCTCCGACTTCATGCAAGGCAAACAGCACATTGTGAGAAGAGTTTGCCTTATTTGGAGGCAGAGGAGGGCACATACATGAATTTGCATTTGCAAACTGTGTAAGATCAGTACCAGTGATGAAAGAAAGTAGTTCGCACCTATGAAAACTAAAACCTAGATGTGCAAATTGTATTTTAAGATAGGAGCCCTGGACACCAGTGAGTCATTACCCACCCCCCAAACAGGCTCTCTAAATGTGAGCTGTGTACCCTTAGCGGCAGAAGAGGATTTCTTACGAAGTGGGGGGGTGCCATCATACAATTCTTTTGCAAGGTTCATCTAGGTAACTCGAGGATTCTGCATCTGGGGGTGCTGCAGATTTCAGAATGCAGATTCTAGATCACCAGAGCCCCTTAAACCCCCTCACAAGAGAACTGCTGCATGGGTGGGGTTTGAGGTCATCTCTGCGATTCAGAAATGCAAGATCTTCAGCCAGACGGGACTTCCCAAGGCCCTTGAGTGCTTTTGAAACCAGTGCCCTTTCAGAGTTACAGCTCTCCTCACCCAGAGCAAGGGGCCACTGAAACAGCAGCAGCGATGAAACTCTGACTAGACCATTAGGTGAGGTTGATTTGACCGGTAAGGGCAGGTTAGCAGGGGTGGAGGGTCTCCTGAGGTGGCAAGTAGGTCTGGACAGCTGTGGGCTGGCTGTAGCGGCGGTTCTTGTTCCATCTGTGGCCCTGGCAGCCCTCACTCACTGCCACCATCTCGGTTCCCTACTACTGCAAGCACACCATTGTCTTAAGAGGCTTCTGCGAATAAGGGGAACACAAGACTTTGATATTCTTCTAATAACTAGCTAAGGAACAGATACATATATGTATTTTTAAACAGTACCTTAAGCGAGGAATAAAGCTATGTATTTGGTCAGTGTTCAGCAGGGGGCTTTCTAATGAAAAAAGGTACCATTTCAGAGATCATATGATGTTCAAAGCTGCTATTCCTACTCAGATAATAACGAGCAAGGTCAGCCTCTGCTGCTCAGGTTCAGTGTTTTGAAATTACATTTTGGTCTGTGAGGCTTCCCTCCGACATCCCAACCAACCGGTCTGCACGGAGCACACACACCACTACAGAAAGTTGCAGCTGCAATTAGCTGGTGAGCTGACACAGCAGGCAAGGCGTGAAACAAAATTTCAAAAACTGCCAAACTTGATCACCAAGGGTTCCTCACATGCTTGCCATGTCATTTCCAAGAAACAAGAGAGCAGCATCTCAGAATCTTAACCCCTTTCATTGTCGGAGGCTTGCAGAGAGAGGACACAGCCAACACCAAAGCCCGCTTTCCTCCTCCTGCCTCACTTCCAGCAAACCCCAAGCAGCCTGGGCTTTGCAGGCAGAAACCACCTGGAGAGCTGATCTTTCTTTTTGGAAATTTCCTCACTGCAAATCTGCAATACTGCTTCATTTTTCTATGTAGATTTTTCCCCAGTACTTACCTAAAAAATGCCAAGATACTTAGTTCAATTTAATCAGGGGCATGTGGTGTCTAACTGGGGCTGTCAAGAACCAAAGGGCTCACCTTCAACAAATTCCACGTGCGCTCTGCGGGCAAGGATTAGAAAATGAGAAGTCATGTTGCAGGCATTGGAAAATTAACAACTGCTCACTCACCCATGAAAATACATGATCACAAAGGGAATACTGACTGATTACAGAATTCTGAAAGTTGCTCTCCTCTCCTGTTGCTAGCCATCCATTGCTATCTTTTCTTAGAAACAGTAGATGAAGCCTGTCTGGTTTTGGCTACCTACGCTCCCTTCTTTGCCCTTTACAACTTAATAGACTTGCTGCTGGTAAATACAAAACAAAACCTGTTCTGAGTGCTCGGAGCTCCAATGCACATTAAAAAATTATAGACACCACCTCTGGACATGCTGAAATTTATGGTTGTGTCTAAAGAGGCTGTTTTTGCAGTGAGTAATCTAAACTTTACCTCTATTCACAGTCGGACAAACTGACTTTAATCAGCCTGTATCTTCTCAGTGGGGGTCATGCTGTAAAATTATTCAGCTGGCTTTATAACACAAGTGTCCACTAAGTACACCTCTAAATTTTTCTAAGCCATTTTACTGATATTTCTATTCACATGGCAATCAGCTGCAGTTCCTTTAAGGGCACTGTTCATAAAGCCTCGTTTCCAAGAGAGCCTGGGAACTTTTTATAAATGGTAGACCTTTTAAATAACAGTTATCTGCAATGGTCCTATGGCGTACGGCTCCACAGTGCTCAGGTCTGCAAGAGAGCTACCGGTCCCCTCTGAAAGCATTGAAGTTCACCACCTAATTTCTTTAATGCAACTCTAAAGGTTAATTGGTCTGAAAGAGTAATGCGGGACTGCTGGCTAATGATATATGCCTCAAGGCTTTGCAGCTTGCCTGTATTTTATACAGTCAAGTCCAGAGCATAGAACACAGGTGATATCACCAGGGCTTTTCAGACCCCCCTCCGACTTCCCACAGCACCCCTCGGGCTTCCCCTCTCCCACCCGAGCCCTCTGCTACACCCACATGTGCTGAGTGAAAGCGGCGGGAGCTGAAGGCAGTTCTCCACCTGCATTTCATGCCTTGTTAGAGGGGGCTCCGAGAAGTGCCGCCACTGCACTCCTCATTACCACTGCAGAGAACTAAAAACAACCCTAATGAGGAGAGTGAGAGCGTACAGTATGGGGTGGGAGGAGGGACGTCCTCCCACACTCCCCAAGGAATCTGGCCAAAATCTTCAATTTGCCGTTTATGACAGCTAATTAGTTATTCTATTCAAAATCTTTGCTTTAAATAAAAGAACTAATTATACACAAAGGTCAGTCCCCCACCTCCTGTGAAGCACACATAATTGGCTTATTTCCCCAACATAGTGTGTGTGTTTTACACAAGGCTTTCAGGCAGATGGCTTTAACTCTTTCCCTCTGCAAGTTTTTGGGGTTTCTTTGGGTTTGTTTTTTTTGTTTGTTTGGCTTTTTTTGTTTTGCTTTGGGTTTTTTGTTGGTTTTGGTTTTTTTTCTTTAAAACCCACTTTCCCACAGATTATCTACTTTTACCATAAAAGCTTGCTCGATGACAAAGCAGATAACTACACGCACACACAAAGTGTATCCACTCCCAGAAAGGTTTGTGACAGCCACTCCAGCGCAGTGCTTCCTATACAGTCGTACAGCACCTTGCACAACAGAGTACTGGAATTACGTATTTATTCTCCACCACAAATTCTTGCTTGTGCAGTGCTTTTCAGATAGTTACCACATTTATGAACAACCCTTCTGCCAAAGACCACAGTTATTACAAGTTTATGGTACACTTCTTTTTTTCTTTTCCTTTTTTTTTTTTTTTAATTTACATAAGTGATTATTATAGGGATGCAGCATTCCAGCGCTAAAAGCAATTCTGGTTTAAAGACTGGAGTTTTGGCAGTTAGGCAGCTAAGCCTAGGTTTCAGAGTTCCACTTGAGGGGAAAAAACGTTTATTTCTAGCATCAACACTCTTTAAATGAGCTGACCTCCTTTTGCCTGCTAACAAAAACCCCAGCATTTGGCTGCAAAAGATGAAAAAGTAACTGAAGAGTAGGAGTAATCTTATTAACTCCTGTCTCATCACAATAAATAAGCTGCAGTCTTATGTCTTTTATCAGGGGATCTGATATCGTTTAAAAGCATTAGAGCCCTGCATCACCCATTTAAGTAAATGCAGACAGTCATTGCCAAAAAGATGCAGTGAATTTCATTCCCTTAAAAAGGAACTCACTTTGTGTTCCCAGTATTGTATTACTCACCTTCTATGAATATTACACCCTGTGAAACAAGTTAAACCATGCACTTCCACTGAACTGAGAGTACGCTGTCTCAGGCATCTTCACCAAGAATTTCATTTGAAGAATTATGGACAGCAAGGTGAAACTCATCATGTCATTTGTATATCCAATTAAAACATTACATTTGGAACACCGAGTACCTGCAACTAAATGCTTATGAACAAGCCATAGACCATTCATCAAAATTATTCAATGAGTAACCACAATCTTTTTTTGTTTCCAGTTTCATGCTGCAATATACAGCACGTGATTTTTACAGTGGCTTTAGCAATTCATTTGTGGTATTCTTTCTTCTGAATCATTACTGAACGTATTTCCCATGCATGGCAAAAAAGTAGTTGGAGAGGGCAGTTAATAGGGGAAACAACATTTTGATCAGTGCTTCTATTTTATCTGTGCTATAGTCCTCCTCCCAGTACCACAGCAATTGTTTTGGCCCTACAGTTCAGAACAAGCTTTAGAGAAACATAATTTAGACTCTAGTGTTCCCTGGCAGTTTCAGCTGCCTAAATGTGACCCAAAGCTTCATGAGTGGCTTAACTTCCCCTCCAGTCTCCCATATAGAGATCCTGTTTTCAAACCATTTGCTCAGATACACCCAGGTACCCAAAATAATCAATCACGGTCTTTGAATCTGTACCAAGGTAGGTCCTGATTCAGGACACAAGGTTTAGGTTTAGAATCTAAATTTTCATTTTCCCCAAAAGTTTTGAGTCTTCCAGTACCTGATTTAAGGCTCTCTCTATTACAGAGTTCCTCCGTCCAGACGACAACCTGTAGCTATAAAGGAACACATGGCAGCAGGACAGAATGCAAAACATAATAATTGATGCTGCAAAACAGTTTCTATAAATCATTCCAGTAAGCAACATTTTCCCTGTGCTCATAAAATATGCTTGTTTGAGCTTTAATTTTTCATAATTGGCATATGTCCAAAGCTTATTCTTAGCACATGTAGTGTTTCAGTAAAATCCATTTTTACTGTTGGAAGCCCTGGGAACAGTAGAGAGACATGCAGATTTCTTCCACCTTCAACCTATCCTGAGAACATTCTGATCAAGTTTTCTCAATTAATCACAATTTAGTGGCCTACAGTCTGGCAAAGGTCCTGATCTTTGGTGGCCAGTTCCCTCCTTCAGTGTCTGCAGTAGAAAAAAGTCTGGCAATGGAGAGACTACCCTCAAGCCACCTTTCCAGCAGTATAACACCACCACAGATGAGAAAATGATTATAAGGGATGACTAGCCTGGAATTCTTTCTATATTCCTCAATATTCCACTGACTTGCAGGTGACCACTGGAAAGACACTAAACTTCAGAGTTTTCTGTTTGGGGGGGTTTGGGTGTCACAGAATGGCAGGGGTTGGCAGGGACCTCTGGAGATCATCTCGTCCAACCCCCCCTGCTTGAGCAGGCACACCCAGAGCAGGGGGCACAGGAACGCATCCAGGTGGGTTTTGAATATCTCCAGGGAAGGAGACTGTGTCAAAGCAAACCAATGGAAGACGAGTCTCTGAGTCAGATGATCACAAAGGTGAGACCTCATCCCTCATTTTGCAGCTCATTTAAGAATAACCTATGTACCAATGTTAAATACAGGGAGTTTTTTGCCCTCCCCCAAAGGGAAAGAAAATAAAATAGAAAAAAACATATATCAAGTTAAAAATCCCAAAGACTGTGAGAAGTAAAAACTTAAGTCAATTATTTACAGACACATGTGTAATACTACACAATTCTCATCTTCCAGTTAAAATGCACTGTTCAACGTATTACTACTGAGGTTTCAAGACATATGCAAAGATGTGCAATGTAGCAGAGCTCAGATTTAGCAGCGAAACATTACCATCACCCTGACAGATTTGGTATGCTATATATGTGAATATTTTAAGGAGAAGAGAACTATATCATTGCACGATCATCATCACCATCATCTTTTCTTCTGCCTCTTTGCAGACATATACAATGTCAACCTAAGCTTTCGGCAACCTTAATAGAATTTCAGTGCCCACTGCCAAATGGCCATTTGATGTTCTGCTCTGTGTACACTGATGAAGCAATCTGTCACAGGCCTTAATGCAGGCAATGATCACTATCCAATCTAAAGCTTTCACAGGCTTATAGAAATTCCTCAAGACTTTTGGAGCCTGTAATAATTTGTGCAATACCACAAAAGAATTTGGAATCCTGGTGCTCTGTATTTAATGAAATATGAATTGCAAGTTATTGTAGTATGAAAATAACAGCCCTCCTGCCCCTGTCCAAACTTAACTGCAAAGCCAAGCTTTGATGCTCATGCCTGCACAATATTAGTAAAGTAAATATACAAGGACTAAAATTTATTTGCTTTTTTTTTTTTGTTTCCAGGAGACGAGTAAAGATTCACCTATAGAGAATGCAGAGGGAGTCTATCTACTTAATGTAATCCATGTAAGAGATACAATTGCTCCTGACCTTCTAGAAGTTGAGATACACCTCCCTAGTCATTCAGAAAGATGCAGTTATTCCCCAAACCTAGCCTGTCTCCCTTTCCTAGCAAAACCAGACCAACCCACCTGCTACTAAAAGTTGAAAGAAGAAGGGCAAGGAGAGCTATTTCCTTCTTTTCTTGTTGAAAGGAAAAAACACAACAGACAGTCCTTTGCAGGACCATTTGCATGCTGAGCTGTCAGACCATGCACTTTCCATTAAAGAGATAGCATCCCTTTTCATAAGTCCATTTGGGATCCATTTTAGTGTTATCTAAAAATCAAATCTACATGGTAATCCTTTTAATGTACTCTTGACTTTTAAAACCAGCTTTATGTTCCTTCAGGAAATGTTTTAAGCCATTACTCAGTAATTACTACTCACCCATGAAAACACTGATCTTTTACAATATATAATCAGTTTGCTGACTTAAAAAATAAAGCAGACTGGAATTCTGTCTCATGAAAGTAGCAAAGTAAAACCAAGGTTAAGAGAGCATCCTATCCACACACACACACACACACACACACCCCCCATTATTTCAAAGTGGTATCTTTTTCTTGTTGTATAAGAGAGGGACCAAGGTGGTCACAGTTCCAAGTTTCTTTGTTAAGTCTCTGGGTGTGGACAGATAGGAGACTCTCAATCTCAATTTTCCATTGGTGATCACTGCACAAGTAACCAATAAATAATTACTGATTTAGGAAGTGGAATTTGTATAATCCTGGATAGAAACAATACCCTAACCTTTTGCAAGCCCTGAAGTTTTCAGTGACACTATACAACCTCCTGAAAGGTTGGAAACATAGGAAAGCCATGGAATTCGTGGAGGTGCTTTGATAAGCTTCAGCTGTACATGAATAAGTCTCAGAAAAGGTGCCAAAATGGTTCACATCTAGTGCAACTTTACTGGATTTATCTAGACCACACCTGCAGTCAACACAGGAATGCCTAGCCAAACTTCAGGGACCTGAAATTACCTTGAAATTTCTACTACAAGCTCCTGGATGTTTTGCCTTGCTCCCTTCCACACTCCTCTGCCCAACTGGAGGTGGTTGAGAGGCAGAGAAGAGCGTAAGCCAGCACTGGCTTGCCCTTTCTAGCACTAGCCAGAAAGGGAACAAGAGTACCTTGTGCCCAGTTACAGCTCCTGTCTGAGGATGACCAGACAAAAGACTGTGACTTCTGTAATGCAGATGCTCAGACTACAGGAGGTCCCTGGATATCCTGGCCTTGCATGCAGTTTAACAAAGACCCTAGATGTTTATACAAAGTATACCCACCAACAATTGGAATGATCCTTCCCATCCCACCACTGATCTCAGAGAGCACAGCGCCCTTCTCACTTGACTGCTCTGGCAAAAGCAGTTTAATATTTCAAGATTAGAAAAAGGGCAGGGTGAAGTTTGTCAGAGAGAACTTGCTGTACCTTGCAAATAATATCAACTAAAGTTGTTCTCCTAATGCCATGAAGATAGAGAAGACAGAGAAAGCAGAGGCTAAATGCTTTCGTTGCTTCTGTTCTTCTGTTTACTGAGGTCTAGCCTGTCTTACTTAGCCACAGTTTGCTTCCACAGACAAGTTTTACTCTACCCTATTTTGCTACTACAATTAGGACAGAGAAAGTCCTGCTCTTGACCATTTCCCCTTTCATTCACAGGGAAAGGTATGCAGATCCCAGTGGAATACTGTTCATTCATTAAACATTTGTTATAGTTGCAGCTGGCTAGTAACTATATGCCGCAAATTAATTTTTGTTATTCACAACTGATTAAGCAGGGCTCGCAAGCCACAGCTGGCCGTTATATGCTACCCGTCTTTACAAGAAATTATGCTGATAAGAATTAAAAGTGGTTTCTTGGCATTAGCTGTTTTATAGTCATTCTATAATGAGTTCCTTTGAGGTGACATATAGAGACAGGATTTGAGCTCTATTACCCTGGACAACAGGAAAGACCCAAATAAAACTGCAAGACTCTCTTTTTTTCCCTTCTGTTTCTTTTTTTGTGAAATGCTCTAGAAAAGCTTTAAAAACTGTGCTGCAATTCACCATATATTCCAGAATAAAGTGAGCACTAAGGTTTTGGGGCAAGTTAGCATGACATTTAGTTTTCATTAAAGCATTTTAGAAGTCATATGAAATATACTGTAATGGAGCATATTCTTCTCTATTAAGCATTCAGGAGCATTGCCGTATTCAGAGTATGGGTGAGAAGTCGGAATTGCACGAGAGATTCCTCTTACGGTTGACCACTGAGTTGAATTCAAGCTGATCCTAAGGGAGCTGTTTTCATTAGCCTACAGGAGCTCTCTAATCCTATTCCTTGAATTTCAGACCACCACCACTACAAGAATTTATGACCTGCTGCCTGCACTTTGGATGGTACTCACACTTCACTCTTCTCTTCAATGCATCCTGTTCCTCTGGATCATTACCACTGCTTTGTGCAACAACCGATTCCTTTAAAGTGGAAGTCTGCTCTTCAACTTAGTTATTTATGCTCCATTTGATTCTCACCAACATACGTGAAGATGCCGGTGGTTACACCTGGTTAAAAACAATTTTTAAAAAAAAGGCATATAACCTAGCCCAGTGCAAAGAACTGAAAGCCTCCTAAAACGTACCTCCTGACGTCTGGCCCGGGTATGTATCTACTAATGCTTTGCCTGAAACCTCAGACTAAAAAGAAATTCTAAACCACTACCCTTTAGCTCCAAAAATGCTACACTTCCAGGCCAAAACACTTCCTGAGCAAAAAACTTTGTCTGCTCCATTTCTACGGGAGTCTCTACTGCTTGATTTACTCAGTTTTTGTCTACCTCATCATGAGATTCCTGACTGCTGAAAAGAACTCCTTCACTGAACTAATGAAATAAGGAGTCTTAAGTGCCTTGCAATCCTTTTTAGAAAAGTCTGTATCTCCAGATGAGTCTCAATTTCACAGCATCAGGGAACTGTGTGCCAATGCACTGAACCGGAACGCCAGGGCTAGCAGGAGTTGCAGACAACAATGCTAACATCAGGGTTATTTTAGATTAGAGTACTTCCAAATCAATTTTGGATTCAAACTTTTAAATGCACTCTCCAGAAGGAATCCGCACTGACTGAGTATTTTCAAGGCTAATTTTCTAAAAACATGAGTGAAACTAATTCTTATCGAAGCAAAACACGCAACTAACCTTTGTCACAAAGGCTGGGTCATAGCTAGAAAATTAGGCACACAGTCCTAAAAATGAATAAACGGACTATGAAAACACCTGTAAAACTGCAAACAGAAACCACTACGGATGCTGCTGGGAACCGATTTTCACTGAGGCCAGAAGTCATCACAATGTTTGGGATGCAAGGCACCCCTCCTATAGCTGAGGTATCCCATCTTCCACAAGTAGTCCATTCTAGCAGAGGTAAGGGCATGCTCTGGGCGACCCAGGGCAGCAGGGCTGCGCTCCAGGAATTTGCATCACGCTGCACTGGGATAAAGAAGGAACTGAACATCCACAGTCTGATGGCAGAATTTTGCTGGACTAAAAATTCTGCAGAGTTAAGACAGATCCTACAGCACTCTACAGAAGGAAAGTAGTTGTGATGAGAGAAGGGAATGTGTAAGACATGGGAGAGTTAAGGTTAAAGTTCAGAGCAGAAGTAATTAAGACAGGTAAGAGTGCTCTACAACTTGACACAGGTTTGCTTTGTATTCAGAACTTTTCACTAGCATTAAGCATCTTAACTTGTGTATAGAGAGATTATAATTAAAACCTGACAAGTTTAAATTAGCCATTTAGAAAAGGTTCTCCAGAAAGCTTTTTAAGTAGACTACACATATATATTAAAATAGAAGAAAAAAAAAAAATTAATCAGAGCCATTTTCAGTTTCAATAGTTTTCCCTACCTAGATATCTCAAGAGAGTAGACAAATTTAAAATCAAAGTTCTGCAACTGTCCAAACTCACTTAAAAGGCAGGAGAGGGAGGAAGTGTGGCAATTAGAAAAACCTTTAAAAATCCCTCTATTTAATAGCCCACAGTCCTTTAGATGAACAGAAGCACTCCAGAAACCCCATTTAAAAAAAAAAAAAGGGATCCTGATTTCCCTTCAGGATTTTGAGCACTTCAGGGAATGCTCTATTATGGTTCCCCAGGGATGGGGGAATTATGTCAATCTGCCACAAGGCTGGGCAGTTAGTGAGGGAGGCAGCCTGAGAGCTGGCTTTCACCAGGCCACGCCAATTAGAGAGGAGGGAGTGTCTTCACCTCACACTGGCTATTCAGATTAATTCCTAGCGTTTCAATGCTATACAATTTTCCTATAAGTTCAAGAAACTGAATCTAAAGAAAATTTGCTCTTTATTAGAGAAGGAAATATATCCACAGTGTCAAATGACACCTGGTAATTTATTTCCCCTCAAAAGAAAATAGCTACAAATATTTTTATATTTTAAGAAAAAGTTGACCAACTATAAATATCTGGAAACCAGGTTTGTAAGAATAAAAGTCATTAAGGACAGGGCTGCTGCAAAGTCCACCTTATTACTTCCAAGTTGTATTAGATTCCTTCTTTCCCTGCCTTGCCTTTTCATAAAGTGAATGCAATACTTGAGAAATATGGTTGGACATCTAGCTGGGACACAAGAAACACATTTTGGTTTCCCAGTGCACATCTCCAGCCCTGCCATGTCCTCCTCTCCTCTGCTGCGCATATCAAGGGAACAATCCCAGCTTGCTCTCAAGTACACCTTTCAGCCAGGGAACAGCTACGAACACTTGCTTATTAACCTAAAGAGCTGCTGAACAACCCTACATCATTCCTAGCTCTGATTGCTCCCAACACCACAGCAGCCTCTCTGCAACCCTCATTTTTAAAGCTCTGGAACAGATGCTTTTATATGCATGAAACACATGATATGTGTATTTTCATAGGCCATAGGGTGGCCCTTGTCATAACCTGTTGCAGCAGCCTGTTGCCACTGCTGAAGACTTGGAAGTTAGATGATCGCAGCGTGCTACTTTTGGGTGAGAAAGGGAGGCAGATAGGAAGTGGAAGAAGAGAAGTCAGCACAAATGCTATATGAAATGCGGTGCAGACACAAGTACAGTAGTTCTTCAAAGGAAGAAGAGAGCCAGCACCTGCCCCTGAGAAAAATAATCAAGCTGTAGCAGCAATGATCACTCTAAACCCGTGTCGTTTATCTACAGCCTACATTCATTGCTTCCACATGCAAAATGTAATCCTTTTCTCAAATCTACCTCAACTCTACTGCACTCCATGTGGTACCTCTTTTCAGAGGAGTGTCTAAATTACCTAAGCGCAATAAAAAAGAATGCTACTTTAAAGCAAGCCATGGTCTGCCACAGCAAAGCGTAAGATGAGTAATTCGTTACTTCAAGTGCTAGATGGTCTTTTTTTCTTTTTGAGACACAACAGTATTTGAAATGGTAATGTGCATATAAAAATCTTAATTTATTTTGCTTCATCTTTATATACCACTAGTGTACTTATTCCCAATTCACAGTGAACCAAAAATCTGATAAGGAAAAACAACGTCTGCTCTGGATCCAAACCTAATAGAAGCATGTGAATGAGTATTTGCAAAACCCAAGATCCATTTGAGTCATTAACTGAACTGCTTCAAACAGGAATTGGGTGAAAAAGAACAGATATCTGCATTTCAGGCACCCCAAAGTTCAAGTAGAAAATCTATCCCATTTTTGGTTAGCCATAGCAGCAATTTCACAGCAACTGCTGGGTGTGCGATTGCCACCCTGCTTTTGGAGAATTAAACAGCAGACTACTTCTCCAGAGGCTTCTCACTTTTTATGCGGGTTCAGCCTTATTTTCACTTCATTCCCCAAACTACTGCAGCTGAAATCCGGTGCCAGTTCCAAACAGGCCCATCAGGCAACACCAGAGGAGTGGCAGAGCTGTGCTGAAAGCCAACGCAGCACAGGAAGCTGACAGCCAGTTTCTCCTCCCAGCATTGTAGCGGGACTGTCACTGCATCATCCACTGCCCATACCCACCCTGCCTCTGCTCAACCCTGTCCACAGCTGCCTGCGGCAGGGGTTATTTTCCCATGGAAATGCCTGGCATGAAATCCTCTCACAGGTGAGAACCTCTGCTCCCCTCTGAGAAGAGTTTGGCTCAGTCGTCTCTGAACTGCAAAGCAGTGACATCTCCCCGCTGCCATCTCTCCAGGCTGGAAAACCCAATTCGCCCAGCCTCCCCCTGTATGTACTGCCACTGAGATGGTGCTGGGTTGACATCAGACTTGCTAGGCTCTCTCCGGTCTGTCAATAGGACAGCTGGCCAACTTCAAGTGATGGCCATTTATCTTGTGTTCAAAGGCCTACAGCTGATTTCACAATTGACATGCTGACCTCTGGGAACCAAAACTTATAGCATGTTTTTTTTTTTAAATAAGCTACACCACAAACAATTCCTAGAGCCTGAGTAAACAGAAAATATTTTTTAAAAAATATGGTTCCAGTGCTGACACTGCATGTCTTCTGCCTAGAGACCCCCATACTGCATCCACAAACAACTAGAGGGACGAAACATGGCCATCTTCAGAGAGGAGTGAAGCCAACAGACAGCACTGTTTAAATGGCCAAGAAGATAAGGGGAAAACCTTCCTACGCATTAGTGCTCTGAGACATCCTGTATCTATGCAGAACAGGCACCACTTCCACGTTTAAGATTCGCCCATCCCTCTCTCTGAGAGCAACCCTCAGCAATAACAACAGTTCATCTCCTGCTACGAAGGTCAAGGGCTCTGCCGGCCCTCTGGAGATTTGAGCTACTGGTTCCACAGAGTCTGCCAGTATCAAACCTGACACTTAGATTAGTAGTTACTCCCCAGACATATCTAGTTTCCCATTTCTTCAGTTTCTAGTGTCAAAATGCACTTGCAGTACAATATGCAAACCTCCACAGACAATATCCTCTGCTCTTCAGCTGTGGTGGGAGAAATGCCTATTTTTGCAGAGAAAAAGGTATACTTTATGTTAATGTATTATCATACTAATATACCCCTGAGCTTGTATCTTTGGTATAGAGCATAGAAAATGGTAAAGCTGCATCCCACAGTTAGCATCACATTATCAGCGCACAGAGGAATATTTTGGAAGTTAACATTTAAGACAGATGCTCTGCATTATAAACAGCAGGGAACGATCAGTCTTTAATATGCAGTTTATGGATGGCTTCATCACAGTTCCATTTGGTGGTTTTACTTGAACCAATACACTGCAACACTGTCTGTCACCCTGTTAAGATCTGAATCAGCATGGGTGCCTGCACATTACCCTCCCCTGAGGGTAGTGAAGAGTTAAACCAAGGGAACACTACTGCCCATTCCACACAAATTGGAGCAATCCTGCACCCCCGCATCTTACACAGCCTTCATATAAAAATCATTACTCGCTTTTACTCGTCATGAAGAGAGTTTACCTCAGTTTCATGGTAAACTTTGAAGTGGCAATTTCCTCTGGTGCTTCCGCAGTCCAGACCACTCTTGCACACCCAAGACAAGCTCCTGCCACATCACACAAAAGCCACTGATCCCCCGTTTCAGAATGCCAACATTTTAAAAGCCTTACAAGAAGAAGGGCCAATCTGGGTAATTTGTTGCTCAGCTTCAAGGAATTTTTAACAAGGAAGGAGACAAAATGCAAATTAAAAGGGAGTATTAAATCTTACCAGTCTGCTACATGCCAAAGATATTTAAAAAGTCTGAAATTACAACAGAGCTCTACTTAAAAACCTACTGACCTGGTTCTCCAAGGTTATGTATTTAAGTATCTTGCAGATAGTGTCCTGGTTTCAGCTGGGATAGAGTTAAATTTCTTCATAGTAGCTAGTATGGGGCTATGTTTTGGATTTTTGCTGGAAACTGTGGTGATAATGTGGAGATGTTGTAGCTGTTGCTAAGTAGCACTTACACTGGTCAAGGACTTTTTCAGCTCCCCTTGCTCTGCTGGGTGCACAAGGAGCTGGGAGGGGGCACAGCCAGGACAGCTGACCCCAACTGACCAACAGGATATCCCACACCATATGACGCCATGCTCAGCATATAAAGCTGGGGGAAGAAGGAGGAAGGGGGGACATTTGGAGTGATGGTGTTTGTTTTCCCAAGTCACCGTTACATGTGATGGAGCCCTGCTCTCCTGGAGACAGCAGAATACCTGCCTGCTGGTGGGAAGTAGTGAATGAATTCCCCGTTTTATTTTGCTTCCATGTGCAGCTTTTGCTTTACCTATTAAACTGTCTTTATCTCAACCCATGAGTTGCCTCAATTTTACTCTTCCGATTCTCTCCCGAGTCCCACCAGGGGGGAGTGAGCGAGTGGCTGCGTGGTGCTTGGTTGCTGGCTGGGGCTAAACCACGACAGATGCTTTAATGCTTTTACACAAGTCCAAAACTGCATGAGTAGACTGGACACAAAAGTTGTTCTTACACAGCAAGAGGTGGCAGTGGACAACTTGTCCTCATCAGTTCCGCTGGGGTAAATGGGCACCAACTTTGTTCCCACTAACTACGCATATCACATGGCTGCGTTGGTCTCTTTCTCTCTCCTTCAGTTTGCCAGAAGACAAGCCAGTTCTGAATCCTGGGACTTTCTGTAAAACTGCCACGGGCCATTTTTCAGTCCCGTTAATTCACGGACATGTCTGCAGAGAAGGTCCAATGTCTGGATACGGCACACCTTGCAAAGTGTTGAGAGAAGAAAAGTAAGCCATGGCAATGCAGAGCTCAGGCCACAGGAACAGCAAGAGGATATCAAATGCCACTTTAAGTGCTGATATATTTGTGCTTTGAAGGAAAAATGCCTCCAGGAATCACAGCAGGAGTCACCTCTATATAAAGACTTTGCATATAAAGGGACATTTATTATTCTCAATTAATGGCATTCTGAGAGACACGTTTACATTTCTAAGCGTCAGAACCAGCAGAATATGAAATGACTGAAAGCCTCTTATTTCACTCTGAAAATGGCCATAAAAGGATCTAAAGATGACAAAAAAAATCCACATCTTCTAGAAGACACAAGACATTCTTTGATTCCTTACAATTCTGAAGCCTGGTTAGTACAGCAAGGCTATCCAAATACAGGTTTAAATGCCTGCAAACAGCAAAGCAAATTGCCACTACAGCTCCTTCACAGAATTCAGTGGCGTCCACGTCGAGAGGCAGTAATAGATCTTGATCACATCCTCCCATGGATTATTAGGGAAACCTAATGTGGCAGAACACTGTATAGTAGTTTTCTGGAAAAATGAATAACTAGAAGTCTCAGAAAAATTCACACTTTGCAAGCAAAATATGTATAATGTTACTAGATTTTAAACCAACACATCAGAAATATTGTCTAAAAGGAGACAGAGAGTAAATATCTTGATCTTGTAAGAAAAAACTACTTGGGGGAAAACCTAGAAATAGAAGGCAACTTCAGTGACATTTATGTAACTGCAGGACCAATAAATTCTTCACACATACACACACGTGCCCACAGGTTGCTGGTGGCATGGCATGCATATGGCTGAGACTGATTCACAAGCATTTGTCACTTTTGAACCTCCCTAAGGCTAAAGAGAAAAAATAACATTAACTCAACCTTGAGTAGCTAAGGACCATGTTAAAAAAAAACAAACCAGTAAAAATAAAAGTCCAGATACTTAAGGCCCAAAGCTATTCCAGTGCCTAACTTCCCAAGGCAACAGAAGGTCTTTCTCACAAACACGTGCACACACACCAGCCATCAAAACCTTCAAACACTCTTAGCCACGGGAACGCTGACATGGATTGTCAAGCAGTCAATACACCTCCACCAAGCGCTGGAGATGGCTCACACACGGTCCGACTGAACACTTAAATGGGAAGGGTGGGAGCACACATGCAGCCCGAGTAAGGTTTTGCAGGAGAAACAAGCTGAAATGCCAGTGGCAGTTCAGCACAGTGGTTTGCAGCTTCTACAGCAAGTGATTTTGGAAAGCTCCTGTGTGAAGGCACAAGCAGTCCTTGCTTCTTGTTCCAGCTTAATCCTGTCTCCACTCCTCTCCTGGTGCCACTGCATTCTTCAGCTGCGTCTCATGGACTCCACACGCATCCTCCCACTCTCCTTGTCCAAATAATATATATACTAAAAAGAACAATTTTATTTACATTGACTATCCTTTCTCTGCTGGAAAGAGCTGCAGACTGTTTGCTGTACCAGAAATTGGAACACTGGTTAGTTTTGTGGGTTGGTCATTGGGTTTTTTTTACTTGGTTCTTTGCTTTTTTTTTTTAATTAAGAATATTCCATAGAAAATGAAAACTCCCCATCAAGTTGCAACGTAGTTCACAGTTTTGAGGACTTCAAATAGAAAATGCTTAACCATCTATTCAACTATATAAATCTACACGTTGCAGGTATTCCTGCCTGGTGGCCTGATGCTAGAACTGTAAATAAATAATTCAGTACTGAAATAATAGCATCTAAATTTGAAAAGCACCCACAAAACCTACTAGCATTAACTGGAGCTTTCAATAGTCAGATTTGGTATCTTGGGCAGGGCGGGAAATGCAATTTACTACCATAGGGAAAGTACGGGTGTTGAAAACCAATTCAGCGACACCTTCAAATATGAAAGCTGTTCCTTAGCCTCAGCCAGTGGGCTGCAAATCCCCACGGACTGCGGTTCCCTACGCTCTCACACACGGCTCCATGGCCACCTCCAGACTCACAGGAAAAGCCCACCTTAAAAACCTTTGTTCCCACTAACTGGGATGACAGCAGCTCCCCAGCCTGGATTAAGAACTGCACCATGAACCAGAAAATCTCAGATTACAATTGCGGTTCTGCTACCGATTTTCCGCATGAAAAATCTCTGCATCAGTGTCTTCACTGGGGACAGGGAAACAGCAACGCCCATTATCCCCAAGAGACTTCAAGTTCTCTGCAGCACTCTCAAAGCACCAAGTTTCTTTGTAAGTGTGCTGCCAGATGGAAAAGATTTAATGCAACAGGCTACGCTTACCTTGTCCTAAGATCCTTTAGCAAAGGCCAGGTAGATTAAACTTTCCACTGGATTATTTTAAAACTTCCATAAAGTCCCCACAACTAGTTCCTCTGAAAACACGAGTTTACATTTTGTTCTCAGCAAAAAAAACACTGGAAGCTGTGAGGCTTTCTGACATATACGACATAGATATCTATTACCAGCAAAAAGGCAGTTTTCCCTCCTTTTAAACGATGGAAAGTCAATTTGCATCATAATTACAACCAAGGCCCCGTCACGTTACTTTTAGTTAAAACAGTAAACTACTATAATAAAAGTGTACCTGGGGAATATTTAGAGAAAGCTCTAATGATTTCTTCCCTAGCGGTTAATAAATTCACTTCCAGATCAATTTGTTCATGATAGAAACTTGAGAGCATAAACAGTTACACAAGCACATTAGAGTGTGTCTTTCTCAGTATAAATGATTTATTACAATGATTAGCAGCACATAAACAATTTAAAATACAACTCTAATTAGCTTTTTGGAAGAAAAGGAGAAAAACCTTCCTGACTCCTTCTACACATTATGTTTTACTTTTCTAAGTGTGTACTTTTTAATTAAATCCAAATGTCACAATAAATTTAAAATGTTTTATTACCACCCTGGCTAACTAAGCCATTCATGCAAACACCCATTATATTAAACCAGATGCAGGACTGAAAGTGGTTGAGGAGAAAGGAAAAAGAAAGGGGGGAAAAGGCAATTATTTCTATATTTGACAAGAGATTTGTACAAATGTTTAAAGACAAGAAGATCTTTGGCAAGCTTTCTCTGTTTTATCCAGAGAGGCTGGCCAGCTAATTGCTCTTTAATACCTGTTTCCAAGTTCGAAAACCGTCGCACCCTGTTAAACTTTCCCCATCGAAAGCAAAAAGGGGAGGAGAGAAAGGTAAGAAAACCTTTATGCATGAAATCTAGCACAGTTTACCACCAACAGTCAAAGCAAGCTGCCTCTCTACCTGAACACACATGTATGCTTTTTTATGTCTGGGGAGAGCAGAGGGGTAAAAAAAAGCATCCTTTCTAAAAACATTGAGAGGTCTCCCACGAGAAGGCTGACAGTGAGCCCTTGCCTTTCATGATGAAGCCTGGCCATCTCTCTTCCAAGGGATGAAGTGCCACCTCCCCTCGAAACCTCGGCTCGAAGGACACAGCAGTCTGTAAGGCGGGGAGGTGCTCACCCTGCTGATGTTACCGGCTGTCCCAAAAAGCTCTCCCACAGCTCGCACGCACTCGTGGGGCAATCAGCATAACGAGGGGCCCTGGCCACTGCCAGCAGCAACCGGCATGTGTCTATTACTCACAGGGAAAAGTGGAGGGAAAGGCTTTCAAACAAGGTCGGTGGGGTGCGAGCACAGCTAAACTGATGGTGGGATGCTGAAGATACAGCCCAGGGTGGCCACTGAGCCCCACAGACCCATGGTGTGTCTCTGGGTGCTTTGCAGAGGTGCAGGTTAGGGGACCTGTGGGGCTGGGTGTGCTGTGAGCTGTGCTGGGAGGGAGCAAGGGAGGGAAACCCGGCCCCAGAACATCCCCGACCCAGGCCTCTGGGCTGCTCCGCAGCACTTTGTTTTACTGCTACATCAGCAGCCTGGTCTAAACACGACAGATTTAACATAGTTCAGACAAAAGCTACCCATTAAAGAAAGCAGCTACGATTATTAAAATAGGTTAAAGAAAATGGGCACAGCACAGATAAAGCTTTTGACCTTAGCGCGCAGCTCTCTCAAGAACATTTTAGCATAATTTATCTAAATTAAAAACCAAACACCAAATTTTAAAATGGCACAAAAAGATCATTTAAAAAATGCGATTAGAAAAGCAGGTCAAGGGTTGGAAATTAGTAATTACTACTACAATTAACCAAAATCAGACAGAGACACATAAATTGTGCACATTACTTGCAGTTCACGTCAGGAAGGCAAATGTGAGCAGAGCACAGAAGAAAAAGCCTGCAAGTTGCAGAACCACTCGTATAATTAACCTCTGCCACAGCAGAAGACCCACTCTTTTAAGTTTGCATCATTTGTTTCTAGAGAGAAGTGCTTCTAGTTACTATGCCCAGCTATTAGACCATGCTCTTCACCAGTTACTCAATTCTTTGGAAACCAATATTTTGATTTTCTTCCAGTCTAAGATCTTAGTGCTTCTTCACCCGATTAGTAATACATTTGCCCTTCACCTTCTATTTTAATAGTTCTGAAAAAGATGAGGAAGGCCAACTTCTGAACGTCTTGGTATTGAGACGAGGTCATTTGCCAAAGATGCCACCTGCTAGAGTCCGTATTGTTTGAGTGCAAAAGCCTATTGAGAACTGCAAAGAACAAAACATAAAGGCTACTTAACACTGGATGGAGACAGGAATACTCTGTATGCAACTAACATCCTTCAGATTATTTTCCTTAGGTTTTGGGGGGCAAAAGATAATTTAACAATTAGCGCTTCATTCCCACTTCAGTCTCAGAAGGGCTCTTTGTGAGCTTCCTTGGAGCAACTCTGAAAGAGCACAGTGGGGAAGAACAGCCTGACTACTGTTTTGAAGTATAACCAAAATGAACTATTCTCTAGGTCCTCCCTTGAAGCTATCATCTACTTTAGGTTAGATGAGGAAAATCTAGGTTCAAATCTTATTCAGGCTCCAGTTTAATTTTGAGAGCTCAGAAGGCTCCACAAATCATTTTAAGTTAAAGTAATGAAAATAGGTGAACTTGAGAAGGTGGACAGGCACGAATGATCTCTTCCAAAACAGGGAAGAATCCATCTGTTCCCTTTTAAAGTGCATAAAAGTCTTTGTAGCAGTAATGAAAATTCAGGGATGTAAGTCATGGACATCATAGCGGTCTATTAGATAGAGGAGTGGGGCTGTATTACAGAATACTGTGAGCAGTGGTGATTATATAAAAGGGATGCTGCAAAGGCAGCATAGCAGAGGGCAAGTCAAATGATTCAAGGACTCAGGAATCTCAGTTCTTCAAAAGTGGAGGGGAAAATGAAGATTTCTGTCTTTTGAAGAGACAGGATGAGTACAGAGCCACACGGATGTCTGAAAGAAGTCAGGAAGATGGAGGTATAAAGCAGGACATGCTCCTCAGATGAAGAGGGCAAATGGCTGCAGCCCCAGGTGAAGGACAGGCAGTGGGTTTGCACCACAGCCGGCACAGGGGCAAACAGGAGGAGGGCTCTGCCACAGTGCTTGGAAAGGTCTCTGCTCTTCCTCTCTTCATTCCACACTTCAAACCATACCTTTCAGCCACGTACTCTCAAGGAGGAGCAAGGCACGTCCTCCATGCCAAGCACCTCAGGTGAGGTAGAGCTCGTCAGGGTATAAGACACCCTGGCCCTGGCTGGGGGCTGCCCAGCAGCTCACATGGTGGATCTTCAGCTGCCCGTGGCTTGCAGCTGGGGCTCCTGTCTCCCAGCTCTGTCCCAGCATGCACCACCAGCTTCCCTCCAAGGTGTGTCCTGCAGGATGGCCACCAAGGGCTGAAGGTGCTGACTGCTTGCAAGCAGCCTGCTATTCTGTGGCAGAGGTGGCCATGAAATGGCCCTTTTGAGCCTTCTGCACAGGACTGTGGCACAAAGAGGAGCAATGCTATGCTCACCACCTCCCACTTCTCTCTTTGGATTCAGTTCCCATGAGGCACCCTATGCCAAACCAGCCAAAACCACGTAACACCCAGGAGAGGACTAAATACTTGTTGATCAGTAGTCATCTAAAATAAAGACTAAATGTTGACAAAGCCTTAGCTAGTTAGAAAGAGTTTTCTGTGTACATTTTATAAATGGCAGGTTCCATACAACTTCTGTTTACCTCTGTATCAGTTGTTCTGACTTAGAGCCAGTAATACCTGGAACACGCAAAACTCCCCAGCATGTCCTGCTTGCAATCCATGCATGCCCTCTTCTCCTCTTCCCCTACTCGGTGGCTGCACTTACCTCCTCTCCCATACATGAAGACCCAGTTTAACATTTCTAAAGATAATTCTGTGCTTTATTGCCTATCTCCTTGCTAATATTTTTAAAACATCATTGTCAACCAATCTTCCAGTAGAGCATGTGTTTCATTTGGTTTGCGCATTGTTCCCAAATTGTTTCTCTCTATTTCAGAGGAAAAACACTTTGCCCTAATACCTATTATACAGTACAATAAATCCAGCAAGGCGGAAGGTGAGGATGACATTAAATTGCATAAGCAATACAGAAAACCTTAGCCAGATTACCTTTTGACACGGTATAATGCAATCTTACTCTTATAGTAAACTGGAAACAGACTGACAGCCAGCACCCCTGCGGATCTGCCCTTGGGTATGGTACTGAAGCCAGAATCACATGAACTAACATGTGTTTTTGCAACTCAGCATATAGTGTTCAGGCCTGAGATCTGGAGACCAGAATTTAATCCCACCACGGACCACCAAAATGCTCCTATTTTGGGAAAGTTACTTTACTTTCATTGCCCTTCTCAACCATTTTTTGGATGCTTAATTCAAACATTCTAACTTAGAGATTATTTCTTGTTATTCTGTATGCATATACTGCCTTACATAGTATAGTACCAATCAAACATAAACACAAGGAGGGCCAAGTCCTGTTGCGTTTTTTTTTCCCTACATGATGTCTTAGTGATTTCTTCCAAGACATAAAAAAGCCTCTTCAGCATTTATTTCATGGAAATACTGCCATTCAGCATCCACAGAACATGTAAGAGCTTTCCTTCACTGGGTAGGCATCTCTGCTAAACTCAAGGGTAAACACGTAAGTGGAAGGAGTACTCTGAGAGCTTGCAGGGAAATGCTGAGTAAACACAGCCCTGCTATCAACACAACTCCTTTAATGACAAACTCATTCAGATGTTAAAGTTGCCTCAAGCACTTGATCATGATATGGAGCGTGAGGAAAGTTCAAAATCAACTCCTCCTCCTGCATTCTCATACAACTTCTAACAGTAATACGCACTTACCTGGCTTGCTTTACAGATCTTGCTTTGATAAGCAAAATTTTAACTAGGTTAATACCATTTGAAGAGTATTCATTTAACTGAAACAAAATGAGACTTGTCACACTGTTTGCAGCTGGTACTGTAGTAACAACTCACATGCCACTCTCTTGTAGCAGAAACCAGCATAATAACCTTCACAACTGGCTTGCTCTGTAGATCTAATGGAAACTTAAGCCAAGACCTAAAAATATTTGCTTTCTTTGATTAAACATCACCAAGGAGTGTTCTTTGGAGAGTCAGTGCTGTAGGCGTACAAGCTAAATGAGAACAGCACACATTGAGAAACCCTAAGTACAGATCAGGATTTGGCACGGGTTTTGTTGAGCTCAAATTTTTATCTAGTTTCTTGGGATGGGAGGGGGGTGGGAAACAAGTCATCATTTGAGACTTAAACACATGGAGCTTGCTCAGTGATGAGGAAGGAGCCAACCATCCCAAGCAGAAAGAAGACAGGTTGAAAAGAAGCAAAAGCAAACACTGAATATCCATCAAGTGTAGCGCACAGGCTACTGCAACATATCCACAGCTTCTTAGTTCAATGCACTGTTTAGTTTGATTAAAAGTTTATAATGGGCAAAGACAGTCAAAATATTTGTCCCAAGCTTTGTTTACTGTACAGAAAATGGATCCAGTTGTGTTTAGTGAAACATGTCATGACTAAACTACAGTGACCAGAAGGGAGCAGCTCCTCCGGCCTGGGAGGGAAGGTAGGGGGAGGAAGGACTAGGTGTCATTTTCCAAGTCTTGCAGATAGGAAACTGTCTGACTTTGTGGTTGGTCACCTACAGGAGACGTCAGTCTCCTTTCCTCTGCCTTGGCTGGTGCAGTTGCTATCGCCTTGAGCTTGCTCAGGATCCTGCCAGGGCACATTTTTCTTCTAAGAGTGACCGCTGGCAAATTGCAACTCTGGATGCAAGTGTGGCCACCATGCAGGAGCACTGCACAGTAACTGCCCACAAGGAACACAGAAATAGCGCCAGGCACAATTAAAGCTGAGCAATACATTACTGCAGCATGGCCCCTCTGGTTGCTCTAACTCAGAACCTGTCAGCGTTTCCAGCATCTCATCCTCCTGGACTTATTTCAACAGTTCCAAGACAAGAAGCGCAAGAAAAAGCAAAAAAAAAAAAAAACACACCAAGGCTTTAGGTTAGCCTAAGATCTTGGCCTCACTCCAAGACAACACTAGGAAGAATGCCCAAGAAACTGCCCAGGGAAATGTGAACCTTTTAACACAGATGCACCAAACCCTTGAGATTGTTTGCTCATGGACAGCACTGATGCATCTATGAAACCCCAAGAAGGGCCTAGGAACTGTGACTGTATCACTAGAAAGGCCTTTAGCTTACCAGACATTACAGGAGGCAAGAAATCAGGAATCCCCACCTTTGCTTTGAAGCAGCAAGCTGCTCACTGACGTACACCAGCTGGCCCCTGTGTTCTGGCTGAAGGTTTAATGCTGGTGTGGCACCTTCCCTTGTTGCTCTATCAGCTAAAGGCAACTGCTAGCTTGGTGGAGAGGCTGGCAGGCAGAAGCAGGTGCTCAGGAGCACACCTCAGCTCAGCCCATTTTCTTTGCATAATGTGCTTAGCAGAATTCCACGTGACAGGCTCAGCTGCAGCAGGAGCAGCAGCATGTCCTGCTTTGGTGCATGCACTGACAGCACTAAAATACATCAGTTTGCAGCCTGGCATTGCTTCCCACAGAGCACATCATTATGTCAGGTGGTTGCATTCAGCAGGGTCTTTTTAAAAGCTGCCCTAACACTAGCAGCTGTAAGTGTGGCATCACGAACGCCACAGCCTTGTGCAAGTCAACACCAGCTGTTTCTCACATTAATGCACAATGCCTTTGAGCATCAATGCTCACATGAAACCAGGTTAAAAATCTTAGTGCTACTACCAATTCCTGGAAAAGGGGCAGTGATAATGATGCACCAAACTAATTTAATTGGGTCTTGGTTTTTTTCCCCATTCAGAAGAGCACTCTGCTGCCATTTCCACTACAAGCAATCCTATCCCATTAAGTTCAAGCCTACAAGACAGACCATGTGTAGGGGAAGAGAAGAAAAGATTATGCAAAACTTAGGAGCTGCACTTGGTGTAGAACAGCTGCAGCATTCAGTATCCCAAGTATGTTATATGAGAATTACGTTCCTCTCCCACCCTCCCCAAAGTATTTAATTCAGGTCATAAGGGGTAGAATGCATTCACCTTTGAGCTCCCATGCTGCAAACAACCATATTCATTCAGCTTTCCTATTTAACTAAATGGAGTTCACACATGCTACAGTATAAAGTTACCTCTTGCCATCTGAAAGCAGTCCAATCAATGCTATACACAGAGAGTAGCATTTGAATCAGCCTTAAGTTAATTCTTAGTCGTCGAAACTGTGACAGCATGCTGACCCTTTCAAGTCAACTGGGAGCAGGCAATCTTTGCAGAAGATCCTCAGGCCTTTAATCAGATTCTCAGTGGGTTTTAGAGAGATACTACAGCATCAGTTTGTAAACATCTCTCTAGTGAAAATAAAGATTACTCCTGACCTAGCCAATTACTCAGTCCCAGAGATATATCCTAGAGTTATAATTGAATGAACCATAGGGAAAGAAAATATATTTTAGGTAGGGGGTAGCAAACCCAAATCCCAACTTAGGATGCAGGCAGCACTGTATCCTGTGGAAAGATCAGATACAGAGAGAAATGCTTTGAAAAAAAGTCTGTTAAATCATCTAGTCCTTTCTCCTACCAGGACAAGATTGCTCTCTTGAGCACAGAGCCCTACTAAGATGATTGCAAATTATCGGCTGAAGCTCTTCCTGAAAAGCAGGTGCAATAGGGAAAGACCAAAGCATTATTTTGAGGAGACCCATAGTATCAGGTACTTGTTTGCCACATCACAGGGAATCTGGGGTGAGATGTCAGCTCCTGGTAGCATGGATATGCTGTAATATGAGTAACCAATGAGAAAGAAAATGTTGGAGAAAGAAGGCAGAGGACTTACACTCAGCACCGAGACTGTCAGAGACATTAAACAGTCTGTTGTTGCATTACTTTAAAACTGTGTTTTAGCATGTGGAGTCATTGCACTCCATTGTGGAGAGATATAATTACTGACTTTAAAAAAAAATCAAGTTATTTATTCTGGAGCTATTACCGACTAATGTGTAACAGACATCACCCAATGGGCTGTAAAGGCTCTAAGGGCCATTACAGCCTCACAGGTCAAGACCTATTTGAAGATTTTAAAGTCTGTGGATCACTGCTCTTAAGCTGAACAGCACAGGCAACACCTGCACGCCAACACACATGCAGAAAAGCTAGGGGAAACTTCTGGGAACAGCAGCTCCTTATGCATTTTCACACTTGGATCAAACCAAATCAGATCACTGAAAAGAAGTTCGGAACCTGCAGACATAGCAGTTGCCATTCCCAGCTAGGAGTTCACGCATAAGCTTGTAGCTTGTTGACACTATACCCTCCATGCTTCCTCATCCGGGCCCCCCGTCTACTTTACTTTCACAAAGAACTAAAAATCCCAGCCAAGTGACGGGTTTATAAAATTTTAATAGGAAAGAAAAAGGTATCCTCAGGCAGGATCTTATGTGCAGACTTTCACCATAAATGAATGTTCATGAAAATATGGGTTTTATATGGAAACACTGACAGAGCTTCATACACTGTGACATAAATGCCTCAGCATGGACTAATGACTGAGAGGGACCAGCAAGTCCCACCTCCTGCAGTCAGAGGCTATCATACCATTTCTTTCTCTAACCCAAACAATTCAGCTTCGTGCCTCTACTATTCTCTGGGGAAGGCTGATCTAGAGATCAACTCTTTTGAAGCCCAGAAGCTTTCAAGTTGCTAGCCTAGATATATTCAAGGCGTTTCCAACTACTTGTTCTAATGACAATAAAATATTTTGGGGCAAAAAGCCTGTTTTCTGTCCTCCCTGGTGTTTCCCCTCCCAGTGTCCTCATACAGGGCAGACCAGTCAGCCTTTATTTTGCAAAGGTAGGCAAGTTGAAGCATGGACACCTCTGTCTTCAAGAGCATCCTCTCTGCCCTATTTCCACATGGATTTACTGTCCCTGGGAATGAGTGATCTGCGGTTTACCCACGACAGACAAGGTCTATCAGTGCCCCTCTCCAGGATAATTAACAGTGATCATTACTAGCAGTTTCTTGTTCAATCCAGTCTAGGATCGCATTTGCCTTTTTCCAGCTACCTCATACCTCAGACCTTTTGAGGTCAACCACCACATGTTCATACCGCCCTTCCCCTCATCTTCTGCCATTTCCAACTGACGGTAATTCCTGCTTGAAGCTGGTCCAGCAATCCCAGCAGAGATCACCTGGGGCTCCTGGAGTCCTGTTCTTACCGTTGTGAGCTTCACACAGTAATGAAACCAAAGGGCAACAGAACAATACTTCAGTTCCCCTCCCATCAGCTACTTGCACTGCAAAACCTTTCAGTGACATTTTCATGAGATCAGGAAATTTGTACTTAGTGCTCACAGAATAGCATTCCCACCCTCTATATTAACAGGTAAGCTGAACAACAACTGTTTGAAAGCAGAATTCATGGCTTTGGCTTCAGGATCTAAACTACCACTTCTGAAAACAGTGATGCTTGAGGTTCATCCCCCCTCATCTCTCATGTTCGGAATAGAAGCATTATTTCTCATTCACAAAAAAAAAAAAAAAAAAAAGATGCCACAAGGAACAGTCTCATCGTGTTTAGACTTATTTCTTAAAGCAGCAGTAATCTAAGAACACTGCTCCATAGCTAAGGTATAACAAACCTGTACAGAGCTAAAGCAGCTTGTTATTTTTTGTCAGTCATTGGGTATGTACATGCACTTCTGCAAGTCAAAGTTTTGTTTTCAGAAAACCTGAAGCTTCTTAACTGCACAAGAAAGATGGGTAACCAGGGAGGGTACCTGCACAATGGACAAAACCAGTGGTTCGCTCAAGTGAGACGGAAACCTAAAGTGGCCAAGAGCCAGCTCCACCCAAAAACTCCTCATCTCTTCAGTATTTAATTGTCCGGCTCTTTAGCATACACAGACAAGGCAGATTAAAAAAAAAACAAAACAAAGAAACGGTGTGCAGGGTGGAAACACCATTACACAGTATTAAAATGTCAGAGGTTTAAGCTCTGTGTTGGTTTAGTCATAAGTTACCAACAACCACTGATGGCAGACATAAAGCTTCCCTTAAATTATTAAGCATAAAACAGCAGACTGTAATATTTTGCTAAACCAAAGTACAGACACAGACAAAGATGTCATTTCAATATTTGAAACCAGCAAGTTTAATTTAAAATAAGAGCAAACCAATAAGCTCAGAAAATAGCAATGTGTGAGAGGAAAATTACACTGCTAGAGAAAAAAGTGGAAGGACTTAAGAAATTTATAAAAGTAATCTCCAAGTGGAAATTAGAAATCAACCCCTAGAAACAGAATAACACAAAAGAAATATTACTGTCCACTTTCTAAATCAATATAACACTGCTACACGACAGAATTACCATGGTAACTCAAGTAAAAAGAATAAAGCAATTCTTATTATTTCAAAATAAAATCACAGCCTGAAGCCCAGCTTTTATTACAACTGCTGATAGATCGCTGGCTTGTATTTATCTGAAATATTGCTTTTCAATCAGCTATTTTATGAATGTACAAATTTCACTGAGCAGCCCACTTAGACTGAATGCTTAAAAACCCCCAAAAAGACTAGTCAATGAATCGATTATACATATGCATACTTTTTTTTTTTTTAAGGGAGACTTTTTTTTATTTTTTAACTCTACCTAAATTAAAGAAAGATAAGGGAACGAGCTAGAGTAAGTTAAAACCTTGTTTAGTCTGACCTCTCTAAATTCCAACTTAAATTCCCTGGAAAAAAAAAAAGTAATAAGAAAGAACAAAGAGGAATAACAACCTACCCTAAATACTGCAGTCCCTGCACAAGGACAGCGAATGTGTGTGCATCAGGGGGTGTGTGCAAACACACACATAAGAGACACATCTGTTCCCTCCTGATCAAAGGAAAAGAGAAAACGCTGTCTAAACACAAAGTTGCTCAAGGACGTTTTGACTTGCCCTGCTGGGTACTTCAGATATTTAAAGCATTGTTTTTACAGCTTGGAAAGTGCATCAAGCACAGGATACTTGTCTGCGTTGAAGCCACGCTAAAGGCAGAGCTCAGTCAAGTTCCCCCACGCCTCCACTGCTGGTGCCATCTTTTGAACACATTAGTGGAAGGAGAAAACCAGCAGGTTACCTTCTGCTCCCTCCCTCTGGATGTGCAAAAGAGCATCGATCAGGAACTGAAAGCAACAGCCCTCTTAAAATATCAGCTTCTCTGCCCCCACCCCTCCAGTCCCTCCTTCCTCTGGCCACAGCAAACACCCCTGGACCAGCTGAATACCGAGACAGTCACTAGATGTGGGGCAGAGCTTGATGGGACCTTGGAGCAATCGCATGGAGAACCAACACACCAGTGGCCTAAGAAGTTAAGGCACCACCTACCAAAAAAGGGTCACTAAGTAAGTGCCTGTAGACTGTCAGGATGTTTTGCAGCACAGCCTTAGCTCATTTTTCTGCTGCATGCATGAAATGGCAGAGGGGAATGCGACCGACACTTATATTCATGGCAGGAATTGGAAGGGATGTGACCGATGCTCATAATTATGGCAGGAAGATATTGGGAGGGGATCAACACAACTGCCCCAACAACAATCAAGGAGAACAACTGTTGCAATAGTGCTCTGTGCTTCCCAGGAATCCAGAAGTCGTTTCTCCCTTCTACGGAGCTCTGACCTCCAAACCTAGCATGAGGGAGCAAGTGAGGTGGGAAACAGGCCCAGCGCTGTGCTACAAGAGACGGCGTTGCAGATCCCACCTTCCTCTTCTGCTGGGCAGCGCAGCAAGGGCTGTGCAGAGAGAAAGCAGAGCTGAACAAATCTGGGACAACTTGCACAGAAGCCCACCCATGCCTTGGGGTGTCAGGCACATCCCCCCAGAGAGCATTCCCTGGAACTAAGGCCAGAGTAACTTGGGGTGCACAAATTCCTCAATACTGGCAAAATGCTTTGAGAGTTAAAAGCAGCAGCAATATGCCAAGTATCATAGCTGGAAGTAGAGACAAATGCTGCAACAAGAGCAATAAGCCACCTGCCAGCTGTCTTTTATATTAAAATATTTCAGTGTTCTTAGAGCTCCTTAATTTCCCATCTCGCTCCAAGTCCAGAGGAACTTTGTGGGTTGCTAGTTTTGCCATGCAGCAGTGACATTGCTCATTATTTTAAAAACAGATTTAGAAACTGTGATCACACTCAGCTCAATCTAAAAGTATGTGCTGTCTTTTAGTGTAATGTGGTCCTTTGCCATCTACTGCAAATGGGTTTTAAAAGCAATGGTGGAAACAATGTGTGCTTAATCTGAACGTGGACTGCAGAGAGGTCACACACTCAAATATCCTGTTTTATGTGGTATCTGGTTGTATTTTAAAACACTCTTTCTAGAGACTTCAAGCCAGCTGAGGTCACAAACAATCATATACAGATTAGAAAAGGGAAGGAGCTGGGGGGAACAAAGGGGAACCTTGTCTGACACACTGAAATAGGACACTCTAAATTGCACTTAGTATTTCCTTAAAAGAAAAAAATGGCGAAAGTAGTAAGCTTCAGTGAAACAGTAAATACAGGGGTGGTTAAAGAGTTTTTATTCAAATAAAGTCTTGCCCCAGGAGATGGAAGGAGATTCTTGAAATACGGAGATAGGATTTTACATGTGCTAAAAGCATCAGTGTGACACTTCTTGGAAAAAAAAAAGAGGGGTAAAATACCTTCGTTGTTATACACGACAAAATAGCAACTAAATGTTTGCTTTGATCCCAGCGCATAAAGGGTGAAGCTTTTAGGCAAGGAGCGGCAGGTGATCTCAGCTCTTCTGCAAGTCCTAATGCTCCTAAAAGCCACTCTTCCAGTTTCTGTAATTGGGCATCAGTAGTTAATGTAGTATTGACTGCATTACATGCTCCTGTGCATCCTCTCACTAATGCCAATTGCATCACCTTGTACATTTACCATATTGCTTAGCCAATAGCTGTTAAAAGCAATCCAAATCATGAATCATATAGGAAACTTTTAGCAAGACACGACATCCAAAGGAGACAATTTACAGTTGAGTTAATCTGGGTACATTAGCGAGACATGGATTCAGGAAGACAGACCAATTTATGTTACTTTAGTTTTACCCTTTATTGCTTTGTATAGGCAAATGAATGGAAGGGCATGGAGTAAAAACAGATATAAAGGAGTCCTTTTCAAAACAGATCTCCATTCTGTGCAGACAGGTCAAAGGGTTTGAGACTGATGCTTGGTTCGGGCTTTCATAACCGTAACAGGGTACTTACAGAAATCATTTTCCACAAAGGAGTATAAAGATAAATATATAATGATTCTGAATAATGTTCAATACCCACCCCCTCTGCGAGTACATTAGGCAGAAATCAGGCTGCTCAACAGTACCTAAGGCATGGCCTATCCACGAGTCACCTGCCATCAACAGTGCCAGGAAGAGGCTTTACACAAAGTCCTAACACGTCTGCTCATCAGCTCTTTCAGGTGGGAACCCAAGGCAGGAGTGTTCTGCAAAACACACCAAGGCTCAAGGGCTCAGGCCGGTCCTCCACCCGTAGATCTCTACCGTGTCACTTGTCAATAATACAGAAAGTACAACCCTCCCCTACGTACTCCACTCAAAGGGGCTGCATCTTTTTGAACGGTATACTCATCTCTCTGGAACAGAAGGAAACGATACAAGCAATAAAGAGGTATTGGTTAACTCACATCAGCTGCAAGGTAGAGCCAACCAGGGAACAAATTAGTAGCAAGCTCCCTCTGAGAAAGTACATTTTACAGAACAATTTCAGACCGGATGCTTGACCAAAAGATGCGTAGCAAATTGACATAGCACCTTTCTGCTCTTCTGATCAAGCTCGGTAGCGCTGGGAAAAATAGAGGAGACTGGGGAAAAAAACGACAGCTAGGAAGTGTGCTTGTTGCCTCATCTCTTCTAGGTAGCGAGTAATTTGCAATATTCTTGGAGGGGGAAGAAAAAAGAAAAAAAAAAAAAAAGAAGAGTGGGAAAGGAAATTTAGGGGAAGCAATGGCTCAACAGCCAAAAACTTTACAAAAGAAAAACTGAACTGCATCCTTAAATATTGGATTCCAAAATACTGGAAACTCTGGTGTTCTAAGCCTGGTTTAAAAAAGGATCATGATTCCCCTTTGAAAAGCTTCCAGAAGTCCCTTCGAAAGAGTTGCACATGGAGGGGAAAATGCCAAAATAAAACATTTTCACTAGCTGATCAATTTAAACAGCTGTGGTAAAGCTGCAGCCACTGGCACCATCATTAACAATTTAAAGCATGGCTGCTTTTGTCTTCCTTCCCAGTTACATTCTCATTATGCCTTTTTATTTATTAGAAACACAGTCCTCCAGAATACATTTCTATATCTCAGATCCATAATCAACTGAGTAGGAACATCTCTGGCTTCCACTCAAATGAATGTTTACATTGGTGAGAGGGTTAATTGTTCAATTCTGGTCCAAGTTCTCTGTAGTTCAGTCATGAATATGTAACAATCATCCACTTTTTCTTTAAGAAAAAACTTGAACTGTTGAAATCCATAGTTTAAAAATAAGGCAAATATTACTTTCACTGCCCAAATCACCCTTTCAGAGTTTGATTAGCACACAAGGAACTCTGAACACTGGCGTAAAGAATTCAGAAATGCTTGATGAAATTAAAGAACCCTCTAGATTTGGGCAACAGCGTCCATTATCTGCTTTCATGTGCAATGTATGAAGAAACTCGTTTGCAAGAACATTCCCTGGAAAGGAGTGTTGAGCATCTGTTTGCACAGATAGCACCCAACATCACGCTTGAAAACTTGGGCTCGGGAGTCACCCTGTTGGAGGACAGAGAAAACACGCACACGCACTTACACACTGAGAATTAAAAAAGAGTAGCTGCAGTGAATTGTTCCGAGACCATCCATAGGTTTAATTATGTTAATCTAATAGTGAACAACTTTCATTTTAAATCACCCTTCCCTCCGCCCCCAAGTCTTCAGTGAATAGGAGCTACATTCACTGAATAAATCATTCCCTGGCAACAGTTACGCACATTATTGGAGTTGGGGGCAGTGATTTCTATACGGTTTAAAACAGTGTCTATGTATTCTAAATGACGACAGTTCTGTCCAATTTTAAAAAGATATGGACCCATTAGAGTTTTATAGTTCAGCGTTTAGCAGCATCTGCAGTGCCTTTTTTATTCTTACACTGCAACACTTAATGCTTGATACCATTATTCTGATTTTGAACTGATTTAAAGTAAAATACCTTATTTGCCATAAACTTTCATATTCTTTACCTAAGTAAGACTCCTCACAGATGCAATCAGCCATAATGCTAAAAGAACAGTTTGCCTTTAGCAGAAATGTAATAGTTCATGCTAATGACAGCGAAGCAAAACTTTGAGCAGCGAGCACATTTGCAGAGAATAAAACCATCTCTAAACACAAAGCCCAAAAACCTTAAGAAAGCCTCCAAATGAAATCAATTAATCCTCCAACCATGATAAATTTCTTAACCATTTAAGAAACGTATTTCAGACTCTGCTGTGACCCTTTATCACCAGACCTAATGGATTACTTTATTAATAATGCACTGCTCTTAAAAGGAATTTTTTCGAAGATTCTACCATAAGAGAGCATTTTCCGAATGGCTATGACAAACAGGCTGACATGTTCACATCGTATCTATTAAAGATAATAAAATTTAACACTAACTCCAAAGAAGACAAATTATGTTCCGCTGCCAGGGTGTCAAGCGTCCTTTCTACTATATTAAACCAAAATTAGAGTAAACTGATTTCCAAGAACCAGCTGCTTCTTTTGCCCTATTACCCAAGCTAAAAAATGTTCCTGCACTGTTTTAATGCTTGTTATGTCAACCAGACAACTATCATATCTCACCAGCATCTGGGAATGAAGAACGATGACACCCTACACAGATGCCTACCCAGATCCTTCAGCTATCTAGTCTAAGCAAACACTAAGAACTATTTGATTGCCTGGCAGGAATACACCTATATGAAGTAGTTTGCTCCTATTAGGCCTGCTAACTCCTTTCACCCCTTCTTCCCATAAAATGAGTTTGCATTAAATAGAGAACTAGGTTATCGGTGCCACAGTAGCTTCTATTTCTTGAAAAGGTTTAGGCAATTACTTTACTATCTCACAGTACTCTCATGCCTCTCTATTTGTCATTTCCAGGAACAGGGACACCTCTAGGAAGACTACCTCTAGCTCCGCACTTGGTCAGCTTTGGAGAAACATTCAAATTTTTTTTTTTTTTTTGCCTTTCTGACCGAACCAAGTCTCATGGTTTATTCTGCTGCCAAATGTGCTCTGGCCTTATTCAGATTCCTGCTTTTACAGCCTTCTGCCTCCTCTTCATAAATACATTAATCCACTGCTGTACCTGAGTCACAAAAGGACAGTGTGTCATGAACTAAAGTCAGACCAAACCTCTGAAATTACACCAAGACCATGGGTGTCAAGATCAAGCCCTCAAAAAACCAACAGGCAACCCAAGTATATACAGGGTCTTTCGTGAACTGAACCAAACATTCTTTGAATAAGCTGATGTCTGGGAAGATGTGTAATGTTTCTTTACAACTGTGAAGTTAGACAATGATGGACCACAGAGAAGGTCCAAGGTAGAGGAGCATAGGAGACAAAAATAAAAACAAAAAAAAAAAAAGGAGAAAAAAATAAGGCAGCTGCAGGAATATTAGGCATCAGAAAAATTCGGTTCCATGTCATGCGAGGAAAATGCCACCCCACCACTTCCCCTCCTCCATCTTTGCATGACTCGTCAACAGCTGTATCTGAGAAAGGTATGTTAAAAAGAAAACAAAAGACATCAGCAGCACATAGAACAGCTCTTCTTCCTATATGGCACTATTCCATATTAGGCTTCTGTACAACCTGGACGTGCCTTATTGTGTGTATAATGATTTTTATCAACAGAAGCAGATTGCGAGGATCTATCTTGCTGGAGGTAGATCTCTCTCCATATCCGTAGACCTACCTATAAGTACGCCTGTATGTCAGCTGGCATACTCATTTGTGAAGTCAGCCCACAGCTCTGCTGTCCTGGCTAGGGCATGGTGGCACCATTCCTGTAAATGCCATTATACAATCAATTTCACTGCTTTTCTAATTCCAAATGCTGCTTTTCTTTCCTTCTGTGCAGGGTAAGATGGGCTCTTACACAACAGGGAACACAACTGCTGCTATTAATCCAGTTTCAGATTACCTAATATTCATTGGCCTAAATACCTCCCATCAACCTAAGACCCATTCTCCAACCCCGGTGCACACAACCACTGAGTATCTGTATTTTTCATTTTTGAAGAAACTATGGATTTTTTTTTAAATAAACCCAATGTTTGTATACAGATACATGTTTAATGGAGTCCTCCAATATATTATTTACTTGGCCTACGCTTGCAATCTATTTAATCAGAGTTCTGCTTGAAAACACAAAGGATCCATGATTTGGGGTGCTACTGTCTATGCAAACATTGGGATGAACACACAGCTGATACGTGTTTTTACAAGTGCACACACACTCAATAATGCGGTTGAGGGATACTATATCTAGTTAACACAGTACAAGTTAGCTAAAAGGAAACTTTCACCCCACACGCACATAACAAAGAGCCATGATTTCTATTAGTGCATTTCATACCATACGTGCTGATTACCAGGCTGTGCTTCATTGTTAGCAGAGATTACAGCTGGGATAAGCTGCAGCTTTTTCCTAATTGCTATTATGATGATTGAATTTTTGTTTTGTGTCAAGCTTTATTCACACATTATACTCCAAAATTTGATCCCTCCATGATGCATTATTGATTCCATGCAGGCAATCATCCTGCCGCCAACGTGAAGAATTAATTTGGGCTATTCTACTTGATTTGCATTGCTCCATCATAGCAGAACATAGTTCTATAGGGAAACAAAATGAAAATGAAGATTTAACAAAATATGGAAAATGCTGCTGTCCTTTAAAAGAGATGCGTCCTACAGAGGGGGAAAAAAAACCAAACAAAAAAACCCCAAATGCGGCACAACACGTGTGGTCCAGAAAGAAATAAGGTCAATCAGCCAAATTCATCTTAGTCAGAGGAAGCTTACAAGACTAGCCTTATGCCTCTAATAAAGTAAACTAGCTTGCTTCGACTTATATTGCCAAAGAAAACAACTGAACACCTCTGAGCGCGACACTGCTTCAAAGCCTTTGAAATTCTGTTAGCTTCATTTGTTTTCCCAGCATAAGCAATACTCAACCACTTAGCGTGTCTTTTATCCACAGTCCAGTCAACTGCAAAGCTGATCTAGAAGATGTGTAACAGATGCTTCACATCTACTTCTTTTTTTCAAAGTTCTACTGTGTTAACAAAGAAACTTATGAGATCTCAACAGAAATAAATCCCAATGTTTTATTTTTCTTTCATTTAACAAGATTATGTTACAGTTTTAGGATACCAACTTATTTAGCACAGAATAATTTCAGAAGGGCAAGGCAAATTATACAGAGGCACTTACCCCACATTGGTCAACTCTCAGTCAAAATTTGATCAAATCTGCATACAAGAGGGCACTGATAATGACACATTTCTGTGTGGTCTCATACGTTAAAGGTGCAAAATCTTTGTGGAAAGTCTGTTCACATTTTTTTCATTGTCCCAAGTGCTTCATATCAGAACGAAACAAAACCTCACATCCCATCCCAGAAACCAGATTACAATTCTATGCACATGAGTAGACCAGATTGATAATTTTAGAAATCAAACTTATAATGAGATAAAGACCTCAAAATGCTAGATTAAAATACTGGGTAGGATTCCTCCCTCCCTTTTTTGGCAGATGAGGAGGGGAAAGAGAGAAGAGAAACTTCAGCAGAATACCTTTGGTTAAAAGTGAGCATCATCCATTATTTACAATAGTCAAGCGTTCTTTCCTAATGATTCTCCAGTACAGTATTAATTCTGTTTTAAAATACCAGAAGACAGACATGGGTTTGGGAACAAAAATCATATCACTCCAACTTACTAGCATTGGGCAGCTTTCAGTATAATTCACAATACATGATTAGCACCAATCTGACACAGGAAAGCAACTGACTTTGAATTACAAGTTATTATTCCCATAAATATTTTAAAAAGCAATACATATATTCAAGTAAAATCAATGCTACTGCCAAAATGCTCAACTTCCAGTTTCTCCAAGTTCATTGACTCCCTGTGAAAAGCTGTTTCCTGTCTACACCCTTGCAAATATTCAGTAATTTCTTCTATTTCCAAATGACAACCGCCTATGACTTTTTTAACGCTTGAAGAGGTTTCTGAAAAAAAATTGAAAAGATCAGAGAATCCAGCAACACACCCATTACACGGCACACTACATCCATTTATAAAGGTGAAATGAAACAATGAGATACTAGCTACAACTGCGCGTTAAAAGTTAAGGTGTAGTTCCCACTTTCAATACACAAAGTGCCGCCAAGGCGGAGGTCTTTGGCAAGAGGCAGCGCCATCGACAGAAGTCCATCTGGATGGCTACAGACGCGTTCTGCTCTGTCTTTGCTCTCAGTGTACAAGCTACACGGGAAGACCTAAGCAACAAAACAACCTTAGAAAAATCTCATTAAAAAGTTGTGATTAAACTTACCACATTCGTCCTAGAAACTATTGGTGACTGAGAAGTTAAGTTGCATGCCCTGGTAGGCAACGTGCAAAAGAAGGCATCAAGTCATTCAAACTACTAGCTTAACACTGTCTGTTATTCTTTACATTAATTTGTACCTCTCAGTCATCCTTGACAAGGACTAGTCAGCTTTAAAAAAATAAGTATATGTGAAGTCCTAAAGTAAGTGAAGCTCCCTTTCAGCTTCATTCATTAAATTACTTCCCAAATGAACCTCCACTTTTGCCATTTAGAGAAGGGAGTAAATTCTTAGGATAAGCCAATGCTTTTTTGCTAGAGCAGCTTATTAGCTTGTTGTCATTATGTTTATAGCTATGAAGAAAAGCTGCGAGAAATAGATATTAAAGGCGCACATTAGAGACCCAAATGACATGCAATGGAAAGGAAAGAAAATCTCAAAATTAGATTTACAATAAAAGCTGTTAAAATAAACAGGCTAAAATGGATATATTAGAGTAACCTGTAGAAGGAAAAAATCTAAATAGATATAAAAAAAACAAAATCAAGCTTTAACTGCTATGTCCTTCAGCAAATAGAGCCTGGGGTAAACCCTTCTTGACTGGTTCTATCATGCCAGAGAAGAGATTAAAAAAATAAAAAAATAAAAAGCAAGCATGCTTTTACCAACACAAGAGGAAAATATCAGAAGCTGAAAGCAGAGCACTCTGATACGCACAGCGCGCATCTGTTTCAAAACTATTTATTTCTACGTTAGCAGCACACAGAAGACACTAAGCACAGGTTTACACAATCTCAGCCCACCTACCGTCCTCCTTGTCCAGCACCATCATCTCCGCAATCAAGATAAGTCCGGGGACAGATGCTTCTTCTCCAGCAGCGTCCGCTCAGGGGAGAAGAGAGCAAGTCTCTGGGAACACAAATGAGCTACGGTACAGCTGATCGTCCTTTAGCAGCAAGTGAGCTCTAATTACCCAGTTGTCCAGCTTTTAACCTAGATTGCACTCAGTTAGAATTACACTCAGAAATAAAGCACTTTGCAGATATAAAAGCAGTCTCACCTACTTTTGTGCCTCAGAATTGCAAGGAACTAAAACTGCAATTTAGCAAGAAGGGGGATCAGAGCTGTTTCTTTGGTTCTCACCTTCTAAATGGCTCAATTTACACAGTATAATCTATTTTAATGTAATTGCATTTGATAGCTCATAACCCTGGCTGTCGCAACTACACAGCTTTCAACCTTATAAAGTGTTTTCCCTTTGGATTTAAGCTGAATCTAAATCTAAAATTATACTCGGAGAGGGTAGAATACCTAAGCCGGGCTACTGCTGCCTCTGTCTCTCAATTTGCGAGCTTTGCACACTTGCTATTGAATAAATGCACATATTTCCCAGGGACCCCTCTCATTCTCCTGTCAGGGTTTCCTGGCAAACCGCAGCCTTCCCAGCTCAGCAGCACCACCTGCAGCCCGGCCCCGGCCCCTCGCCGCGCAGGTACCGCCAGCCCCGGCTGCTCCTTGCCGGGGACCGAGCACGGCAAAGCCCAGGAACGCAGCTTCACCGGCTGCATCTCAAACCAGCGCTGTTCTCTCTCGGTTTAAAAACGCGTTGGTCCAAAGCAGGGGTGTTATTGCAGATTTGCTCCCCTAAGAGCAGGGAATTTGTTCGAAACCAGCCAGTAGCTTCTGGCAGGTCAGAGACTCGGAACTCTCCACAGCGGATGCCAGCGACCCGGGCTGCGTTACACCAGCCCGGCTGCTCACTGCTAGATTTCACACATCTGCTGTGACCTATAACTTGATACTAATTTTCTCTACAAACATTTTGGGTTTGTTTTCACATGTATGTATTAGTTCCAGGGAATACTCTGGAGAATATAGCTCCATTTTCACTAGGTCGACATTAAAATGAATTTAACAAATCAAATGCGGTTACAAACCCTTACAGGTTTGCTCCGCCTTTCAGAGATGCCATCAATGCCCAAATATAAAGTGACAAGTTTGGGGCCCACATCTTTTATCCTTCCTCTTGCAACTCACAATCCTTATTCAGAGAAGTCATCTGTTGTCTCCGATGGTGCTCGTAAGGACTGCGGGATCGGACGCTTCGCTACCAAGATCAACAGCACCAGTTCACTCATCTCAGTCTTTTAATCCGGGACAACATTTCATTCCTGCTGTAATGATGCTTCTTCCTCCCCTTTACAACTGATACAACGGTACTCTAAAAAGCATGATAGCGGGCTCAAGTTATATAGCCTTAATACCAATTTTTAATTAGATTCCTTATCCCCAGCTGAAGTGGCTTTTCCTTCCCCCTTCATTCAGAATACTTAATCCTAACAGTCCTTGAGCATATTTGATGTTAAATGTATCATTTTACATTGGCCCTTTTTCTTCTAGTACTTCAAACAATTCCTGTTTCCTAGTGATACTAGTTTGCAACTGTTGAGTATCTATTTTAGCGTAAGAGTGCGGCCACTGTAAATAATCATTTTAAGAAGTATCACAAGCTAAAAAGGAGGACTTTATCCCAAAGATTAAAGTCTAATACTTAAAAGTGTCAGTGCAAAAAGTAACAAAAACACAGGCTTTATAATTTGAGGTATTTTAATACTTCTAATATACTATTGGCCTCCATTAGAAAATGGTGAACTCCAAAAATGCTCTGTCTTTCTGTTTGCGTACTTTTCAATCCTACCACCTTCTAAAAGGACACACCCCAAAATATATGATATACTTAAGCTTACACTATTTGGTAATTACAAGAAAGGCAGGTTTCTGATAAAAATGAAGTTAGCCATTGTCTATCACAGCTGACTTCTGTGGCAGAGCAAACTAGCAGACATAATGCCCTTGAAAAAAATACGCAGTACCGGATCAATGTACGTTTTATTCCTTTACTGCTTCAGCATGTCACAGAGGCTGGATTACTCCCTTCGCAAACGGGTATTTTTAAACGCTTTATCTGCTTACTCATTTCACACACCAACAACAAAAAAAGTTTTCTAACCCCCAACACATTCGTACAGCAATTAAAATCTACTACAGTTAACACAATCTGTTGGAATTAATCATGATACCTGATGTCAGTTTACTTTTTAAGCAGAAATCTGGCCTTTGTGATCAAAACATTTATGTATTTGAGAAGTATCTTAACTCTCATTATCTTGAAATTTATAAATGCGCTGCATGGTGTGTAGGTTGGCTTGCCCACAGCAAATTCAGCAGTGATTTGCACAGTAGAACTGACTAAAATGCAAGCCTTGAAGTTTCTCACTCCCAACCTTTCTCTCTTTTCCCCGTCTCTCTTCTCTCACTTCCTAACATTTGTTTCAGAAAAATACTTGCCAAGTTCCACTGTAAAACGGTATTTTCTAATATCAAGTCATGTTGCATCAGTCAAGTTATATTATGTCACTTCAAACACACAAAATTATGTTACCTCCCTGACATAACTTGACGTGATGCCATAACACATCAAGTCAAAAACCATTATTATTGTTGTTATTTTTTCAGTCTGCCCCTTCATCCTCAATGATATCTGTAAAGACCACAGAAAAGTATTATTGCATCTCTGTTACTTCTCTCAGCACCATGGGGCGTGTTTGCCAAGGAAGCTTTTCACTCAAAGCCATATAGCAGTTATTAGACTTCACGGGTGATACTGGTTTCACACTAGGGCTAGCACATGCCCCTAAGGCACCGCTACAGCCCCAGCTCGGGGGCTGGAAGTGTGCGCGGCTGCCTCTCATGCCATGGGCCAGCTTGCCAAGTAGCCTTCAGGGATGCAAAAGCACATTGCAACCTCTACCTACTAGGCGATGCACCAGGACTGCTGGGGGGGCGGGGAAGGAGCACGACGGTTCTGAAATCCTGTCTTCTCCACACAGTAATATCTAGGAACACCCCCACTGCTGGCCGAGGCCTGAAAAGAAGAAAACTCCTCAAAAAAAGCTCTGAAAACAACCCAAAACCCAACCAAACAACAACAACAACAACAACAAAAAAAAACCACAAAAAAAAACCAAACACCCCACATGGCAAAGCCTCTTAAAATCCAGGGGAGAACTGCATACTAGGCAGAATGCTAGGATTTTTAGATGGTAGAAATCAGACTGGCCTCTGGGGGTGGGTGGGTGGGTGGGGGGAAGAAGAGAAAGGAAAAAAAAAAAGAGCCGTTTACAGGAGTAAAACAGACCCATTTTTTTAAACAACCTCATTCAAGCCTGATTTCAAAAGGAATTGGTTTAGTTAGCAAAAGCTTCCATTTGTAACCTATGCAGGTCCACCATCCCCTTTTAACATTCACAGATGAGCGGGCAAGTGGAGCCCATTTGAATCAGGCAGAAAGAAACGTACAAAGGTAAAATAACCTCTTCATAAAGAGAGTTTCTTGTCTCAATCTCACCTCGTCCCCAATTTCTCCTGCACACTTTTAAAAGTGAGTATAATTTCTCCTCAAGCATAACTACTCCATCAACAGCACAGGAGATTCCCAGGCATTACCGCAGTTTGTTCCTCTGATCTCCACATCCCTCTCATCAGGGGTTTGTTTCCTACTTTACTCCTTTTTAAGTGCACCCTGCACTAATTTCCTCTTTACCTCTACCATTGCCACCATTATTCCCTTTTATACAGCCACTCATGAGATCTCCTGGAAGGAGACTGTTGAGAACTGTCTGGATAATCAATGGTTCTGGTTTCATTTCCTTACACCACCATCACGCCGGCCTGAGCTCCTCGTGTTTAATGAGTACGTCTGCAGCACTTGAAAGAACCCAAATACCCCTATTAGGAAACCCTCTTCAGATCTCAGTTTTTCTTCCCAGCTCACCTGTGCCTCTCGGTTCTGCGACAGAGGCAGCATCCTGCTGTTAGCCTGTCAATCACATTGAAACAGATACAGGTTGGCAGGCACCCTCTGACAGAGAGTCACTGGGATTAAGACATCACCCAGTTACTGTTGTTATTAAAGGGTATTAATGGAGATGTTAAAAGCCTTTCCTCCCTTTTCCTCCAACAGCGGAGCAATATTCAGGGGAATCTCGCAATGCACGTCAGCCCCGAAAGTGAGGTCAGAAACACAAACCTTGCTCCACATATGTACACCAGTAAGAAATCACCCTTGCTTAGTTCCTGTCATTACTTAGCCCTTTTACCTTTGTGCGCAGAGGGTGAGGGTCGAGAAAAGTCTACTGTTATCTAACTGGCCAGCGAGAGATAAGTTCATTCCCTCTTCTCCAACACAAGCGCTTTTGACTGGAGCATTAGAGACCCCATTAATAACACCACCTCAGTTTACTTCAGGGGGCTTCAAGAAACTGGAGGAAGAAAAGACGCTGGGAGAGGGATTCTCGGCCCAGAGGCATGTGACGAGCTCGCAGCAAGCTCCCTCCCCACGCACCTCGCCGGGGCAGGGAGCACGTAACCTTCCAGCTGCCAGCGCTTCGGCCCCCTCCCACACGGCCGGATCGCACAAGCCAGCCCGCGATCTCTCTTCGTGCCCCATCTGGCTCTGCGGTGTCGGGGCAGGCACCCTCTTACCTTTCGGAAGCAGGAACTCCAGATCAAAAGAAAAGGGGGGGGGGGGGGGGGGAGGGAAAAGAGGTAGAGTAATAGGAGAAAAGCCAGCAAAGGAAAGCGTCTCCCACTTGCCTCTGTAGCCTGGTATCCACTTTTCCGAGTTAAAGCCCCCCGCCAGCCCGACAGAGAGACATTTTATGGCAATTTACGCAATCCCGTAAGGCAGCGCCGACCGCAATGGGAGCGCGGGCGGCTTTTCGGCACGCCACTGCCTCGGATGCCGCCGGAGTTGCCCCGGTGGTGACAGGCGCGAAGGCCACCGGAGCCGATGGCGGGCCCGGTGACAGGGCTGCGGGCGGCAGGCGCTTCCCCGCTGGCCGCAGCACTCGCCGGGGCGAGCCGCCGCCGGTGGCCCCAGCGCGGTCGCCGCCGGCTCGGTACGCCCGGGCGGAGAGACCCCGCACCGCCCGGCCTTGAAGCCGCGGCGGGGGGCGGCGGCCCTTGGCGGGGGAGCGGCCCCGGTTGGGGGGGGGCACTGTCCCGGGCGCGCTGGCCGGGCCCCGGGACCCCTTTGTGAGGCGGCGGGTGGGAGGCTCGGCTACCCGCGGCACCGGCGCGGCGATGCGGGACAGGCCGGGCAGCAGCGCCCCCGGCGCGGGGCAGCTCCCTCCCTCCGTCCCTCCACCGGTCTGTCCGTCCGTCCCTCCCCGCCCGCCGCCTCCCGCGGCCGGGCCGCCCGGGCAGAGCTGGCGGCGGGGCCCCGCGCCCCCGCTCTCACCTACCGTCCTCCTTGTCCAGCACCATTGTCCCGGGCGCCGAGGGCGGCCGCCGCCGCCGCTCCGGCTCCTTGGGGCGCTCCCCCTCCAGCCGCCGCCGCCGCGGCTCCGGGGGAGGCGAGGCGAGGCGAGGCGCGGGGCCGGGCGCGGGGCGCTGCCGAGGCGGGGGGCAGCGGCGCGGCCGCCCCGGGACGCGACTTCGGAGCGGGGCTGCAGAGGGCTACGGTCGCGCTGGGCGCCGGAGAGCTGGAGCTGGGCTGGTGCACCAGCCGCCTCGCCCCCGGCCCCGCCGCCGCAGCGCGGGTGCCAGTTTAGATATTAAAAAAGGTGGGGGGGAAGAGGAAAAAAACGATAAGGGAGGAACGATATCGGGGGCTGGTTCCCCAGCGCCGTCCTTTCCCGACCCGCGCTGTCAAAAACTGTCTTAATGTAATCGCGTGTGATAGCTCGCAACCTCTCCCCCCTTTGCTGTTGCTACTGCAAGAGCTTTCCAGGCTTCTAAAGTGCTTTTCTCTTGATTTCACTCTAAATCTAAAATTATATTCAAAGGAAGGGGGGGTGGGAGGGAGGAAAGATGTGAACCTATCACTGAAAGCAAAAGCACTTGCCGCCTGCCTCTCTCACTCGCTCTCTCTCTCAATTTATGTGCTTTGCACTCTCTCCTGCTGCTGAATAAATGCACACATTTCCCAGGGACCCTCAGATTCCCCTGTTAATTAAATCAATTCATTATGCTCAGATCTGATTAGCAGCCCCTTCCCCCCCTCTTTGAATCAATTATTCAATACACAAACATAATTGCCTGTGCCAGAGGTGTCTAAGTATTAGCTTATTTAACTCCAAGGACACTAATTACCCCTAGGGCAAGGGAACTTTTCTCATTAATTCTGACAAAACACAAAAGCACAGTTAAAGTGTGTGTGTATATACGTGTGTGAGAGAGAAAATGGGGGAGCGTATAACCGTATAACACTCTTAACACACGTGTTACCGTATAAATAAACTCAATTTTCTTTCTACCTTGGCATTAGATTATTACATCTCCCCTTCGCTAAACTTGTCCCGTCCACCCCTTTTTTCTTTCAAAGTAAGGAACAGATCGGCATTGCAATGGTTGCAGTTCTGGAGCGAAACCGCTTGCAACCAAATCGAAAAAGAAAAAAAACGTTCACAGGACTGACAGGGAGCAAAGCAGAATTTGTAAATAGTTGTGTTTACCAAACCAGAAAACTCTGTGGCAGACAATCTTCTGTACTTTAAAAACCTGTGAAAGAAGTGGCCCTCAGAAGCAGCAGGTAAGATGATACATAATCTAGTATGTACTGGGAACAGTTCTGAATTGTTTACCATTTGAATTAATGTCAGTGCCCACTATTAATGTACTTGCTTCCTACATTTACCATAATGGGCTTGATTTCCATTAGCTGCAGCTGGAGCGCTAAAAAGAGCCTAGGCAAGACTGATGCAAACTGAGATCGACCATCGCTGTAGTATCTGAGAGACATGACTTCTGACTTGCGTGTTACCCAAATTTTACCTCTGTGTGAACCTCCTTTAAATAAAAAAAAAAAAAGTGTAAGAAAAAAGTAGTAATTGATTCCCCCAAATTAGGTTTTTACTTTCTAAAGATCTTTTTTGTTCATGTCCTCAACGTGCGCAGAAGTATTGAAGATTTTCTTTTTGTTTCCTTAGGAAATGCATGAGCTGATCCATTAATCCATTTGGCTTTTTATATCAGGAAACTAATATTAGCTCAGCTTATCTGTTACCTTTTATTTAGGTCCCCCATGTTGCCTTTTTTTTTGGACTTTTGTCCAGGCTGGTTCCCCTTGAGGGGAGACAGCCAATTTTTGGTAGATTTCAGGTGAGAAAATGCTGTGCATCATCTCACAGGAACCATTCCCTCCCCAATTCCCCATCCTCATATTCACCCATGTCAAGACAGCCATGATTAAACTTGCTTGTTTGGCAACTCTGCTCACTCTAAGGCACACCTTGTATTCATCGCTTAAAGCCAAGGGGGGGAAGAAACACCACAAACACCTCCTCTTCTCCCCCCCACAAAAAAAAACAACACAACAAAACAAAAAACAAGCCCTAGATAAGCTTGCCTGGCAACAAACTTACTGAGCTGCATTCATTTTTTGAAAGCATAAATGTGGCTGGGAACAGAAAGTTGTGTTTCATTAGTGCAGTATGTTTTTCTGTGAGTACACACATATATGGATAAAAATGCCTTCAGCTTCGTAACACAACCAACCCTGTTAATTCTCTGGTCTTTAATTTCCACTGTACGCTGTATGGCACATACGGCACCCACAGGAACTTGGTCCATCTAACTTGATGAATCTTTTTTTTTTTTTCTGAAAGAACACAGCAGCACTGAAAAAATACTGACCCTGGAGAACATCATGCATTGACTCATTTCTGAGTGTATTTTTGGTCCTTGAGAGTATTCCTTGTCTCGCTGTGGCCAAGGAGACTTTTGGGTGCAAAGCCAGAATCTCAGGATCTTACTATGCAACTCTTGAGCCGTAATTCTGAGTTTGCTACAGGGGCGATGCAGTTTTACCTAAACACAGACTTACCGAGCAGCAGGCATTTGTCTGCATGCACTGAAGCTTGGGAGGCCAAGGGTAGAACGGGAGGAAACTGAGGAAACAGATGTTGACTTTGGTATCGTTCTTAAGAAGTGATGTTCACACTTGAGCTGAGAGAGATGTGGTCACTGGAGATGAAAAAGAAAGAGGTGGAGTGAAAAAGCAAGAGAGAAATTTGCATGTGTGTGCGCATAAGGGAGCATCACACAAGGGGAGACAAATAATGCAAAAAAGTACAAACCCCAAAACATTCCATTCCCAAACGCATATCCTGCAGTTTGAACAGTCTGCTGTAATCCTACCGTTACAGTTATGGTGATTTTTAGGTTTACAGCTTTAATAAGACGAAGGGCTGAACCCCAGTGTAAAGGTCCCCACTTTAGGTAAATGACTTTTTTACAGTGTGATGAAGCACTGTTCTGCATGGTTTTCAATTATATCTGTTCAGCGAGTCATTTCAGAGAAATGAGCAAGTTTCAGTAATTTTTGAGCCTCCTTCACCCAGTAGATTGGAAATCTCATACAAAGATTTTTACCATGCTTATTTTTTAGCACCTTAACACTACAGAGGAACAGCTAGATCAGTCCTTTGGAAAGCGCTTATGTATGTATTGGGTGCCGTAACGAGTGACTGGGAAAACTTGACATAGATCAGTGGCAGAACTGGGAATAAGCCTCAGTTCACCGACCTTCCATTCTCTGGAACAAAACGCTAAAGCAGCTCGCTGCCAGAGGAGGACCAGACAACACCATCGCTGAGGTGCCCGTCGATCATTAATGTGCACTGTTATTCACTCAGTTATGGTACCTTACACATGCCCTGCATAGGCAGTACTGAGAAGTCATCATGCTCAATACTGCAGAAACTGCAGATAAAAGAGAACAGCTGTGCTTCGCCTGGGAAAGCTTCTGGTCTAATACTAATTCCCGGTACGGGAGGGAAGAGGCACACCGGGATAAAAACACCTATGTGCTGCAGTAAGGCCTAGGGCTCAGACCACTGGGTCTAACTTGAGGACCTTGCTCACTAGCTGCTCTAACTTTTCTTTTGCTAGTCTTGAGCACAAGCAAGAGAAAATGAAGTTTCTTAAGAATGACATGCCGTACTTATTAAATTGCAAAGGAAGTCTGCAATATACTTAAGTCAAGCCTTTAGCAGACCCGTGAGGTTTCATATTATCCTATGCTTGAATGAGGCAGATGACTGGAGCAAAAACCAGCTAATGACATAAAAGCATTCTTCTACTTTCAGTCTCTCTTAATTAAGGAGTTGGTTAATGTTTCAGTGTTGGGAATTAAAAGCTTCATCAGTGAGGTTAATATGTTTTTTTTATTTTATCTTTCAGCTGACAGGAGAAAAAAAATCAAAACAAAAAAGAAAAAAGAAGGTGATTAAGTCACGTGCCAGTCAGAATCCCACAGCAAAGACAGCGTCAGGCCACACGCAAGACCACCACCACTGAACGTGGTGAATTTAGCAGCTATTTCCAAAGTCAGATTTCTGAGCAGATGAGACTTTTGTCTGCCAGTTTAGACACATGGGTTTTATTTCTTGAATTCACACAAATAACCAAGACAATTTGCACAGCTCTATACTAGATTAGCTACAAAAGATCTCGATGTTATTACCCATTTCAGAATCACTTGCACCTACCTTGCTAGTGTCAGAAGAGAGTGACCATGGGCCTGACCTTTTACAGCAATTCAGCAGTCCCGTAAAGGAGAAAAATCACAAGTGCTCTGAAAAGTTATGTTCACACAGAACATGGGCTGCAGTTCAAAAGACCACTTAAATACATACCTGAAATCTACAGACTGCAATTATTTCTAAACTCCTGCTTGATCTACTTAACTTCTCTGCCTATATGTTGTAAAAAATAAATCGCTCAATTCTGTGACTATGTTTTGTGTGAAATGAATGTTAAATATTTTTGTAAATATAGGCTTTTTTTAAAAAAAAGAAAGTGTGTTAAAACATAGCATTTCCTTTGATAGAAGAAAAATGGCAAAGCTTCAAAAATACTACCTCTAGAGAATGAGTTCTTTACCACTGTGATATAAGGCTGGCACTTTAAGCCATTAGGCTTTACAATCTGTAATGACTTTTTAGAGAAATTTACAGCGCATGAATTAGTTATTCAAAAGTTTTGCTGCTGCTCTCCACAACACAAAGTTAAAAAGAAAAATTTTTTTTCAAAAATAAAAAGTAGCAAGACCTAAATTCTTGGTCTGCTTCTTGTTTCATAAGATGTTTTATGGGCAGATTCTACCTCCCCAGAACAGCTCAGCTGCCATTAACTCCATAAAGTTTCTTTCTACAGGAGAAACTGGCATCAGAATGGTTTTGTGACTAGGTATAAACTAGTGGAGGATCAGGTTGGGTTTGGCACACTGCAGATTCATCAGCGTCTCCTCAGTACCTAAATAGCTGGGGAGAAGGGCAGGTCTAAGGCAGAGGAATCTACGACACAAGTGAATGGCTTTAGAGGAGGCCTAGACTAGGAGCTGGGACAGGCTGACCCACCCTGACCTCCAGGGGAAGTGTACTTAGAGGAGATACACCTTCTCCAGGAGAAGCCTCCTTTCTCTTTCTACTTCTTGAAACTTTCCCAGGTTCAAGTGAGATGTGTTCTTCCACTCATATGGTCGATCAGTTCTCAACAGTGATGTAAAATTTCAATTCACACTGAAGCTGAGCAAAAGTTCAGGTGTGCACCTTTATCCCAACCTCTCTGAATAAGTCAACACATGGACTCGGACTCTGCCATCTCTTCACACAGCAGAGTTCCCGAGTCCCTTAAAGCAAGTAGGAAAAAATAATTAAAAAACAAAACAATACAAAACCAACCAACCAACCAGGAAAAAAAACCCCAAACCTTATGAGTAAATTCTGGTGACAGAGTTTCTATAATGTCTCTCACTTCCATCTGGACCAATAATTGACTTTTCTGTATATCCTCTGCTTCAAATTTCATTGCTACTGCAATGTTTTCCTGCAGATAGTCCTGCCTTTTATTCCTTACCTCGGTGGGTGCGGTAGGCAGACCTGAAAGACAAATCTGGCATCCACACATCTGCCTCAGTTGTTTCATGGAGGAATCCAGAGAGACAGTGTCTCGTTCTGGAGTGACACATGGAGCTCTTGGGCTTGTTGCCACATCCACTGTTCTGATCAGGGCTTATTGCTCCCAGCTTAATGTCAAGCAGAGACTAATCAAATGTGAGATGGGTGAACAGAGGCAGAGCCATGGAGCTGGCTCTTCGTAATCTGTTACTATTGATTCTTCTTTATACTACAGCAGTGTACATGGGTCCCAGTCACAGAGCCAGACCATAACATATTGTCCAAAAATCTCAATGTCTTTCTTCAATAAGATATTTTCTTTCCTCACTGTCTTGCTGCTGAAGAGACCAGGCAGAACTGACACAGAATAGCCGGCGATGGAAGTACGTGAATTGAAAAGGTAAAATGCAATGTCAGGCTCACATTGCTTTGTAATGACAATATCCTAGGATGCTGCCAGTGTCCCCCGTGTTTTGTGGCTCCCACTGACTCTACTTGGCACGGGTGACTTTTGCCAGGTCTTCGTAGTGTCATTCTAACAATATATCATCTAAAAACATTGATTCCGAAGGAAAATGGCTGCTGGCACAATAGCAGTAGGTGCATACAAAGGATATGGCATGGCTGCTGAAGACACAAGGGAGGAATTCCAGCTATTCCCATGTCATACAGCCAGAGAAGGTCTGTTGCACTGGACTATGCTTTGCACATGATTTCATCAGCATCCAGTCTGTGTGAGAGGAGAAAACACATCCACAAACCAGAGATATGAATATTTTACTTTTTTTTTAATAAACCCGTCCTGTCAAATTACAAGATTTCTTTCTCAATCCAAAGACAGAAACAAGTTCAATGAAAATGAAAGTTACTGAAGATCATCTGATAAAAGCAGGCAGGTGGAGGTTCTAATGAAGGCATACACTATAGTGCACATCTTGCCAATGTTTCTTAATGAATAATACGTGCACTCAGATGAGAATAATATTGATTAAGGTCTGCAGGGAAAGTTCTCTAGGAAAAAAATTTATTCTAGGAGCAGGGTTCTTTTTGGAAGATTTTGATCTTCTCCTGTTGCAACCTTTCTCCTCCCCTCTTTGTGCTACCCAAAGCAACTGACAGCCAAAAAATGAAAAGCCTGCCCTGCATCTAATGTATCTATCAGATCCAGAAATAAATTTATATACCGGTACAAAGAATGGCTGCACCATTCTCCTTAGCTGGTAGAGGGCACAGCAGTGTGTAATTAGGACTGGATTACTTTCCTCAGAACTGGAGCAGAGAGCAGATGTCATGCATTAATTTTGGCATTTGATTCCACACACTTTCTCTGCCATGTTTGCAAAAACAATTTGCCTTCCTATCTTGGATCTTGCCTTGCGTTTACCCTCAGGTTGCTGTAATGCAAACAAAAAGCTACCAGTGGCAATATGAAAGTGCATGTAGAAGGACAGACCCATACAGAGCGGGTAGAGTTTATGATTTAATTCCTAACATAAAAGATCAAGTTATTCTTCTGTTTATATTGATTAGATTAATTTGGCCAGTATGTTCTACTAGACGCCAGCTCAGACACAAGAGGTCATGACATTATAATGCATTTGTTAACGTAAGCCAACAATAAAGATACACCTTCTTCCAAATTGTTACCAGCCACTATCTGTAGTACATATGAGAGATGCCTGTCCCTTCTCAAACATAGCCAAGCTTTTCTTCACCTGTTTTTCCACAGAGAGGACTTCAGATTTGATTTTGCTCCAGTTCAACGTTTCATATACAGAATCCTTCCAGAGGGCCTACAACAAAATTTCATGCTGTTAGAAATATTGGACCCAATTCTAAGCTGCAGCCAGCTTGCATTTGATAGCCGCTTTATGGCTGCAGCTGGGTTCTGGAGGTTTCTTAGGAGTAAAAGATGATCTGCTTTAATTTAGGAGCATCCAGAGGAGCACAGAATAACCATAACATACCAGGCAGCATGCAACCCAGCAGAGTGATGCTGACAAACTCTAGCATCATATTGATGCAACCCAAGGAGAATACGCACTGAAACTCTGCTGCAGTGGTATGTTTGGCTTCAAGACACACCATTTGCTTTACTTAGTGATGGAGGATGCACATCAGACCTAGACCTGTAACGCCTGTAATACCAGCAACACACCTGTAACACCCATTTGCAGGTGGTAACACCTGTTCATATTGTGCAGGGTGTTACCTGCACAGACGCTTTGACAAGAGCACCAAACTCCTCCATCCACACCTATGTAAACCCACCTCTAATGCCTCTCTTCTCTTGTGATGCCAACCACTGGGGAGCATGTGTGACTGCAGTAGCAGGGTCACAGCTGAAGGACTGGAAGATTTTGTGCTTATAGACCACCGAGTCCATTCTCCATGAAAAACGGTCCCTTTTTTTGCCTACTCCCTGTACACAACAGTGGCAATTCCCCTAGTCCTAAAGAAGGGCTATGTGTTGGATATCGTAACAAAATGGCAAATTACCTTAGCAAATTAGGAAAAGACTACTGAAATCAGATGGGCAGGTTCACATTCTTCTGGTCCATCAGCAAATGACAGAAGTGCAAGAACTGCAATCCTAAACCAAGAAAATAACTGGAGTGAAATAGTAGTGGTTGCCACAGTTCTCTTTAAGCAGGTGAGAAACTCAGTCTGAAAGCTGTAAAGATAACTACAGAAATCATATCATTCTCTCAGTGAGAGCTAGAAAAGCTTCTCTTCTCGCAGGGAGGTCAAGAAGTGAGAGCCCAGTGGATCATTTGTTGAGTTTTAATGCTTCATGGCTCAGGGTCAGTCAGAAATCCCTATCCTAAGGTCATGGATAGGGCAGCCTGGAAAACAATCTGGTTTCTTTTCTGTTACCAGTAAGGCCTTGCTCAGGCTCTGCTATTTTTCTTTCTCACAGCAGATTATGACAGCCCACTCCTGCTCATCATGCTATGATTAAATTCACCCTAGGTGCTGACATTCAGCTTCTCCGGGATCACAGTGGCCCAAAGGACCGTCTCACAGCAGTCTTCTACAGCAGTCCATAGTGTTGCAACGTGGTGCAACAAATACCCAACCAAAGCCAACCCTGGGCAGCATTCAGGGGAGTAAAATTCTGTACCGTGCCTACTGATAAGCAAGCACTAATATTTATTTTTATCTTCATTTTTGAATAGCATCAGTGAGTCAGAACAAGGAACATGGATGGTAGCAAGCTTGTCTGTTAACTAAGTAACAAGTCCTATTTCTACTGCACTAGCCCCTTGCCACCACAGCAGTGTGGCTACACTTGACATGTGGGGAAGCATCTATGTCCTAACCTGCTTAGGAGATGGCTTGACTTAGAAGAAGCTGGGAAACACAGCTTAGAGGGCCTGCTAATGACTACATCTGTTTTAAATAGATATATTTTGACTATAGCTTCCATACCAAACAGTCAGTGGAGTTGAGTGATCACTTAAAAAGGCTGAGATACAACTCCACAGTATTTTACAATGGATTTAATAGCTAAGCCTTAAAAGAAAAAATACCGCCATCCAAACACGCAGCTGAAGCACAGGCATTTAATGAACACCACTCACTGCTTAAATGTGAATTCACACTACAATACTCTTGCAAATGATCTATAATACTTTGCATTGCTAGTATATCAAATTTGCATAAATATACCTCAAATATTTATAAATCAATAGATATAAGCATGCATTTAAAAGTGAATATAAAAAGTGCATTACACAGAGTTCTTACACACTCTCTAATTAATTCAAATAATCACATTTTGCCTTATTAAATTAAACATTATATGGATAAAATATAGCTTGCCATCAATTCTAAGCACTAAAATACTGTTAGAAAGGAACACTACTGCCAAAAAAAACCCCAAAACCACCAAGAGAGAGAGAAAATGTGCCCATAGAAGAACACTTAAGTAAAATGTAGCTGTAAGATCTAATGCCATGGAATGACTAACAATAATGTATATATTACTTTTAAACGAGTGATTTTGTATAACTTTCCACTTTTTTGTCTGGTACTCCAGCTTCAGCCTAGTGAGCTATAACTGTGCAGGGAAAGTAGCAAAAGAGCATGCTAACCCTCTTGCACATTTAAAAAAGATCTCCTCAGAAGCAAGGATAATTCCTTATTTCCTGCAGCTGCTTATTTACTGGTGCTTCCCTGCCCTCGTTTAATGAGAGCTAAAAACCCAAGAGCAACAACTGTCCTGGGTAGTTTTTTAAAACTCTTTCCAACTAAGAATCCCTTTACTTGTCAAGAGGTATGAAGAGGCACTGAGGACAGCTGTGCAGTTTGGAACAAATTTCTCAGTCAGTCCCACATTAAAGCTTTTATATACCTAAGAAATCTAGCCCTGTCTGAAAGACAGTGATTAAAGTTTTTAGAGTACAGCGAGTAGTATGATGCTCAGGACCAATTAAATGTCATCTTAAGTACTTAACTGAAGCATTTTTATACACTAGGAATCAGTTAAGTGGAAGGTGCCAAATTAAACTTATATTTGAATTTTGCCATTGACTTAATCCCAAGAGATTATGCATTGTATTTCAAGAATGATTTCAGAAAGCTTTCAGTAGAACAGTCTCTGTTAAGCTGGCTTCAGGAACACTGCAGAAGTCTGAAAAAAGAAAACAGACAAGGGAAATTTGACATACTCAAGAGCAAATAAGTTCAAATAACAACAACAAAAGTGTTGCAATTAAGCCCAAAATAATGCAGGTGGCATCACATGAGGGGGTCTCAGTCAAGAGAGACTCAATCTGCACAAGGACTTTAAGTGAGTTTGTTCCGTTTTCAGGCAAGAGCAATAAAACCCAGGTTTTTCTTTCTCCAACATGTGACAAGTTAATTTGCCACATGCAATAACACGATATAATGATTCATGCCCTTTCTTTGATGAATGCTTTTCTCAAGCAAATACAACTTTGACAACTTTGGGGGAGAAAGGGATATAATAAAACTTTTGGGAATGAGGCAGGAGGTCTTCCAGCTAAAGCACGAGACTGGAACTAGGGAGGCTTGGAATTTATTCCAGGTCTGGTATATGTTTTCCATACAATTTCTAGCAAGACCCTCGGGCACCAAAGTGAAAGTCAGGTGGTTGATAATTTTTTTCATAAATGTTTAGGTGCTCTTGGCACAACCATCTATTTAGAAAAGAGAGGCTAGGTGGCTAAATAGTCATAAACTAAGAGTGTAATCCCCGGCTAACCCTGGACACCCATCCTCATGCCCTCTCTTGGAAGAGTTGTCATTTTTTGTTTATGTATCTCTTTACTTGAATTATGTCATTGCTTGGGGTTATGGAATGGTCCAATAACCAGAGCACAATGTCAAGAGCAGCCCTTAGCATTTTGAAGGGAAAGAGTAGGAGTATCTTGGGCTGGCTTTGCTGATCGCATGTGACCAATGTGGTAGCTCCTCATACCTGCGTACCCCACACTACAACCTCATTTGGAAAAGCAAACATGCATTTCACACAAAAAGTAGTAGTGGCCATCTTTCTTCAAGGTACAGAAAAATATCCTGACTTCTTTTTCTTGTAACAAAATACCATCACTCCCCAGTGGATGGGAGAGCTGGTATAATTCTTTCACGTGCCTGAGCAGATGTCACCTGGACCAACTAACGAACCAAATAGTCTTTTCAGGCTTAGGGTGTGCTCCTGCAACTTCTCCTGTTTAATTTATGTGTAATCATTAATAAATCATTGGGATG